>NC_063161.1:79937542-80247236 GCF_023159225.1 Perognathus longimembris pacificus | reverse complement strand
ATGGAAGAGAGCCGTCTCCTGGGCAGAGATATTCAGAAAGTTGACATTTTAAAGGCTTTTGCAGAGAGAAAATGATTTGCAAATATTTGGCAAACAAAAGCTCTGTGTAGTTCTGTGTCATTTTCAAAGTCAACTTTAGACTCCTAAAACTTCCCTGTTTATGAGAATGGAAAACCATTATTTAGCCTGATGTGCATGAAGAACTATGCTTTGCTCTGTGTTGAGACAGTGAGGCTAAGAAGGGAGAAGTAGTGTTTTATATTCTGTTGCCATGAATACTGATTGTCTGGAGCTCAGAGAAATGAGACTAAATCCAGAGGAAAGCAGGCAGAACAATCCTCCTCCTCCTCCTCCTCCTCCTCCTCCTCCTCCTCCTCCTCCTCCTCCTCCTCCTCCTCCTCCCCCTCCTCCTCCCCCTCCCCCTCCCCCTCCCCCTTCCCCTCCCCCTCCCCCTCTCCCCTCCCCCTCCCCCTCCCTCCCCCTCCCCCTCCTCCTCCTCCTCCTCCTCCTCCTCCTCCTCCTCCCCCCTCCTCCTCCTCCTCCTCCTCCTCCTCCTCCCCTTCCCCCTCCCCCTCCTCCTCCCCCCCTCCCTCCCCTCCCTCCCCCCTCTCCCTCCCCTCCCTCTCCCCTCCCCCTCCCCTCCCCCTCCCCCTCCTTTTTCCATCCTCCTCCTCTCTAGCCTTCCACCTTTGTGTGTGCGTGCGGGGGGGGGGGGGGGGGGGGGGAGGCACTGGAGCTTGAGCTCAGGGCCTGGATTCTGTTCCTTAGCTTTATTAATCAAAGCTGGCATTCCACAACTTGAGCTACAGCTCCACTTCCAGGTTTTTATTATTGTTTTTGCTGGACTTGTCTACCCAGGCTGGCTTCAAATGATCAATCTTCAGATCTCTGCCTCCTGAATGACTAGGATTACAGGTGTGAGCCACCAGTATGTAGCTGCTATACGTCACATTAGCTCTGTCACTAGGTGAATGAGAACTCTAAAACTTGACTGTAAACCCATGAGATCCCCACAGGTTCATTAATTGCAAATTACCCCAGTGACAATCTGCAGATTGTCATTGTGTGCTTGGGAGAAGGATGGGCTTTAGAATTGCACCTAAAATCTTTGACTACCTCATAGAGTAAAGAATCTCCATATTAACTGGTTTTCTCTCATAAGTGGGAGCTAGAAATAATATATAAATGTACAAGTAAACACATATGAGGCTGTATTGAAGTGCACACAGAGGTATAAACCAAAGTACAGTATTTTCAGAGGAGAATTCAAAAGGTGTAATTCCTTGAAAATACAGTCCAACAAAATGACAAAAGGAAACTGGCACTTGAAAGGTATGGGGGAAGGTCAAGGGGAGGCATTAAATGAAGGAAGAGACTAAGGAGGGAAAATTCAGTCATAATATTGGATGTATATCTTGTGAAATTAAGAAAATTAAGGGGAAGGGTTGGGTTGAGAGGGACGAGAGGGAATGATGAAGGGGTGACATTGATTGAGAGCCATTGTATTCATAAACTAATTTGTCAAATGATAACTCTTGTACCAATACTTAAAGATGTACAAATACTTCACAAGTAAAGAAAATATTAAAGGCATTGGAAATTGAGAGTCTCCTCTTACTTCATAGAAAATTATGTAACCATCTAAAAATGATTGCATGTCCCACTCAGGAAACTGAAAAAAAAAATCTCTTTCCTGAGATATTTTACATACCGCCATCTTTCCAAAGTCTATTTTCCATCAATCTGATTTTGTCCTCACGGTGACCCTGGAAAGTGCCCCCCCCTCCCCTGCAGCATCTGCAGAGGAAGAATGAAGAGAGTGAGGGACCAGCAGGCAGTGCTGCCAGGAGTGCACAGCCATGTCAGACTGCAATGCAGGCCTCCTTGTTTTCCCTGGGTTTTCTTCCTTCCACCAAGACTACGATTGTAACATCCTACATATGTCCTGTGAAAATGTCCATATGAAATATGTTCCCTTTGCTAAGTCTGTTTACTTCTGACTGTGGAAAGATTTTAGAGATGTTATTAACCATCCCCCACCCCCAACCCCTGCCCCCAAGACCCTGTGAAGAAATGACTGTATCTGCAGGCTTTCTTTTAGGGTCCCTGGAAGAAATCCAAAGCTGTCACTATGTTTTCCATCTGGCCCAATTTCAAGAATCTCTTTACTGCTTACTATAGCCTGGAGGTCGTCGTGCAGAGCTCTGTGAAGTGCCTCTGACAGGTTGGCTGTGCAGGGAGGCAGGCCTTGTGCAGCTTTGAGATAGGAAAGGCTCCAGGGGGTGTGCAGGCTAAGAGCATCACCAATGGCAAAGTTACTCTAGCACAAGGGAGAGAAAGGCTCTCCAGGGAGACGACTCTCCCAAGGCAAATGACTGCCTGCTGCTCTCTCAAGGAACCTTAGGCAGTGAATAACTCTAGTAACTTTTAAAAATAGAATTCAAGTTAGGAGAAAAATTAAGTCTAACATTCCTAAAACAGTCATAGGTCATAGGTCTGAAAAAGGGTGAACTAATTCAACAATGAGATTCATGAGACGCTATGTTGAAAAATGAACTATACAGTTTGTTGGGGAGGAGGGTCCAAGAGAGGAAAAATTGGGAGAAAATGAGGAAAGAGGTGACGCTTTTCAAATAGAAGTGTACTCATTACCTGATGTATGTAACTATAATTCGTCTATCACCTCTTCATTAAAAAAAAAAAAAGAAAAAATTAGTGCCTGATTTCTAATGGCTCATGTCTGTAGTCCTAGTACTCAGGAGACTGAGATCTGAAGACTGTGGTTCAAAGCCAGCTTACGTAAAAAAGTTCATGAGACTCTTATCTCCAATTAACCAGCAAAAAGCCCAAAATAAAGCTGTGGCTCAAGTAGGAGAGTGTCATTCCTGAGCAAAAAAGCCAAGTGAGAGAGTGAGGCCTTGAGTTTAAGTCACAGGATGTGAACAGAAATGAAACAAAGCAAAACACACCTTTAAATTTCCAAAAGAGAGTTTATAGTGGATGTTATCTTTGCATTGGAATTTTAGCCAATCATGGGCTTATAGTGCCCTAAAAGTCTAACTGAAAAAGACCAATTAGACAATTTAAGCCATAGCTACAGAAGTTTAAAATCCTGTGTTTGCAAGGGAAACTTGCAATGAAGATTTCTGCCCCTATTTCTCTTCTGAAATAGTTCAAGGAAGTGAACCTTAGAAGGCAATCAATGGGCAGGAATTGTGGTGGAAATAATCACCCACAGTTACCCAAATCATTTTGTTTGTTTTTGGGTGGTACTGGAGCCTGAAATCAGGGCTTCGTTGCTCTTCTCTCTTAGCTTTCTTGCTCACTGCTGGCACTCTACCACTTGACCTTCAACTCTTCTTATGGCTTTTTGATGCTTAATTGGAGGTAAATAATGTTCTGGACTTTTGTTACTGGGCTGGCTTTGAATCGCTGTCCTCAGATCTCAGCTTCCTCAGTAGCTAGGATTGCAGATGTGAGTATGCAACTCCCATTATTCCACAGTTCTCCAACTGACTGAAGCAGGAAAAAAAAAAGTAGAAATGGTCTTGTCTGAGTATTCATACTTCAGTGGACCTGAGTTTGCATCAGTTTTCATATTAAACATATTCCTAATATTGTGGGGCCAATGCTTCCTCTCCTCTTTCTCCTTCTTCACTGTCCTGTAGAGTAGCCCTCCTCTGTCCATGGGAACATTGGAAGACCCTCACTGGGTGCCTAAAATTGGATGTAGTTCTGTGTCCTATATCTTAGCGCAATGATAGCGTGACAGTCCGATTATCCAGACAGCTGCTAAGTGAGAAGCAGGAGGGCAGTATAAACAGGGTGGGTAAGTTGGAGAAAGGGGTGGTTCATGTCCAAGTCAGGAGGAAACCAGGTGGCAGGAATTTCATCACATATTCAGAAGGGCAGGCAATTTAAAACCCAACAATTGCTTATTCACAATTTTCCCTTTAGAGTTTTTTGAACTACTGCTGGTTATACATAACTGAAACTTTAGAAAGCTAAATCATGGAGATTTCATATGGCTTAAGGGCTTGAAAGTGGTTTTTCCCCCCCAACACTAGAGCATTCTATGTGGTTACAGTAAACAAATAAATGAATAATTTAAGAGATAAGAGAGGAATTTTCTATTTATTAGCATATATGAGTTGCACAAGGGGATTCATTGTGACATTTCCATATAAACACATATGCATCTACAGCGTTCCCCAATCAAAGTCATCTCTCCATCTTTCCCTCATCCCTTCCTTCCCTTTTTAACACAACCCCAACAAATTTTATTGTTCTTTTTTCATACACACGTACATACATAAATACATAAATACAGCACTTTGACTATATTTATCTTAATTTACCCTCTCCATTGCCCCCCCTTCACTAGTACCCATCCCCCAATATGCCCTGATTTACTTTTCTGTCATTCATTTTTGTTCTTAATGCACATTAATAGTGTTACTCTGGTAATTCATAT
Organism: Perognathus longimembris pacificus; assembly: GCF_023159225.1. NCBI lineage: Eukaryota > Metazoa > Chordata > Mammalia > Rodentia > Heteromyidae > Perognathus > Perognathus longimembris. The sequence continues at coordinate 80,242,762 of NC_063161.1, read as the reverse complement.
ATCTATATATTATAACTTAATCAGACTAACTTTATCTATTGCTCTCTCTTTCCTGGTATCCCCAACCCCTATCTTTCAGCAGTATTGAGACAGACAGAGGAAGGGAGAGAGAGAGACAGAGACAGAGACAGAGACAGAGAGAGAGACAGAGAGAGACAGAGAGAAACACAGAGAGAGAGAAAACTTAATTTCAATACTACTTATGAACAATCCAAGAATATTGGGGCTAGAAAGAATGCTAATAACCACTCAACACCTTTTGCAAATGAGGAAAACAAACAACAAAGATTACCAACTGGTATGCACTGTCCTCAAGTTCGGGTTAAACATGGAGCTGAGTCTCCTGGGCTCTGGGTCCTTCTGAACTTCCTTTCTCCCCGGTTCTGCTTACTCTGATGCAGAACGGTCTTCATATTCTGTTCAAGAACAAGCTCACAAGAGAGCATGCTGGGACATCAACAACTTCACATTCAGGTGTCCACAGACAGGGAAATCCCCCAACACATGAGTTTTCTACTAGACACATGGTATCTGTATTGATATCCTATGGATGCTATAATAAATTACCACAAAGTGGGTGACTTAGAAGACAAGTTGATTCTCTCACAGTGTGTTGTCAGGGTTGTGTTCCTACCCAAAACTTTAGAGAACACTTCCTCTGCTTCCAGTGCCTGTGATAGTGCTTGATTATAATTTGCCCTAGTTTGTGACTACATCTCTCTGGTTTCTGCCTCCATGGTCATGTGACCTCACCCTCTGTACCTATATCTTTCTTTCCCTTTGTCATGCAAAAATATTTATTGATTTGGGAGTTCAAGCTAATTTATTTTCTCTTTTCAAAGTATTTAACTTCATTTCATCAGTGAAGGTCATTTTTCTTTTCTTCCTTTTTTTCTTTTTTTTTTTTGTTGTTTGTTTGTTTGTTTTTTGGAAGGTTGTGGGGCTTGGACTCAGGGCCTGGGCACTATCCGTGAGCCTTGTGCCTTGTTATGCTTAGGGCTAGTGCTCCACCACTTGAACCACAGTGCCACTTCTGGTTTTTGAGTTAATTGGGGATGAGTCTCACAGGGACTTTTCCTCTTGGGCTGGCTTCGAACCACAATCCTCAGATCTCCTGAGTGGCTAGGATTACTGACATGAGCCACTGGCACTCAGCTCTGAAGATCATTTTTCCAAGAAGGTAAAATGGTGATTATACAATGAACTCATTATAATAAAAATAAACTAACCTAATTACACCTCCTGCCTCTGATATAACCCATCTCTTAATCCAGCTTATCCATGCTGTAGAATGTACTAATTTAAAATAAAGTGTATTAAAATAAATTCCCAGAAGCAGTTCTAAATCTTTAATATGGACCCAGTAAAGTCTAAATTCACATGTCTCAGGATATGGTTCTCATTCTCTCTCTCTCTCTTTCTCTCTCTCTCATTCTCTCTGTGTGTGTATGTGTGTTGTTGTTGCTGTTCTGTTTTACAGTTTCTTTAAGTGAAGGATTCTACAATGCCTTTAAAGAATCTGATAAACGTCATAGCTTTTCAGAAATGAGATGTGGGACACATAGCATTTGCTTAGTGAGAATGCTTTTGAATTATGTAGTTCTTCTGGATTTCCTGGAAAGTAGTGCTTGAAACTAGAATTATGTTCAAGTTTTCCATTGGGCAACACATTCTAGGGAGTCAGAATTAAGATTGGTGTGTAAGTCAACTTTTTACAACTATAACAAAATACCCCAGAATACCAATTTACAAAGAGCAGAGACTTATTTGGGCTCACAATTTTAGAAATTTCAGTCCATGCCTTAGTGGCTGTGTTTCTTTGGGCCTGTGGTAAGGCAGCAGGGCACAGCAAGGATCTAACATGGTAGAAGAAATCATTGGTGTCAGGTAGGCACTGAGATCTGAGGATTGAGGCTCAAAGCCAGTCCAGATAACCTCATGAGATTCTTATCTCAATTAACCACCCAAAGCTGGAAGTAGAGGTGTGTAGCTCAGGTGAGAGTACAGCCTTGAGTGACAAAGCTAAGGGACAGTGCCTAGGTCCTGAGTTTAAGCCCCAACACTGGCACAAAAGAATTAAAAATAAATAAAAAGAAGTGGTTCATCATCTAACTGGGACATCATACATCAGAAAAAATTGAGTTCATAATTCCTTTCAAGGGCACTATTAAGTCCACTAGATATTCGAACCGTTAACACATAGGCTTCATGTGCTAGTCCAGACCCATATTCTAGCAGATGTGGGTCAAGTATGGATAGAAGGGTCCGCCCACCTCGGGGCAGTCATTTCTAAAAGCTGAGTAAGATGGGTCTGAGAGCTGTCTGCTGGAGGAAGAAAAGCAGCTACAATGTTGTACTAGTTTTTCTTTTTTCCTCCCAAGCCTTAACTTCTGGGATCCTGCACAGCTAACTACCTGGCAGGTCCCTACTACGTTGCAAAAACACAGTCACCACACCTGTTGGAAGCAGTCCAGAGTCTACACAGGAGTCATTGCCCCACTACCACTGGCTTTGGAGGAAACTGCTGAAGACAAATGAATATGAAGCTGTGAACAAGAGCTATTTGACAGAACTCTGGACCTTTTCATTCAGAGAATATTCCTGGGAACACATGCTCCATGGAAGGGTCTTTGAGAAATCCAAGATACCATCATGTTTTGAATAAAATCAGTTTAATTCTACTTGTGCATTCTATTGTTACCTTACTCTTTCTCCATTCCATGCTGAAGAATCACTATCCATCACCTGATCTTACAAAATCTATTACTCTGCTATTTTTTTCAAACCTGGGTGAGTATTCATTCTTGAAAGAATTATTTCTATGCTCTGGAAAGCACATTCTAGGAGCTGATTTAATTTTTATTTGTATGTGTTGACTGCATGTCATAATAATGGGAAGGCTACTTAGGAATATCGAATACTTTCCAGGCCTGTTCATTTGGCCTTCGTGGACAATATTATCTTACAAACAGAAAAGGAAAGGGAATACATAGTAGTTTCTAACTCAAAGAAGGAAAAGGAAAATGAAAGGGGCCACTGCTTGGGCCAAACTGTAAGACAGTTACATTAAACAAAAGGACCGGAAAAAAATGAAAGTGTCTTTCTTTGGAATTAATGTAATTAGCGAAAATGTTAAAGCTGAGAGGAAAGTAAAGACAGAGAAGAAAGAAGTGAGAGTATTCATTTCTTTCATGAAATTAATGAGAATCTTTCCAAAGCATTTGCAAGGAGAGCTTCAGAGGTCTTAGCAGCCCTGTTTTTAAGCGACCTGCTGTGCTCACTGGAGTCTATTTTATGGGTAGTTGGCTGGTAGAGAGAAACCATGAATCACAGCGAGGTGTTTGCTTTCTGTGGCAAGCACACAGGAAGCATGTGATCCAAACCAAGCCAGAAAAGGAAGGATTATCGGGAAACCCAAAAATGGCAACATCAGTACAATCTGGCTGTGGTATTGCCATCAAGAAAAAAAACTAGAATTTGTGGGCATAGAAAGGGCATGAGGCACCCAGGGCTTGGTGGAGGAAAGGACAAAGCTAAGTTGACCCAAATGTGGGGGAAAGCCCGTTCTTTTTAAGACTCCAGAAATATTCTTTTGGAACAAGCTTAGTAAAATAAAAATAACCTAGACTTGTTGTCCAGATGATTTAAATTGTGATGATTGTGTGTGTGTGTGTGTGTGTGAGTGTGTGTGTGATTAAGTCTACACAATGTAGAGGTTAGTAGTCTATTATTGAGTAGCAAAAAAAAAAGATTACTTATTCAAGCAATATAGGAATACTTCTAAGAAAGATAGTTCTCTGTGTTCCCTCAAATATGAGTAATAATAACAGATAAGAACATTTTGGGTCAAAACCCACAAAAATTCACCTATGGATCATAAGCAAAAATACCCCAAAGAAGTTTCAGAGTCCAGAAACAAGCACTATTAAAAATCAGTTTGGCCTAAATAGGAGACAGACAGAGAGAGAGAAAGAGAGAGGGAGGGAGAGAGAGAGAGAGAGAGAGAGAGAGAGACAGAGAGAGAGAGAGAGAGAGACAGAGAGAGACAGAGAGACAGAGAGACAGAGAGAGTCTCATTTTCTAATATTTAGAGCCTGGATCCCTTTCAAGGATGCAAATGTATTAAATTACAGACGGAATGGTGAAAGTGAAGATTCCTGATGAGAACGACATCACTAGCTATATATTTACTATGCCATACTTCAATCATTTGAGTTCACTGTCCTCAAATGTCAGTGTCAGCAAGTGAATCCCTGCTAATCATAAAGATTTTATGGAGACCTGTGCTTTGAGGTGCTGGCAGCAGCCTTGAGCACTCATGTGGACTACGTCTCCACAGAGCATCCATTTTTCTAGTGCTTGGTTTACTCATATTGTTTTGTTCATGATGGTCCCTGGAACCACAGATTAAAATTACATATATTATATACTACATATTATATTACATATATACTATAACCTATGGATAGCTTGTGTTCTAAGTTTGTGTGCATGCATTTGGTGATGTTCATGAAGTGATGAAATCTCCTGATGACACAGTTCTCAGAACCTGTCCCTTCCTTAGGTGACGGATGCACGATGAACAGAGGGAGAGGAAATGAACTGAATGGGAAGAGAAAAAAAGACAGGAAGGTGAAAAGAGAAGCAGCATCTCTCAAATTGCCACCAGCCAGAGTCTAAAGGGGACTGTAACCAGACTAAAGAGGGGGCAGGAGTGAAGGATGTCACAAAACACAAAGACAGCTACCTCTAAACAACTGAGGGTCTGTGAAAGCAACACAAGCTCATCTACAGGCCCTTTCCACAGATATTTGCTCAATGTGTGTAAGGACTAACCTGATTATAGGCATAATGTTGAGAAGAAACGTGAGCCTCTTTGACTATGTGAAGCTTAGTGTTCTGGGAACAGACAGACAATAAGAGACAAATGTGTGGTGGCAGATAAATCGAAGTTATTCTCAAAGAAGTAGGTCTTTGCCAGGTGGGGGAGTACATACTTGTAATCCTAGAACACAGTTACTGAATTTCCATCTTTAGGAAAGTAAAGAATGTATACCAGCCAAGTATGAAAGTGTGTGTATTCTTTCTGTGCATTCATAGCTGTCTGTCTGTCAGTTTGTATGTAATAGTGGGAGTATTTGAGGGAATTAAAAGCAGAGGACATGAGAAAAAGGAAGTTAAGAATTCATCCAAAATTCATTCATTGTATCTATGAATGAAGATGGTAAAACAAAACTCGCTGGTAGCTATTGCGTTTTATGAGGCAGGGGATGGGAAAGTGAGAGTAAGGAAAGGGATCAATCTGATTAAAATATTGTATTTGCATGTGTAATATAGCACAGTGAGACCCTTTTGGGCAAGTAACATGCACTTTAAAAAACAATACATTTGAAAGAAATCTTGCCTGGGATGTGAGTATTAATGGGTGTGGGAGGGCAAACAGAAATTTTTGAAGAGGGTGAAATTTGGTCAGACTTTGTACTGTTGTACTTTGTGTACATGTGTGTGAAAATGGAACAATAAGGCTTGTTGAGATTGATTTAGGAAAGGGAGAGGAGATAAGGAGTAACTGAAAAGGGATTATATATAATATATATTATGTACATGCCAAATTGAAACCACGTTGCACAAGTAATTAATGCGAAATAAAGAGTTAAAATATTTATCTACAAGCTTTCTTTCAACAGAATTCTTCTGGCCTAGAATCCAACCTCAGGAATTCTAGGCTTAAAGGAGATTCTCTTTCTTCCTCTCTCTCTCTTCCTCCCTTCTCTTCTCTCTCTTCTTCCTCCCTTCCCTTCTTCCAGCCCTCCCTTATTCCTTCTCTTTCTCTGCTTTCCTCCCACAGATGTGTGTAAGTTTGTATAAATACTGGAAAAGATTCAGAAATTCAACCATTCAAGGTAGGCCCTCAGCACTCTCCATTCTGGGGAGCAGATCTTGCCATTCTAGTAAGACCTGTGTTTGTATCCAGCCATCACCTGAACAGTCAATGATGCTCCATCTACAATGAGCTTAGTCCAAACACCATCATTTCCATGGCCCAATTCAGTACTTGACACTTCGTGGTCATATTGAATTTCTTCACACAAGACACAATAGATCAATCAGACAAGAAAGGCTTCCTATGCTATGAATTTAGAAACGTTCTCTTATTTAAAGCTTAATAAGAAGGCAGAGCCCAAGACACACAGTTCAATATAGCCAGAGAGATTTTCCCTTGATACTTGAACCCAACAAGACAGTGTCTCTAATTTCAATAAATCACTTATTTTTCCTTAAAAAATGGACACTACTTTAAAATTTTTATGGCTCTAGGATCCCTAGGACAAAATTAGTCCTGGAAAGAGAGGAGTATAGTTTGTGAGGCTCCCATGAACTCTGGGCTCATGAGGACTCCCTGTAGGAGATTTTTGTTTCCTGGGTAGCAGCCAAGTGGCCTAGCTTACTGGACATGCACTGTTGAGAGCTACAGAGATGTAGGAGCTGAGGGAACTGGACCATTGTGGATCTGTGGAAATGGAGTACCTTGAATGTCAGCATTTGGCATGACAGCCAGGAAATGGAATGCTTTCCTAGGGCAAAATTTAAACATTAGGTGCTTCATTTTTACTAGCATTATCTCTGCTTAATATCAGGTATTAAGAAATGTATGTTGCATTCATAAATAACACACACACACACACACTTTAATACTTTATTGCCATGTATTCCTGACTCTCCTAAAGACTGCAATTAAGCTTTGGATTCTGGCTTTTCAGATTTCCTATTATGGAAATTGATTCACTGTGGTGAAACCCCACCATTTTAGAAATTCTGGGATTGGAGTGTACATGCATAGCAGGTGATGAAAACACATAGAAGAATCCAGTGTGGGTAGAAAGTTGGGAGTATAATAGTTTGGCAGGAGTCAGCAATGACTGTAACGGAGCAGTAGCAACTTGGTTTTAGTCATCTTTTGTCCATCATTCAGTGATTTTTTTCTTCCTTTGGCTGAAAGTGGTCCCAAATTTTATTTCATTTTAATAAGCTTTGAAAATAATAATGATGCTATTGATCAGTAGCAATAGTGTTGAGAAATTAAAGTCCCCTAGGTGCAACCCTTTAGCAATGACTGTGGATTTGATGTGTGAATAACCCTATTTCTTTGACCTTTCATGTGTATGCCCTGTCTTTTCTTCTGCTATGTCAGCTCCTTGCCACTGCATCCTGCCCACACTTCCCAAATAAACTGCTTGCTCTGGAATCTTTCACCAAGAATCGACTTCGAGGGAGGTAAAGCACTAAAATGGTGACTCATATCATATGGTGAAGGCCAAACTCTCCAGGATCTTATGTCCAGCAATATCTGAACCAGTTCTTTGAGATGAGAAAGTCCTGAGTTGTAATGGCTTTACTGAAGGCCTAGCTGATCCACATTTGTACTGATAACCAGCAGCATTGCACTAAAGTTTAACAGCAGAAATGTAAAGCAAGATAATAATTCTGTGGAGTGTGATCAAAACAAAGATTTCTTTCAATCAAACAACTGGGAAGAAAAAAGACTAAGAGGCCCATCTTTCTACCAGCCACAAGAATATCTGGGCTCTTGCCTCTTTTGCCTGGTCAGCTGTCCTCAGGAAAGGGTACCTTTCATCACGTTCTTATCCTGTAACATCAACTCCGGGGTTAGTCCCTTGCTTTTCCAAGATCTTCAACTATCTTCCATACCTCTATAGAAGTTCTTGATCTTTTCAGCTGCAGTTGTCTGCTGTTCAGCTGGTGAACAAGTTACTGAGTGATGATGTATTTGATGACACTCATGGATGGTATTGATGAATGCCTTTGTGCTGTGCTTCAAAATACTCTGCACAATTGTGGCTTCAGGTTCAGCTGTCATTTACCTCCCTCCCAATGCCATCTCTGGAAAGTCGAGGTTCTTGCTAAGAACAATGAGAGCCATTGAACCATAATTGCTCAAACAAGTGAGTGCCACACAGAAGAGCCAGAAGGAAATACACTCCTCAAAGACAGGGACCAGGGTAAAATCATCAGTGACATTCAGGTCATAATTGCTGTAAGTGTAAGGAAGTAGTTAATGTGAAGAATAGCCACAGACAAAAAAAAAAAACAATTATTATTTTTTTTAGGGAAAAATGCTTTTATGGCTGATAAATCAAGTGGTCATCGCTGATAATTATGATAATGGTTATGGTTAAATGTCCACTTTGTGCTAGAAACCACAAGGTTCTTTCTTTTCTCTCTGTCTTACACATACCCTCTTTCATCTCTGTTGCTTCTTCCCTTCCTCTCTCTCTATTATTTTTCATTTCTTCTTTTATGCCTTCTCTCCCTTTGGCTCTCTCCTTCCCCCCCACCCCACTTCCCTACTCTCTCTCAAATTACTAAAACTCTGACAAGTCAGGTTATTTTATCAAGGTCTCATGATACCATAACAATATGGATATGAGCCCAGAAATGTTTGGCTGCAAAATCCATTACTGTTGTCATATTTAGATATTAGCCTGTGTAGAGTTATAAAAAATGTACATGTAGCTGAGCACTAGTGGCTCATGCCCGTAATTCTAGTTACTAAGGGACCTGAGATCTGAGCATCATGGTTCCAAGCCAGCCCAGGCAGAGAGGTCTGTGAGACATTTATCTCCAATTAACTGTCAAAAAGCTCAAAGTGGAACTGTGGTTCAAGTAAAAGAGCCTAGACTTGAACAAAAACTCAAGGCAGCACCCAGACCCTGAGGTTAAGCCTCAGGACCAGCTAAGAAAATGTACCTGTGTCCAAAAACTGCTTTTAAGATGACAATAATTTAAGCATAGGCTTTTCTAAAACTAGCAAGTTAGAAATTAACTCTTTAATGGCATAATAGAAATACACAAGTACTAGCATTTTAGCACTTGAGTTTCTGGGTAATTCAGAATAATAATTGAACATGTACTGAGATAGCTGACCTATCTATCTATTTCTGTTATTTTAGAAGCTACTTATAAATTCACTCACTGAATAGTTGTTGAACATATACTATTCATGAGGCCTCTAGTAATAATTAGTTGACCATGGTATATCTCTGAAATACCCTCATCTGAACACATAATAGGATTACTGAAAGAAAGAAGTGGTGTGTGTGTGTGTGTGTGTGTGTGTGTGTGTGTGTGTGTGTGTGTGTTGTTCTTATACTGACATTGAAATCAAGGCCTGAATACTATTACTTAGATTTTTTTTTTTATTTGAGGGTAGTGCTCTATCACTCCACTACTATATATCTCCAATTCCCTTTTTATTTTTTAAGAGGTTAATTGGAGCTAAGAGTCACATGGACTTTCCTACTCAGGTTAGGTTTGAACTTTGATCTTTATATCTCATCCTCTTGAGTAGCTAGGATTACAAACATATGATAACAGCAGCCAGCAGAAGTGGTGATTTCTAAAAGAAGTATGATTTTAAGAGTCTCTTTAGCCACATAAGATATACTTTGAAATCTAATCCCTTCATACATACAGAATACAAGAAGTGGTTTGCTTAGGATCTCCATTCCCACATTGTACAATATGGAGTAAAATTTTTGTTGTTGATATTTATTTTGACTTTTGAGTCAGCAGGATCTCACTCTGTATCTCAGGCTGATATCAGACTCTCCATCTTTCCTCAGTTTCCCAGTTGCTGGTATTACAGGCATATGCCTCTATGACTGTCTGGAGTAGCCTTAATATTTTCAGTTAATATTTTTATGAGATTCAATAGTTATTTTGTCACTTATATTTCAAAACATATTCCAGGGGCTGGGAATATGGCCTAGTGGCAAGAGTACGTGACTCGTATACATGAAGCCCTGGGTTCGATTCCCCAGCACCACATATATAGAAAATGGCCAGAAGTGGCGCTGTGCTCAAGTGGCAGAGTGCTAGCCTTGAGCAAAGAGAAGCCAGGGACAGTGCTCAGGCCCTGAGTCCAAGGCCCAGGACTGGCAAAAAAAAAAAAAGTATTCCAATCCAGTTTTAATTCTGGCTTCCAGCTAGCAGATGTGGGCTCACACATAGTGAAGAATTAGACATATTTTCTATCCCAGGAGTTTGAAGATGGGTGGAAGAGACCATGTAATGAATCATGATGCATTATTGCTTGGATCTTGAATGGCACCCAAAGGCCTATTTAGAATGAAGGCCTGGACACAGGATGTATGGTTTTGAGGAAGCTGTGGAATCTTTAGGAGCAGCAGCTGATATAAGGAAGTTAGGAACATCCCTTTTATTTCTCTGCTTTTCTTTGTTTCCTGGCTGTCATGAGGTGAGAAGCTTTGCTCCTCCACAACTGATTCATCTGCGTCTGTTTTGTCCCATGAAATTAGTATTGGTGGTGATTCTTGTTTCCAGTCTAAAGCAGTTAGTGAAACACCACCATGACACTCCAATTTGTGAAGTTTATGAAATTATGAAATTGAAGCTTATAAATTTTTAGTATGTTTCACAAATAAGTACCAGGAAATTGGTAATTGCACAAGGGTGGAGTGGGGCTAAGGGGAGAAGGATAGAAGAATGAAGGGGGAAAGGGAGGAGATGCAGGCAAGAATTTATTGTGTATACCACAGAATTGGGAAATATAAGGGAAGGAGTGGATAGAAGGGGGGGTGAAGATGTTGAAATGGTGACATAGCTCAAGATGCACATATAAAATTCTTTGTTAAATGGAAAAAAGTTCAGAACATAACCTAAAATTAAGATAAGTAAGGGAAGGGGAGGAGAATGTTGAAAGGGGTGACGTTGACCAAGATGTACCATATTTATAAACTGCTTTGGTGACTGGAAACTCTTTGTACAACTACTTTGAGATAATACTATTCTAAAAAAGTTTAAAATTAATTAACAGCAGTACAGCCTAGTGATTGAGATCATGTATTCCAAATAAACCAGCTAAACTTTAAAAAAGACTTTAAGAATTGGAAAAAAAAAAAGCTAAAATACGGACTAAGTCAAATGAGGTTGTGTTTCTAAAAATCTTTAGCAAAAATTCACTTCGCAGGTTAACCTTTTGCAAAGGTTAAAAGTCTAAAGTGAATAATTTTGTTGCAACATTATCCCTAACAACCCTGTAACTATTCATTGAGGGATGCACAGATAAAGAAAATGTGATGTAATATTACTTGACTTTCATAAAGCAAGACATTCTGCCATCTGTGACAACACAGATGAAGTTAGAAATGTAATATACAATGAAATATTACTTGTTTGTTTTCCATTTTGTCTTATCTTTAACTAGTTACAAAGGAGTTTACAGTTCAACATGACGGTTCATGAGTACAGTGCATCTTGCTCGATCTTCATAAAGAGAGATGTCCTGCCATTTGTGACAACACAAATGAATGTGGAGAATATTATGCTAAGTGAAATAAGGCACATGAAGAAGAAGAAACACCCTGTGTGAGAGCATTTATAAGAGGTTTCCTGAGGAGTACAACTCATTGAACTGGAGAACAACTCCAGCGCTCTGGCAATGGTGGCTTATGCCTGTAATCCTAGCTCCTTATAGGACTGAGATCTGATGATCACAATTTAAAGCCAGCATAGGCAGAAAAAGCCCATGAGTCTCTTATCTGCAATTAACCAGCAGAAAGCCAGAAATGGAGCTGTGTCTCACATGGTAGAGCACCAGCACTGAGTGAAAAAGCCAAGCAAGAGCATAAGATCCTGAGTCCAACCCTAGTTCCAGAAAAACAAATGCTTTTAAAAGACTAGATCTTATATTAAGTGTCCTTCTCACACACACACAAAAATAAATAGCATATGAAAAACCTTTTGGAGGTTTATTGCACCTCTGTGATGATGATTTCCAAACCTATTGAGTTGTACACATTAAATACAGATATATTTTTATATATTAATATATCAATATATCCCTTAAAGAATAAAAATGAAATAAACTTTGTTTACTGATATTGAATATGTTTTTTTTTTGTATTTCCTACAACTCCCTAATATAGGCAAGTGCAAATTGCAGTGTGTTATGTGACTCATTACACAAATCTAAGTTCCCACAGCCCCTGTGTCTGTGAGATACCCTGCAATATGAGTTGTTATAAGACTTGTGCTGTCCTGAATAGCTATGTGTGTCTCCATGGCAGGAATCCTGAAACTGAGCCATGAAATGCATTTGTGTTCCATTTCATGGGGCGGAAGGCAAAAGGCTGTAGCTCACCTGATAGCCTTCCTTTCTTTACCTTGCACATCTCTTTTTATACTTTCCCAGGAAAGAACCCTCAGGGAATAAGCCTTTCCCACAAACCCTTTTATTCTCATCCACCAAATAGTGAGCTGACATACCAACTTGGAGTGAAGAGCAGATTGAAATGATTGCAGGATGGAATAGTGGTGCTCCGACAACTTTTTTCAATAGGATGACAGCAGAATGAACTCTGGCAAGACATCCTTCCCCCAGCTCCACAGCAGAAGGCAACTATGCTGATAACATGGTGACGGGATCATTTCCTTTGTCACCGCCAGCTCTGTGCCATGCTATATCATCAGCGAAAGGATGATGTTGATTAGGGCTCCTGGGAGAATACCATCGTGCATTTCTAAGGGGCCCATTTTTCTGTGCTTCTATTGTGATACCCCTTCCATCCCGTCCCATTGAATGATGCAGATGTCTCCGTTTAAACACACCTGTGTTGAGAAACACAAGGCTCATTATGGGAACAGAATGCTGAGTCCCTCTTAACTGTTCCTCTAGCAGAGACAATGGTGGCATACATAGCTTCAGAGCCTGACAGCCCTGGAAATAACTTCCTTGATCGCAGATGCATTCTTGGACTTCAAAATTCTAAGCCTGTAGGAGCAAATTATAGGCTTAAGGGATTTATTTCTTATTTCATGAGAATGCATGCATATTGATTCTTTTGCACTGGTGATAGGTAGACCATGGTCTTTATTTAAAACACAGATATCCAATGTAATAGAAAAGACATGGGAGGGCAGGAAGCGAGGGTTCCAGGTCATTCTCGAAGGAGTTGGAGAAATGCAACAGGCATTTCTGGGGGTAGGGAAGAGTTTAGTTACAAAGCAGAATAAATTTCTTTTTATTTTTTAAGCATGTAGTTCAAGGGTTAAGCAAATATTTGGGGGGCAAATAATTTGTAGCAGGTATTGGGACCAGTTTTGAGAGTTTTTTTTTTGGTCTGGGGGATTAAAATTGCTTCCTAGCCAGTTTGCTTGTTTTTCTTTGCCATCATTACTTTAAGAGTCTTTTGTGTGTTTAAAAACCATAGCTAATTGTGGTGCGATAGATCACAATACAATCTTTTGATAAGACACAGAGTGCTCAGAAACTAGGCACAGAGCTTGCTATACAGTAGGGTTTATATTCTAGGACACCTTGTTCAAGATATTTGCCTCCTTATTAATTTAATACAAGGTAATAAGTGCCCACTATAGAAAAACTTGCTTGTATTCTGGGAGGCATTCATCAGAATACAGAGAATAGAAAATACTAGTAATAATAAGTGTCATGAAATAAATATAACAGGACCATGTGACCAGGCTTAATTCAGCAGGGAGTTTAAATGATATCTTCTTTGAGGAAGGAATAGTGATGCTTAAAACTAAATGACACAAAGGAGCCAAACATAGCCTTTTATTTCTCTCAGAGAAAGGTATTCTAAATAAAGGGATTTGAGAATAAAAAGACTAAGAAAAACTATATATGGAGGTTGGGAATATGGCCCAGTGGTAGAGTGCTTGCTTTGTATACATGAAGCCATGGGTTCGATTCCTCAGCACCATATATATAGGAAAAGCCAGAAGGGGCGCTGTGGCTCAAGGGGTAGAGTGCTAGCCTTGAGCAAAAAGAAGCCAGGGACAGTGTTCAGACCCTGAGTCCCAAGTCCCAGCACTGGCCAAAAAACAAAACAAAAAGCTATGTGTGGTGCTAAAGGATTGTAACCCCAGCGCGAGGGAGGGTAGAATAGGAAGATCTCAAGTTCAAAGCCAACCTGGGCTACATAGTGACACCCTGTCTGAAACAAGCAAATAAACAGATAAAATATTATTCTTTCATAAAGAAAAATGAAATTGTGTGGAACAGGTGATAATGATACTGCTAAAGATAACCAGCTCCCAAATCCAAATATTATATGCTTTCACCTATTTGTGGATTCTAAATCTGAAATGATGGTGATGATGGTGATAATGACGATGATGATGACGATGATGATGAGGATGATGATGATGATGATGTTGATGGGACTTGGGTGTAAAATGGTAACTCTGGAGGGATCTGTAGCAGGGAGCAGGGGACACAGAAAGAATATAAGTGGAAAGCCTCCTACAATAATGGGGCAAGAGTTGCCCTTCTTCCCCAACCTTTCCCCATCCCCATTATTTTTTTATTCTTGCCTTTTCTTTTCCCTTTTGGCAAGACTCACCTATGTGACACACCCTCTGAATAGTGAAACAACATAGAGATCAGTAGAAATGACTTGGGGAAGAAGCAGGATTAGGAACAGACCAACATTTGTGTAAGCATGGCAGGGAATCCTGGTGGAAGCCACACCACTTAGCCCATCCTGGAAGAAACACTGGAAAGCACTTTTGTTATGAAAGGAGCACAGCTAAACAGGTAATAAAGTTCTATAAGCTGAATGAATTCCCAATGGGTGCAGGAAACTGAAGGCAGCAATGGCACAACTTTCCCCCTTTCTTAACACAAAACCCTTGGAGAAGCAGAAAAATGCTGTGCAAATTTTCTGGAGGAGTCCCCCTCAGGCCAGCCCGGTATGCATGGGCTCATGAAGGGAATTCCATGGCACAGACAAGTGCCGTATTCCAAGCCCTGAGTGGTTGTAGCCATTTGCCAGAGTCCCCCATTCACAATGCAAAAGGTATAGGTAGGAGACAAATTACACTGGGGTAGAACTTCTCTATAATTTAATTTACTCCTGTGAGTGCTACTATCCTGACCCTAGTCTGAGTGAGTGCCTAGTCTGATGAGGAAAATGGAGTGGTAGAGTGAAGTTACACAGGAATGACTAACTAAAACAACACTGCAAAAGCTACTTTCCCTCTCCCAACACAAAAGACAAGCATAGGAGAGAAACAGAGCATTTTATCTCATCCCTAGGACACTTCCAGTTCAGCCGGAGCATAGAGTGAGCGGGGGATAAAGTGTGGGTTTCAAGAGACAGAGTGCTTTCTGTCCTGGTAGATATGCTATACCTGTTCAATTCAGGTCACAGAACGGAAACTGAGAGGAAAACCAGGAAATCCACTTTGCTGATAGAACTCAGTGAGCAATCATTCTTATAATCCATGGGGAATAAATATTGACTTTTCTCTCTCTCACTGGAAGCATTTTCCATCTATATTCTTTCCCATTTTGTTTGTAATATTTCTGTGGTCTGGCTCACTTCACTTAATACAATTTTCTACAGTTCTTTTCATTTCCTTACAAGTGAAACAATGTCATACTTTCTGATAGAAGCATAGAATTCCATTGTGTATATGTTCTACATTTTTTGATCCATTCATTTAGTGAGGGGCATCTGGGTTGGTTCCATACTTTAACTGTGGTAAATAATCCAACATCCTTTTATAATATAAGCTCTGAAGAAACTAAGGATAGATAGAATAAACTTTAATACAATAAAGGCTACATATGACAAACCTATAGCCAACATCATACTACATGTGAAAACATTTTAAAGGAAAACATTTCCTCTAAAATAAGGAATGATCTGGGTGCCAGTGATCATGTCTATAACCCTTGATACTAAAAAGGCTGAGATCTGAGGATCAATATTCAAATCCAGCCTAGGCAGACAAATCTACAAAGCTCTTATCTCCAATTAGTAACTAGAAAGCTGGTTCTAGAGGTAATACCCAAGTAGCAGAGTGGCAGTCATGAACATGAAAAAGTTAGCCAAAGCTAGTGGCTCTGAGTTTACCACTATCAGCACAGTAATAAACAAATAAATAGAAAATAAACAAATTAATTAATAAGGAACGAGTTAAGAGTGTCTAACTCTTTGCATTCTTATTCAGTATAGCATGAGAATTCCTTGCTAGAACAATAAGAAAGGGACAGGTATAAAAGGAGTTCAAATAGGGAAGGAAGAAAGCAAATTATCCCTATTTGCAGATGGTATGATCCTATGCTTAATAGACTCTAAAGACTTTACCTGGGAATTCCTGACAAAAGAGGACACAAAATCAACACAAATACATCATTAACTTTTCTGTATACCAACGTGGAATAGGTAAATGGAAAATTAGGCAAACAATTATATTCACCACAGCATCCAAAACTACCTAGGAATAAATCTTACCAAAATGAGAAAGAAGACTTCTTTAATGAAACTATAAATCTCCTTGAAGAATGGCTGCAGAAGATACTAGAAGATAGAAAGAACTCCTGTTGTCCTGGATTGGTGAAATTAATATAATGAAAATGATCATACTGCCAAAAATAATCTACTTATTCAGTGCAGTAAAATTTCCATTGTCATTCTTCACAGAAATAGAAAAGCCAATCTTAAAATTTATGTGGAAAAATGGGATTCCCTGAATAGTCAAAGGAATCTTCAGGGAAATAAAGTAATAATGCTTGAGGTATAATAATATTACACTACAAACTATACTACAGAACCATAGTAACAAAACCAGCTTAGTACTGGCACAAAAACAAACCCAGTGGAACAGAATACAAGACTCAGAAATAAATCCATGTACCTGTAATCACCCAATTTTTGACAAAGGATACCAAAATGAGGAGACAAGATAGACTCTTCAACAAATGGTGCTGGGTAAACTGGCTATTTACGTTCAGAAGACTGAAATAAAACTTCTATCTCTCACCCTGTGCTAATATAATTTCAAAGTGAATCAAGGATGTAAGAACTGAATGTAAAAACTGGAATGGGAAAGAATAGGGAAAACACTAACTCCTACTGGAATAAATAGTAACTTTATGAATAGAGCGCTAAGAGTTTAACAAATCGGAGTAAGGATTGACAAGTGGGATTGAATCAAACTAAAAAGCTTCTGCACAGCAAAGGAAGTGACCACTAGTCTGAAAAGACAACTTACAGAATGGGAGAAAAATTTTGCTAGCTATTCTTCTGAAAAGGGATTAATATTCAGAAGTGTGTGTGTGTGTGTGTGTGTGTGTGCGTGTGTGTGTATATGTGTCTGGGTGTGTGAATATATATAATTAAAGTACAATATGCACATTAAGAGATGTGATGAATTGCTTTGAACAACTGACATGAAGTTTAGCAATAATGAATATTGGGAATATGAAACTTGTGCTATTTGGGGTATAGATGTTAGTGGGGAGGAGGAGGGCAAAAGGAAAGTATGAAAGGGGGCAAAGGTCAAAATACTTTATGTACATGAATAAAAAAGAGGCAGTGAAACTTGCTGATCTGGTTTTGAGAAGGGGGAATGGTTGGAGGGAGAATAACAGAGGAGTTGATTTTGATTAAGATGTCTGTATACATAAATGTTAAAATGAATCCCACTCATATGCTAATTGATACTTTTTTAAAAAGAAGGTTAGCATTTGTGGGCAGGCAGAAGTTGAAGGTGGAGAGACGCTATGATCCTGTAGAGCTCACTAGTTTGGTATCAAACTTTCGTTCTGGTTTATTTCAGTGTTTTTCAAACTTCAGTGTTTATTAAAACATAAACTATCAGGCACATTTCTAGAAACATTTTAGTGAATTTGGTTGAGAATTCACATTTTTCCTAGCTCCTATAATAAATTTGTGTATTTCCTGGCCGTTGACCACTTTAAAAATAGGTTTTTTGAAAAATGTTTCATACAATTTAGCCTTTAAACTATAGCATTTATTTTAGTTTATTGAAAAGTAAGTATAAATCATCACTACAATTTTAGAACACTTTCATCAGTACAAATATAGATCACTTCCATACCCTCCTGTCCAACCCTCCTGCACTCTATGCAATCACTAATGTACTTTTTGCATGTACACATTTGTCTTTTGGGACATTTTTAGACACATGGGATCACACAATGTGTATCCTTTTAGGATTAGCTTCTTTTATTTAGAATAATTCATCCAGTGTAGCATGTATCAGAATTTTCTTCTTTTTATTGTACAAATTATATTCCATTGGATAAATATAGCACATTTTAGCTAAGGGTCATGATTTACATATGTAATCCCAGATACTCTTGATGTGGAACAAGGTACACATTAATTCAAAGCCTTTATTTCAAAAACAAAGTAAAAACAACAACAACAACAACAACAACAAAATAAACAGCAAAAAAAAAAAACACTCAGGAACAACAAAACAGAAGGGCTAAAGACATAGCACAAGTTGCAGAGCACATGCTTAGCAAGCTCAAAGTCCTGGATAAACACACACACACACACACACACACACACACACACACACACACACACACACCACAGAGTGTTGGCTTTTTGGCATTAATCTAGAAGCTATTGGAAGATACTGATAATATTGGTGCCAATTAATGCATCTACAAGACAACTGTGTTTGCCACATGAAAAATGAGTTGCAGAGAAACTAGAGTGGGCCTAGGGACACTGCTTGGCAGAAATACTGTCTCTTGTCCTATTAGATATAGGGAAGTGAATGGATTAAGAACGTGTGTAGGAAGCAGAATGAATATAGATCACTGACAGCTGCAGTACAGTGAGGGCTAGGCACAAATCAATGAAGTGCTTGCGTTTGGACTTAAGAAGCTGAGAAAATGATGGTATTATTAACTGAAATGAGATAATTGGTTTCTTGGTTTGGGGACAATAAGAAACTGTGAAATCAAAGAACTATCCCTCAGAAATAGGAATATTTTGTTGTGTGTCTACATTTACTAGTTTTATTTCATATCACGCAATCAGTTAAAAATATTGCTACATTGGGTTTGGTGCATTGCATATTTAAGAACATTTAATTCTACTATAAGAAACAAAAAAAATAGATGGGATAGATGCAAGTCATAGAATGTATGGGCAAGCAGCTTATGAGCAATATAAGGAATCCATGATATGGTCTCGAAACAGATAGATGAATACCTGGGTGACAAGTTATATGTACACAAAGCAAAATGAGGTTATATGTAGGAAACAGAAGGGGGGAGAATGGTATGATAGTTAATTTTAAACCTTAATTTGGCTTGGATTAAGGAATATTTAGAGAGCTGATAGAGTATTTCTTCTAGGAATAAACAGAGGAGACTGACATGTAATCAATTGACCCATAGGGGAAGATTTGTAGTCAATGCTAGACAATGCAATCTAATTAATAAACTGGATGATTTGAAAGAATTAAAAAGCAGGGAAAAAGAAATTGTCTCTCATGGAGCTAGGACACTCTTATCCTCTCTTGGTTACTAGACTCCAAGCACCCTGGCCTGGGGACTTATACCAGTTCCTCTACATTCTCAGATCTTTGGTTTTGATTGTATCCTGAGATCTTCATTCTTCGGTTGAGGCAAGTGCCATTTCAGAGTCTCCAACTTTCAGATGACTTCTCCATAATTTTGTAAGTCAATTCCTCTTGATAAATCTTCTGTTATATATCTCTAGCTCTCCTATGATTTCTACTTCGCTGGAGATCACCAATACATAGAGAAATACATAAGATACATGGGCTTCTAAATACAGATGATGAGGTACACAAGGTTGAGGTCACCAGCCACCAGTTGGTGACATCTATTCTCTCCTCTGAAAGGAAAAATAAATCCCAAATCTATCCATCAGGCAAGTTTTGCCTCCCCCCAGTAGAGAGAACATGTACCCTTGACTGTAGGTCCCTTCCATTTATTGGGCTCCTTTGTTGAAGCTTTAGCTGTGGTCTTCAAAGCATGCTTGTCAGCAAGCAAAATGGAAGAGAGAAACAAGATGTATCAACTGCATGATAGAGAATTCTGGGAATGTGATTCTGACCCTACCTGTTCCCTCTTACTTTTGGTTATATATCTGGAAGTGATTTAATAAACCAGGTGATTCCAAGAGGTTGATTTGGTCTAGGAGCTTTTCTGTTCTGTGACTACTAGGGGTCTGCTTGGAGATCGCCATTACACTGAGGTAACTTTGTCACTGAAGTTACAAAGTTACGTATCAAAGAGAAGAAGGAATACCATTGCCCAGAGACAAGATGGAATTTCTTCTTATTGAATTAGTCTTATGAGTTGTACAACAATGTTGAGTATAAGACCAACAATTTTCTATTTCTCTCATATTTACCCATCAATATCCTTGTATTTCAAGAAAGCTAATCTGAAATCAAATGTGTATATAATATTCATATGCATAATCATACCATAAGTCACCACAGGGACGTATCTATGCAAATAAGGTAGCTGCAGCTTTAGCAACTTGAATTTGAAGTGTATCTATTTTTTAAAAGGAGTTTATCACACACAACTTGCTGGGCTAAGTGGCTTATGCCCTATAATCCTAGCTGCTAAGGAAGCAGAGATCTGGGGATCATAGCTGACACTAGCCAAGGTATAAGTGTTTGAGAGACTTCATCTCCAACTAATAGCTAAGTGAAGACAAGCAGTGGTTATCCCAGCTACAGAAGTAGCACAATGGATGGGTGCAGTGAACCATGCTTGTCATAGCCTGTAACACAGTAAAGCACAAACAGGAGGATCACAGTCCAGATTGGTCTGCACGTAGTGAGAACTACTTGTTAAAATAACCAATTTAAAAACTCATTTAGGCCCAAGGATGGCCCCATACCATTAGAGCCATGCCTCCAGTTCTGGGTTTTATTTGCTGATTAATTGTAGATTAGAGTCTCTTAAATTTGTCTGCCTACGCTGGGTTCGAACCATAATCCTGAGATCTCAGCCTCCTGAGTAGCTAAGATTACAAGCATGAGTCACCAGCACCTAGCCTACCCTAACTTTTTCAGGTCCTCGACGCAAAGAAAAATAAAACAAAGAACTAGCTGAAACTTTGATGAAAGATGACAAACAATTTGAGAATAAAAAGAACAAAATGTTGTCCTAGAGACAAGAGGCTCTTGGCACTTACAATAAAAGTTTCCATTTGAAATCCCTCTCTCCATGTGGAATTGGAGAGCTGTCTAACACTTCTGAGCAGACCTTGAGTTGGAAAGCAAAGGAAAAGAAAGAATTTTCCATTCGAGGTTCCCACCTTCAAATATATTTCCATTTCTTCAGTTGGCACAGCCAGAATTGGACCCAGGACTCAGTTTCAGATCCATCTGGGAAAATCGTGTGGCCAAAATAAGAGAAATAGAAAATGTTTCCCAGAGACTTTATGTTATATTACATTATATGTGGCAATTCCATGCACATTTTTTGAAAAAAATTACAATCAAACAAAGACACCTATATAATAGCCATACTGACCATACTTATTTGTCCTTAAAAAATTTCTATGTGCCTGCAGCTGTCATCATCTTGTTGCAAACATGTTCTGAAGTCTACAAAATTGACTCACCTGTCTTCCTGTCTTGCCAGGTCCTGCCTGAAAGATGCTTGCTCCCCCCCCCCACCCCCAGTTGTGGAGTTTTAACTCAGGACCTTGTGCTTACTAGGTAGACACTCTACCACTGGAGACATGGCTTTTATTATGGTTTGAACAGGGTCTTATGTTAGTGCCTAGGCAATCCTGAACAATGATCTTCCTATTTGTGTTCTGGGTTAGCTGAGATGAGAGTTGCACACTGCCATACCCAGCTTTGTATTGGCTGAGAGGGAGAGGGGGCTTTGTGAACTTTTTTCCTAGATTGTCTGGAAATGAGGTCCTCCTGACCTTTACCTCCCATGTAGCTAGGATTATAGGTGGAAATAATTGCACCCAGTTTGTTCATGTCCCTCTTCTTGATGTGAGGAACCTGTGACATTATAAGGCAAGAATGACCACTTTAGTGAAACCACTTTAGTCCAGGCAACGGTCATGGTGCTGTGGTGAGTCACAGTGGTCAGAGTGTAGGTATATTGGAGAAAGAGAGGTAAAATCCATTTTACTTTAATATCTAGGAATCTTGGGAGCTTCCATTTCACAGAAGCTGTCCTGAAACTTGTGTTAGATGATACCATGTTTCTTCTGTTAAAATAATTACTTCTGGGCACCAGTGATTCGTGACTATAATCCTAGTTACTCAGGAGGCTTTGACCAGAAGATTGAAGTTTGAAGCCAGCCTGGCAGACAAATCCTTGAGATTATTTTCTCACTTAACTAAGAAAAAGCAAGAAGTAGAGGTGTGGCTAAAGTGGTGGCCATCCAACCTTAAAGCAAAAGGCCAAGTGGGAGTTCGTGGCTCTGAGTTCAAGCTCCACTACTGGCACACACAAACATGCAACAGTCAGTAGGTATCTTTAGGGAGATTCTTGGGCACAAAGTCACTGAGAACGAGATGCAGGAGGCTTCAGACCATCATTTTCTGGGGTGGTTTGATGTAGTTGTAAGGGCTTTGAAAAAGAAATGTGAGAATTAATTACAAATCTATTCTTTCAGAGACAAGGTTTGACTTTCACAAGCAAGTTTTCACATAATAATGGAGAATGCAGGCCAGGTAATTTTGAAAATCCTTTGCAACTCCAGATCAAATGATGAATTACTGAAAATCAAATGTATTCTATACATTCTAGGATTAAGGCAGCAGGAATCCCTGCCTCCTGAACAAAACATGTAACATTCATATTGAAAGCAGAATGGGGATTCCTCAATAAAAGTAAACACAAAACTATCCTATGACCTAGCCGTTTCACTCCTGAGCATTTATCTGAAAGATTGCAAACCAGGATACAGTAAAGCCACCATCACAACCATGTTTACTGAAGCACTGTTCACCATAGCCAAGGTATAGAATCAGCCCAGATGCTCCTCAGTGGATGAATGGGTCAAGAAAATGTGCTATATGTACACAATGGAATTTTATCCATTAGAAAGAATGATATTGTTTCATTAAAAAAAATCTGGAAACATTGTTTTAAATCAAGTAATCCAGGTCCAGAGAGACAAAAATTGCATGTTTTCCTCATATGTAAATGTATACAAATGTATTAACTGAAATATGGTAGATTCAAGGGAGAACTCAAACAATAGGGTAATTCCTTTAAATGGCAAGTCAAAGTTCAACAACATAGACATCAAGAAATGAGTATTTGGAAGGTAGGATGAAGGGGAGAAGGAGAAAATGCACTCAAGAATTCAATGTATATCCTACAAAATTAAGAAAAAATGAGGGAAAGATTGGGTTGGGAGAAATGGATGAGAATGTTGAAAGGGGTGTTCCGCGCTTCTGACAAGAAAGGACAACACAGCTGAATTCTTGAATGAGACATTAGGCTCTTGGGTACAGGTGGCATGACAATAAAATAGCACAGAAAATCTCATTTGGATAAATGGTTAATGTTACCTATGGGAAAAGAAAAGAGATTTGGAAGATTGATTCTTAGGAATATTTGGATGCTATGAGAGTCAACAGTGATAAGTGAATTGCCCAAATGTGTAATAAAAAAATCACCATAATCTTCTATAATGGCTTCCTGTATTACTGGATTGAGTGAGTGATATGAGTACTGATGGACAAGTCTTTCTTATCCAAATGGGTATAGCTTCCTCTTTTGTTTTACAGTTTCTGCAAGCCCCTTGGGCCCTGAGCTTGGCACGGTGACTTGGACTGGCTATTCTTGGCTGGTGAGCAATTCAGAAACCAGGATGCTGCTTGTCCAACAGCAATGGTGCTGTCAGCACTCTGAAGATAGCAGTGCTAATCCTATTTGTTTTGGCCCCTCAGCCTTAAGGGCAGATGGTCATCATGCTGATTGAAAGAGAAGCATTGTGACAGAAGGAAGGACTTGAGCCAAAACTAGCCCATAAAAAGGACCTTGGGATGCTTCCATACAAAACAACTATTTCTAGAATCCTTTGAGATATTTCTCGAAACAAATGTGGTGGCAACTTGAGGATCAGAACCTTCTCCAATTTATAGGAAAGCAGGATCCAGTTCTTAGGTGGATGCTGTAGGCTCCCCCCTCCTGAGGCAAGGTGGTCACAGGGCCCATCTCTTTGGAAACTTGATTGTCATGTGAATTCATCTGGCCTGCTTGGCTTTGGCCTCCAATCTGGTTCTAGGACTTTAACAACTTCTCTCTTTTAAGAGTTACAGGGAAAATACTCATGGGAAACCCACCAATGAACCTGGTCTCAGATGACCCTAGATTATGCCTTCCCTGAGGAATCAAGCTGCCAAGAGAATGGTTAAGCTGAATGTATAAGGCCACACTTTCGGATCTAGACAGCTTTACTTTTCTTCATTCCCACAGAGTTCCTCACTGGCTCAATTATACCGTTACAGCTCTTGGGTACCCGTTTGGCACACTAGCATGGTGGAGAAGGAGTACTATGGGATGGAAGATCCCTTGGGAGCCTCACCCTTAAATGAATATATAGGTTAGGTATTCTTTGATCCCCAAATCCAAAACCCAAAATGCTCCAAAATCTGAAGCTTTTGAGCACTGATATGAGAGAAAATTATACACCTGGCCTAGGTCCAAAACTTAGTGTGCATAAGAAATATTGCATAAAATTACCTATAGGCTATGTGCGTAAGGCATATGTGAAATGTAAACCAATTTTGTGTTCAGAGTTGGGAAACACCCTCAAGGTATCTCATGAATGTGCAAATATTTCAAAATCTGGGAAAAAATATGAAACCCTCTGGTCCCAAGCATTTTGGATAAGGAATGCTCCATCTTTATGATATACAGTTATTGTTGTGTAATTAGGTAGGTGAAAAGTCTGATTTGGATCTGGCTAAACTAAAACCATGATTCCAGCAGGGCTGTTTTCTTCTGGAGACTTTGCAAGAACACACTTTTTGTCCACATGGGCAGAAAGTTAGCAGTATCATCTCACTGTGATCCTCTCTTTCTCTCCAACCACAATAAGGAAAAGTTCGATGTTTTGTTTTGGCCCATCTGGAATCATCTCCCATCTTAAAGTCTATACTTCACTCATGTCTGCAAATCCTCTCATGTTGTATAAGGAGATACAGTCACAGGTGCCAGGGTTTAGGGCCAGTATATCACAATTGATGCACACCAGGCAGGGCCAGGTGACAAAAAGGAGTCTTTTGTTCCCATATATGGAGCATAGCAGATATGGTTCAGTATCCCCCTGAAAGTTCTTCTCCTGGATACAGTGGGTAGATGGCCTGAGCCACTGCTCAGAGCTGAGGGATGACACTGAGAAATCCATGAGGAGAAAGTAGTCAAAGTCACTCACCTTCAACACTGGCTATGGATTTATGAATGCTCTTTCTTCATTCAGGTTCTCTCCATCTTTCCTTGGTCTCTCTTTCCTAATTTAAGGATATTGGGAAATACTTATTTTGAGGGTTTATCTTTTACTTGTCACAAAGACACAAATTTGGCCTTTCTTTTCCCAGCCTAGCCTACTACTCATGGACTCTCCCCCACCTCCACCCCCCCCCCCCCCAAATTCCCAGGCAAGGGTTTCTTATTCTCATCTTTCACCCTTTCATCAGATCGGCAAACAATGATTTACTTGAGGGCCAGGAGCTTCCTGTAAGAACAGACCATTGTTTGTGATCAATGGAGTCCTCAGAACCCTCTTGGCTAGAGTTCTTTTTATTTTTAGTATTTTTAAAAATAAGAGGTGGAGAGTTTTGGTCTTAGACAATGAGGATATTATATATAGTTAAGCTAGAGAAAGAATGATCGTATTAAAATCTAAAATACATCCTATCCTTCCATCAGCCATATTTTGGATATTATAAATATGACACAATGAGAAAAAGTAGGGAAAAAAGTAAAAAAAAAATTCTGTTCCTTCAATGTAGCTTTTAACTTTACAATATTTTTTCTCTTGATTTTTTTTCCTGTTCTACACACAAATACACATACAGGAGTAATATAGAAAACTTTTATTTTTCCATTTCCATAAACATCATTTTCTTGCAAGCTCGTTTCTTGTTTCCTTTTTTAATTTAATTTAATTTTATTGTAAAGGTGATGTGCAGAGGGGTTACAGTTACTTAAGGAAGGTCATGAGAACAGTGTAGCCCCTTCCCTCCTTTTCTCTCACTTTCCCTCTCCCCACTCCCCTCCCCTTCCAAGTTGTAAAGTTCATTTCCAACATAATGTCTGTGAGTATGGCTGTTGCACTGGTTCATCCTTGTCCTTTGTCTCACCACTTTGTTATTCTCCTTTCCTTCCCCAAATCAGATAAATGTATATATAAGATATACTATGTGAAGTTATTTCTTTTGCTTTTTCCCCCCTTTGGTTTATCCCCTGTTGTCACTGTTTTTTATTTTGGTGCCCTATGTCTTGTAGGAAACGTTTGATGCACAATGAAGTTCTCATAATACCTCATCTACGAAATAAATTATAAGGACTTTATGTGATCCAGTAGTTAGCCTTTAGAATCACTCATGAGCTGAGATTTTTTAAACTGGAAAATGGTTTTAGAAATAATCATACCACTAATTAGGTTTACTTTCCAAATGTTTCCCCCTTCTACCATAGGATGAGAAAAAGACATAGATGTCCTATAACTATCCATTGGGAAAGCAAGTGCATGGCCCACAAATGGGTAATCAAACTACTCTTTTTTCATTCATGTGAATATTTCAACCAGGTGAGAGTGATGAACTAGGTGTTATGTAATTTATAAATAATGAGGTAAGAACAATGAATGAAAAATCACAGAGCTCTGAGAGAGAGGAGAGCAAGGGACTGACCTTAGATACAAAAGAACTTCTACTAAAAGGGGTATTTGATCTTTATTTTAAGAATAAATAGGTAAGCAGGGCACTGGTGGCTTATGCTTGTCATTCTAAATATTTAGGTGGCTGGGTTCTGAGAATCCTGATTTGGAGTCAGCCTGGTGAACAAATCCAAGAGGCTTTTATTTCTAATTAACTGGCCAGAAGTAGAGGTGTGGTTTATGAAGAAGAGCACCAGCCTTGAGTGAAAAGGCCAGGCAAGAGCAAGAGGCCCTGAGGTCAGGCCCCAGTACAAATACACACACACACACACACACACACACACACACACACACACACACACACTAAGAAGTACAAAGGTCAGGTGTAGTGAGCCATACCAATAATCTCAGCTACTCAGAATATGGAGATCAGAAAGGATGGTGGCACAAGGTTGGGGAAAATGATTGGGACTCCAGTCTCAATAAATAATCTACATGGTAGTTCAAGCCTGTAGTCCTAGGTACAAAAGGCATTGGTAAAAGGATTGTCACCTAAATCTGAATCAGGCAAAAAAGAAAAAAAAAAGTAGATCATATCCCCAACACAGCTAAATCAAAAAAGTGAGCAGTAGAGCTCCTGCCTTGCCTTCAGTTCAAACCTCAGTACCACCAGTTTAAAGAGAGAGTGGGAAGAATAGTAGGAATGTTTGCATTGAAAGGAGACTGGAGCATTAGAGAATGGAGAGCTAAGAAGATGAACAAAGAAAAAAATAGAGAGGTAGACAGTGATAAGGCCAGGAGCAACAGGGTAAGGTGAAAAAAAAAGATTCAGAATGTTGAATTTTATTACAGTACCTGAAGAATTGTGTACAGGGCTGAGGTAGACATCTGGTTTGACTTATTTGTTTGTCAGTCTAAGAACATCACCTCTTATCTTGTTTTGGTAACAGCACTTTACTCCTTTTGCATAATGGCTCCTTCATGGCTTTTAACTATTTTGGTTTGGTACAGGAGTCTACCTAACTTGCCTCCAAAGATAACACATCATCCATGCTTAGGGACTCACAATATTCGGCCTTATCTTTGTTGACATTGAACCTGTACAAATTCTGTGTATAAAATGAGCTGTTGTAACAAACAATTCAGAATCTTCTTTCTCTCTCGTGTATGCACTGTCTCTGTCTTTCTTTCTCTTTTTTCTTTCTCTCTACCTTCTTTCTTTTTTTCTTATTCTCTCTGTCTCTGACTCTCTCTTTGTCTCTCTGTGTCTCTGTGTCTCTGTGTTTCTGTCTCTCTCACATACACACACACACACACACACACACACATACACACACACACACACACACACCACAATCCCATTTTAGACTTTCCTCATGGAGGTGGCTCTTCAAGATGTGTCCTGTAAGTGCTAGCCTGGGAATCTGGACTCTTCTATGGGGCCTCAGAGTCCTCTGGGCCCTAGGGATGGTTGCTGAATCTTCATGCCCAGCCATCAATGAATGAAGAGGAAGTAGACGTGGAGATGATCTATGTCCGTAGGGCTTAGGCTTCACTTTCACTTGTGTTTCCTTGACCAGAATCCATCAGGAAATACAGTGGAATACAATGCATCGAGTGACTCTGACACATCCATATCTCCACGCTCAGTTAATCAGAACCAATGAGGACAAACTGTGGCATCATTCCTTCCTATAATTGCTGAGGGAAGGGTTTTGGAGAGGTTTAGATGACAAGGAGAAAGTTGGATAGCTGAGCTGTTCCTGGAGCTTTGGTGAGCTTTGTGTGGACAGAATTCACCTGGGGAAGAAGTGAACCCAGAAACAAGAGCAGAGAGATGGAGATGATCCTTCCAGGGGGTGAGGCAGATAATTTGAGGGTAGGTTTATAAAGAGAAGACTGTACAAGTAAGCTCTGGAGTCAGTGCTGGCACATCCTAGTTGCTTTAACTGTGTGCACCCTGGCTCTGGCTTGCCTGGATCCCACCCTCAGATAGAAAAATTCTTGGCAGTGTTGTTTAAATTCTTTGTCCACTGGACCACTCCCCAGCCCTGGAATGTTGAGCCCTGAAGGCCAACAAGCATACTTCTTACCTTAACCTTTTAAAGTCAGGTTTCTTTTGCTTTTTCTTTTGGTGTTGTTGCTGGTCCTGGAGCTTGAACTCAAGGCCTAGGCACTGTCCCTTAGATTTTTTTTTTTTTGGCTCAAGGTAAGTGCTCTACCACTTTTTTTTTTTGAGTTCCACCAACATCTTTTATTATGTATTTATTTTTATCTTTTGTCATAGTGAAGTACAGAGAGGTTACAGTTTCATACGTTAAGCCTTGGGTACATTTCTTGTACTGTTTGTTACCTCCTCCCTCATTCCCCCCTTCCCCCCCACCTTTCCCTCTCTCCCTATGTGTTGTTCAGTTGATTTACACCAGTTTTGTAAGTATTACTTTTGGAGTTGTTTGTCTTTTTATCCTTTGTCTCTTGATTTTGATATGCCCTTTCACTTCCCTAGTTCTAATATCAGTATATACAGTTTCCAGTGTACTCAGATAAGATACAGTGATAGTGCCGTGGGTACAACCACAGGAAGGGGACACAGAGGATCATCAACAATAGAAGCTACGGTTTCACATGGCATGTTGAAAGTAATTACAGCAGTGATATAACAGTCATTTCCATAACATGGAGTTCATTTCACTTAGCATCTCAGAGCTCTCCTATGACCCAGCAGCCCCACCTTTGGGCATCTACCCAAAAGACCACAAACAAGAACACACTAAAGCCACCAGCACAACAATGTTCATCACAGCACAATTTGTCATAGCTAAAATATGGAACCAACCTAGATGCCCATCAGTAGACAAATGGATCAGGAAAATGTGGTACATATACACAATGGAATTTTATGCCTCTATCAGAAAGAATGATATTGCCCCATTCGTAAGGAAATGGAAGGACTTGGAAAAAAATTATACTAAGTCAAGTGAGCCAGACCCAAAGAAACATGGACTGTATGGTCTCCCTCATAGGGAATAATTAGCACAGGTTTAGGCTAGTCACAGCAGAGGATCACAAGTGCCTAATAGCTATGCCTTTATGAATGCGCTCTACCACTTGAGCCACACTATTTCTGGCTTTTTCTTTCTGGTAGTGAATGCTAGTGTGATAGGGATCCTGATAGGAGCTTAAGCTGAAGAGAAGTACGGAGAGGGCAATGTTGGTATCCAATCTTCCCTAACACACATGGCCATTCTCACTGGAAATAAATAGGTACTACCACAACATGTCTATAGATTTCCTCGTTTTGCAAATTGGGTTGATCTACCTTGCTCTCAGGAATCTCATCAGAATACAGATTTGAAAACCCACTCTTACATCCAGACAGCCTTTATATATAGTCTCCAGCTTCTAGCTTGTATGTTTTTAAAAAAATTTATTGTAAAAGTAATGTACAGAGGGATTACAGTTACGTAAGTCAGATGATGAGCACCTTTGTTTTTGAACAATGTCACCCCTCCCTCATTTTCTCTGTTTTTCCCTCCCTCCCAAGTTGTATAGTTCATTTCCAACATAGTATCTAGTGAGTACCACTGCTGAATTAGTTTACCCTTTGTCCCAAGATTTGAAGCTGCTACTGCAGTGAAGAAGGTTCTTGCTGTAGCTTTTAAAGTCCCTCCTGGACTAATTAAAACTTGAAAGCTTGCAGGAGGAAAATATGCTGGAGTTTTAGCAACTGAGCCAGTCTTCAAGAAGTAAGTAAAGTATTTGTCTTTAAGGCTTAAATGAAGCACCAGGTTCTTAGCCTAATTGAAGCAATGCTGGTGGTGAACCTAGAGGTCCAGAAAGTGAACAAAACCCACTATCCATACATTATTTTCCCCAGACATCATGAGAACCAACAACCCTGGCCCTGGTCAGCTGTCAGGAGTACTTGCTATCAGTGAAGGTCAAGACTTAAATCAAAATAACAATGGCCACAGTGAACACAGATAAGATAATGGGTCATCTAACAGTAAAAGACAGTAGCCTAGCAGCTGGTAGCTAGGGAGTAAGGAGCAGGAAGGGATGTTGTAACTATTCATTCCTTACATGGATACATTTATGTATTTATGCACAGATATGCTCCAGAAAAAGTATGGAACATGCTGCCTTTAAAAAAAACCAAGTAAGTCTCACTAGAGGAGCATGTGGTTTCACATGACCAACACAGGGTTTGATTCCAAGCCCTGCAAATTAAAAAACAGAAACTGAGATGAAGAGCCTGCCCTTGGAAGTCAAACTTCTTGCTCTGAATCCTGATTCCCCATATACCAGAGTGAGGGAGTGACTGGGCAACACAATCATGCACATTCCAGACCCTTCAACGATGGAGTTGTGTTCACACCCAAATAGGAAGCAAAGGACATAGCTTGCAAGATAAATAGAAAGCCCTCAGACTGGGAGAAAATCTTTACCAGCCATACAACAGACAAAAGCCTCATATCTAAAATATATGTAGAACTCAAAAAATTAATTTCCTCCAAAACAAATCTGCAAAGAACCAACAGCCACCTCAACAAATGAGCTAAAGACCTAAAAAGAGACGTCTCTGAAGAGGAAATCATAATGGCCAAGAGACACATGAAGAAGTCTCTACATCACTGGCTATAAAAGAAATGCAAATCAAAACTACACTGAGATTCCACTTCACCTCAGTAAGAATGTCCATTATCAGGAAAACTAATAATAACAAATGGTGGAAGGGAATGTGGCTAAAAGGGAACCCTACTACATTGTTGGTGGGAATGTAAACTTGTTCAACCACTCTGGAAATCAGTATAGAGGTTCCTCAGAAGGCTAAACATAGAGCTCCCCTATGACCCAGCAGCCCCACTATTGGGCATCTATCCAAAAGATTACACACAAGACCACACTAAAGCCACCAGCACAACAATGTTCATTGCAGCACAATTTGTTACTGCTAAAATATGGAAACAACCCAGATGCCCCTCAGTAGATGAGTGGATCAGGAAAATGTGGTACATATACACAATGGAATTTTATGCCTCTATCAGAAAGAATGACACTGACCCATTCGCAAGGAAATGGAAGAACTTGGAAAAAATCATACTAAGTGAAGTGAACCAGACCCAAAGAATCATAGACTCTATGGTTTCCCTCATAGGGAATAATTAGTACATATTTAGGCTAGTTATAGTAGAAGATCACAATAGCCCAATGTCTATGCCTTTATGAACACATAAGATGATGCTAAGTGAAATGAACTCCATGTTATGGAAACAAGTGTTATATCATTGTTGTAATTATTTTCAACATGCCATGTGAAACTGTACCCTTTTTTTCTCTTGTATTCCCTTCCTATAGTTCCACCCCCACTATTACTCTATCTCATCTTAGTACCCTGGATACTGTATATATGTGTATTAGAACTAGGGAAGGGAAAGGGAATACCAAAATCAAGAGACAGTAGATAAAAAGACAAAACAATTCCAAAAGCAATACTTACAAAACCATTTGGTGTAAACCAACTGTTCAGCTCATGATGGAGAGAAGGAAAGGGGAGGGGGGAGGCAGGGGAAAAATGAGGGAGGAGGTACCAAGTTGAACAAGAAATGTACTCACTGCCTTACATATGAAACTTAACCCCTCTGTAATTCACTTTGACAATAAAGGGGAAAAAAAGGTACAATTAAGGAAAAGCTAGCAAACTTACCAAAGGAGGAACTTTTTACAGAAACGATTCCTACTCAGCTGGCACTCTTTTACTGTAGACACTTGACACTTGCTCAACTTCTAGAAAAACAACTCTTGTCACAAAATATGGTTTAACTATAAAGTGTCTTGTAGGATGGCTGCAGCTCTTTACTTGGTAGTGCTCACATCAAACAACTGCTTGGAAAGGAAGACTTGAATGCCTAAATTTCCCTTGCTTTTAGTTTATAATCTTTGCTGCAAAATGAGTTTGCATTGCAAAACAAGCAAGAAGCTTAATGCCCAGCTACCAAATAAGAAACAGGTGTTTGTTGAGGAGTGTATCGTACAGTATCTGAATAAGATCACTTGTGCAAAGAATACAGCAACCACCTACAGTCATTACTACCATGACCATTGCTAAAGGGGTAACTATACACCTTAATACCCATGGAAATGCTTTTCTCTCAAGAATAGTGCCACAGTGGTCGGTCCATCCTGGGGAGGGGTGGGGGGATGGAATTCATACAGTGAGACTCTGATCTTCAATAAGCTGGAAAAAAAAAACCAGGAAGGATAAAAGTCATACAAGAATCTTATCTCTACTTAGCTAGCAAAAAGCCAGAAGTAGAGGCATGGATCAAGTGGTAGGGTGCCAGCCTTGTGTGGAAAAATGAGAGTATGAAGTCAAGCTCCAGTTATAATATGAAAGAAAGAAAGAAAGAAAGAAGGAAAGAAAGAAAGAAAGAAAGAAAGAAAGAAAGAAAGAAAGAAAGAAAGAAAGAAAGAAAGAAAGAAAAAAGGAAGGAAGGCAGGAAAGAAAGGAAAGGAAGGAAGGGGGGAGGAAGGAAGGAAAGGAAGGAAGGAAGGAAGGAAGGAAAGAAGGAAGGAAGGAAGGAAGGAAGGAAATATGGAAGGAAGGAAAGAAGGAAAGGGAGGGAGGGAGGGAGGAAGGAAAGAAGGAAGGAAGGAAGGAGGGAAGGAAGGAAATGTAGGGAGGGAGGAAGGAAGGAAAGAAGGAAGGGAGGGAGGGAGGGAGCGAGGGAGGGAGGGTACGCTAGAGTACTATGTAGAATTGCATTGGAGATTCAAAAGAAAAACAGAAAAAAAATAAAAATGAAATAACCAGAATTTTTTCTGTCAGTTGTTTCATAATATCTAGGAGATAGAAAACAGACATTTCCCTTGAGGCTGCTCCCACTAGTAAGTATTCCTGACTATCTCAGGAATCCTAATTTATCTTATCTTTCTTACCATACTGCCAGGAAAAAATGACTGACTTATTTTATGGAGCCGGAAGGTATGAGTTCACATAGAAGATGAACACCCCGTGTGTGTGTGTGTGTGTGTGTGTGTGTGTGTGTGTGTGTGTGTGTGTGTGTGTGTGTAATTTCAGTATTAATTTCAGTTGGAAATTGTCCTAGGAAGTTAAGCAATTGATTTATTTGGTCACCAAATACCTCACAATAGGTTTGAGAGTAGACATGAGGGGACTTAGATCTTAAGGGTGATCCTTAAAGGTCTCCAGGTCTTAGTTGATCCAGCAGTAAAACAGAGATAAAGCCATTTCCCTGTTGAAATTTGACAACTACAAGACGACCTTGGCTGGCAGTTTTCCTCACAGGTCAGTCTGCTTAAATTGATGGATGTTGTTGGATATTTTCTACCTTAAAATCTTCAGACAGTAGGTTTTCTTAGTCTCAGACTGTTGAATGAAAATATTAGAGTTGTACCACTTATTCTCTCTAAGAAGGATCTTTCCATTCCATACAGAGGAGTATATTTCAAAGCCTTTTGCTTTGTATTATGCTTAACTATTATAATTATTCTGGGAATACCTTGAAATACTTTAATGGAGAGCTAGAAAGCAGCTGTATGTTTCACGATAACAAAATATAAGTCCAGGTAAACATATGGGTTCCTTGTCATTAGTCTAATATTTACTCCTCTTATTTTTTCTTTATTTTATCCTCAATACTACTTGTGTTAGTGGAATCTCTATCTGCATTCTAGAATCAGAGAAAAATTCTTTTTTCCTTTAGTTGAAGTGATCAGGGATTATAAGAGGGGACAAGGATGATGAGCTCATTTTGAAGTGATATCAGGTAGTGTTCACTAAAATCCCCAGGCGATTTGAAAAAGGGATATTTAATATACCAGAACAATTTTATTTCTGTCAGATTCTCTAAAGTCCTCCCCTCCTCAACAGCAAAACTCTTGGTTTCTATTATCCAGTCATTCATCCATCAAATACTAAACTCTTACTGTGAGCCAGACCTTGTCCAAGGTGCATAAGATCCACTGTTGAATAAAATTAACAGAACTCTGAGCCTTCAGTGCTTATATTCCGCCCTCTTCTCTATGTTCTTAAAAGCACTCTGACAAGTGTAGGCTGCAGCATGGAACTGGGTTGAATTCTTTCCCTCCCTTCCTTCCTTCTTTCCTTCCTTCCTTCCTTCCTTCCTTCCTTCCTTCCTTCCTTCCTTCCTTCCTTCCTTCCTTCCTTCCTTCCTTCCTTCCTCTCCTCCTCCCTCCCTCCCTCCCTCCCTCCCCTCCCTCCCTCCCTCTCTCTTTCTCTTTCTTTCTTTCTTTTCTTTTTTTGTCTGTCATAGGGCTTCAATTCAGGGACTAGGCATTGTCCCTGAGCTTTTATTTGCTAAAGGCTAATGCTCTACCACAGTGTGTGCCACTTCTGGTTTTCTGGTGGTTATTTGGAGATAAGAGTCTCATGGACTTTCCTGCCTGGGGCTGGCTTTAAACCACAGTCCTCAGATCTTAGCCTCCTGAGTTGCTAGGATTACAGGTGTGAGCCACCAGCGCCTTGAATTCTGTATACTCTAAGTACTCTGTTAAGGAACCTCCTAATTGTGCTGCAAGTTAGACTTCTGTTTTGTTATGGGCTTTGGAGGCCACAGGCATTGATCAAATTTCACCTCATTAGGCCACTAACTTGAGGAAACACTGAAAGTCTCTAAGACTGGTAGAAAAACAAAAAAATTCTCCAATTGAAGCTCCCAGGAAATATTGATCAGAGGATTTAATATCTTGTATTCCATGTATTTAGCACCTTGAAAGCATGTGTTGCTTACTAGTTATGGTTGTATATTGAATATAAAACACTCTGTTGATACATTCTACTCTAGTAAAATACCTAAGGCTAGATACTTACATTAAAAAAGAAGTTTATTTAGCTTACAGTTTGGGAGATTGAAAGTCCAATCAGCAGTTCCAAGGAGGGTCCCATGCCTGTGTCATGTTATAGAGGATGGAGTCATGACGGGAGCATATGTGACCAAGAGAAGTCATATGGAGAGACAGGAAGCCAGAGAAAGACTGGGATCCTACAAAGCCTGCGCAAATGCTTTCAAAGGGCATGGCCACCTGACCTAACCATTTCCTCCTAGATTCCAGTCTTAAGGTTCTACTCTCTCAGTATTGCCACACTGGGGACCAAGTCCCCAATAGGACCACCTCTAGGGGGGCACACTCATTCATATAGCAATACATTTACTGAGTCAGGAAATATCTTCAAAGCAGCTGCCCACTGGCCTTGTCCCTTTTGTATTGGATGGGTAACAAAATGGTTTCAGGTCATTGTTGCACTTTTCTTTCTAAATTTCTTAAACATCTGGCAGACCAGTGTTTATAGGAAATAATTTGTAATTTCCTATGTGCCATCATCAGTGTGGGGGACCCTTGCATTTGGTCCGTATATGAGGAATGGATGGACTCTTTGCTGAGGCTGGATCTCTAGTGCCTATGCCAGCATTCCTAGGAAACCAGTGTCCCCGGGCTCCCTGTTGCTTTTGAAGGCTGACTTTATAAGTCCCTGTGCTCCTACTGTTAGATATCCAGACCCACTTCTTGGGCTGGAGGAAATCTCTGCTTCCAGTTTTTTTTTTTTTTGTTTTTTTTACTTTATCAATATTTATTCACAATGTGATTTAGAAATTTCTCTGCCAAATAATTCTAGGAAACAATACAAAATGTCTTGAATGATGAAAAATTAAAACCACACATAATTTGTTAAGGCCAAAATTGTTTAAGGGGAATCCAAAGCATTAGATTTTGTGGCTCAGTGGATCTTTGATCATTAATGTCTCACCCAGATTTGACTATGACCTTTAACAGGTCATTCCCTGTTGAGCTCCTTGAGAACATTCCCATGTTCTCTCTGTACAAGGACCACTTCAAATCACTCCAGTAGGGTAGATTCAGTGTATGATTTTTTTTCAAATTTTTATTATCAAACTGATGTACAGAGAGGTTACAGTTTGATACGTTAGGCATTGGATACATTTCTTTTACTGTTTGTTACCTTGTCCCTCATACCCCCCTCCCCCCTCCCCCTTACCCTTTCCCCCGCCCTGAGGTGTTCAGTTCACTTACACCAAACAGTTTTGCAAGTATTGCTTTTGTAGTTGTTTGTCTTTTTTTTACCCTGTGTCTCTCAATTTTGGTATTCCCTTTCAATTTCCTATTTCCAATACCAGTATACACAGTTTCCAATATACTCAGATAAGATTACAGAGATAGTGTAGGTACAACCACAGGAAGGTGATACAGAACATCATCAATAATAGAAGCTACAGATACACATGGGACGTTGAAAGTAGTTACAACTGTGATATATTTTTGCCCTCACAGATATGCTTTCCTCAGTCCTTTGGTTCAAGGACGTACAGAAAAATCTCCTCAGTCAATTCAGGCTCTTACAAAAGCAAAATGTGGATTACAGTAAACTGGAGTTTACTGCCTTACCACAAACTTCCCTGGGGCCAAGGAGTCTAAGAAAGTACCTTGCTGGAAAGATGGCCAACATACGGGGACTTCAAAAATAAACCTAAATGAATGTCTTGATATGTTTTCAGGAACCAGAGGATATTCTCTGTCATTTGAACCATGTCTTATGTCTTTTTGGTTTTGCTCATCCCACCTGATAGACACAGCCCTGGACATTGTGAATGGATTAGGTACAACGCTTCCTTGATGTACATGCAAGTTAGGCTTAAATAGTTGAAATGGGCATGGTTTATTTCCAGGACTTTGATTCATGAATCATAGACTCAGAGACAGCTTTTTTATTTAGCTCTCTCCATGAAGGTTTGTCTGCCTTGGACTCTGTGTATGGGGGTATCACTAGCAAGATACAGGATGACTACTACCTTTCAAAATGGGATTCTTGTCATAAGGAAGCTACTGGTAATTGTAAGCCTTTTACTTTTAAGCCTATGTACTTTTATGCAAATGTTATAAGTAAACTGTAATGCTCATGTTTTGTGAGATATTCAGTTCATTTCCTGGAGCTTGGGACAGTAAATTTCATCTCCGATGGCAATATAAGACCTATGCTGTTTTAGTTTTAGTAAGCTTGATTTTCTACTTCATCTTATGTTCAGACTTAATGGGAAAAGGTCAGACTTCCTACTGAAAAATAATGCTAGAAGAAGAAATGTACTGTGATTTGTTCTGACACAAAATATTAAGTTTGATGTCTATCAAAACATTTCTTTTTCAGTGAATTATGAATAATGAATATTATGACCTGTGTTAGGTTCTGAAGCAGATGTGTAGAACATAGCATTCATTTTTATTTTTATTTTTTGTTAACTTTAACTATATTTTCATTTATTTGAAAAATAAGACCATACTGGCAATTGGAACCTAGAATCTCCTTAGGAAAAGGTGGCTATCTTGATGAATATGTGGTTGAGTGAGAGTTGTACCATATATATATGTATGTATATGTAAGTGTATTACATGTGTGTAGATAATTTCATAGCATATATATCATATATATTTAACGTTATATTATTTATTTTTATTGTCCCTGAGCCAATGAAAAGCACAGAATCCTGATGAGATAGGCTAGAATCCCACTGCTAACTCTTGTTCTCTGCATGACCTTGAGCAAGTTACCTAACTTTTCAGGGACTCTATCTGTTCCCATTGGTTCCCTATTCAACCCCCTTGCCACCTTTTCCGTGGACATCAGTGGCTTCTTATTGATTGATTATAGTTGTTTACATATGAAGTACTAAGTGATATTACATTTTTTAGTACAATGTGAATAATTAGATCAAGTTCATAAACATTTCTCACTTTAAGTGATCAGAATATTTGACATGTACTTTCTAGCAGAAATTATAGGGGCAACACTCAGTTATTAGCTATAACTCAAGATTCTGTGCAGTTTGTCTCAAGAAAGGAAAAAAAAAATCTCCCAAATCCTGAATTTATTCTTCTCATCTGAAGCTCTGTGCCCTTAGCTTACCATCTTTCCATCCCTAGCTTGTAGTGGATACTTTTCTGCTTCCTGCACCTGTGCATTCTGTTGTCTCTGCTTCTACGCAGAAGGAAGAACATAAGAAACGTGTGCTTTGAGGTTTGACTTAATTTATCTCAGCATAAAGTCCTATGTGTCTCCTTGCAGTGGCTTCCTTGCCATCAAATAATGGGCAAGTCAGGTCAGAGTGCCAGAAAGCTCCTGGTCATGAGAGCAAGGCTTCTTCCTAGTGAAGGAAAGGTGGGCAGTAAATGTTCAGCCCCCTTTCCTCAATTCTGAGGATCCACTTCCCCTCTCAGAGGCCCTCAATTAAATAGATCCCCACTGCCTTGCATACATATGCATACATATTTATGTGCATTCATCAATAAACAATTATTGGAAAGCTTATGACCAAGAATTGTGTATGTTGCTTTAAGAGGAAAGGCTGCTATTGAGCTGGCATGGTATAGCCACAAACATGTGCTAAAAAACTGAACCATCTCCACTCTTTCCTTTATATTTAGCTACTTACATTTCATTAGCAGAACCTTAAATGGTCAACAAAGAGTTGATCTAGTCTTGAGTGCAGAAATAATTAGCTTACACACCCCTTTTACCAAATTAAAATTTATCTTCAAACAAACACCACAGTCTTATAAAGTGATCATACAATATGTTATCAAAAGTGGAATTTTAAGTATCTAATACTTCTGATCTAGAAATACAGCAATAACAAAATAACAAAAACCGTGAGATTATTAACATTATTTCATGTTATATGCTGTCATGTATCTGTCCTGGGGACTGTCATCATCCTGACAGCTAGAATTTTCCTATATGTGCCCCAGCCAGGCTGAGCTCCATTCATTCATTAATGTTCATCTTGCTTCCTGGATGCATCTAGTGGCCAATTACAATATAAATCTATTTTTTTTTTTGGCAGTCCTGGGTCTTGAAACTCAGGGCCTGAGGACTGTCCCTGGCTTCTTTTTGCTCAAGGCTAGTGCTCTACCACTTGAGCCACAGTGCCACATCTGGCTTTTCCTATATATGTGGTGCTGAGGAATCAAACCCAGGGTTTCCTGTATAGGAGGTGAGCACTTTACCACTAGGCCATATTCCCAGCCAATATAAATCTATAATTTTATCTGGTCAGCCATGGCTCATGCCTCCAACTCTACCTTGTTCAGAAAATAGACATCTGAAGATTGCAGTTCAAAAACACTCTTGGCAGACAAATTCAAGAATCACTTATCTCCAACTAACAACAACAATTTAAAAAAAAAGCCAGAACTGAAAGCTAAAGGAGGAGAGTGCCAATGTGAATGAGAGATTTGAGCAAGAGTATGAATCCTGAGTTCAAGGTCTAATGTTGGCCCCCAAAAGGTCTAGGATGTCATAAATTATTCACCTTTAAGTTTGGCGATACTGAGGTTTTTAACTTAGAACCTTGAACTTGCTATGTAGGAACTTTACAGTGAGCTATGCCTCCAGCCATTTTTTTTTGTGCCTCTGAACCTTGATCCCCCTATTTTAGCCCTTTCTCCATTGCCAGGGAGGGTTGTGATTCCAATTGCAGCCTTTTAAGTAGGAAGATGACAGGTGTGTGCCACCCATGCCTGACACCCAAAATACTCAACTTTGTTTTTATATATGCTGAGTCTTAAAAAGAGATCCAACAAAATTTGTGTTATTAACCATTCAGTAGGGCAAACAATTTCAATAGAGTTTTCTTCCATAGTTAAGACTAGATAGTCCCAGGGTCTAGCATCAGGCTGTCACAGGGTGCACATCCGCTGTTGACTTGGTAGCTCAGAGAATGAGCATATTTCAAGGTCTGGTACTTACTTTTGGTGCAAACTTGCAACTCCTTTACTCTTACAATTACAAGATGTTCTGCTCAAAGCAATAGGGTTGCCTGAACCCAAATGTAGTGCTTTTGTGCTTGTAAGGAGAATGCAGCAAAAATCCATGATGATAGTTATGTTGATAATTCTTGCAAAGTACATTTTCTGTTTGACATTTGGTCTTACAAATTTCATCCTGTAAATTTTACCCCTGTGACAAGTCAAGACAAACAAAATGTGTTCTTTATGGATATCATAGTTCATGAGCTAGAAGTGATGGTAAGCCAACAAGCACAAAATGCTTTAGGATCTTAATCATTATCATCAAAGAACATAATTTGCAGGTCATAAGTAACTATGGAACTCTCTTTTGAATTCTCTTGGTACCAAAAGTACTCTATTTTTGAGGAACACACAAGTGAGGTGGTAGAGGAATAAAGAATAGTGGTTAATTACTGAAATTCTGTA
Source organism: Perognathus longimembris pacificus (assembly GCF_023159225.1). Lineage (NCBI taxonomy): Eukaryota > Metazoa > Chordata > Mammalia > Rodentia > Heteromyidae > Perognathus > Perognathus longimembris. The sequence goes on along the minus strand of NC_063161.1, from coordinate 80,201,801 downwards.
GCTGGTCATGTTGGCTTTTCTGCTTTGCTGCTTGTTGGGTGACATTGTAGATATTATATCAATCTCCTTTGGCCTCAGTTTGTCATATATAAAACTGAGATCAGAAAAACTGAAAAGGATATGCTGGGTTGGTACTGGTAAAGTGATTAGCAGAGTCTTGACATGGGAAAAGAATATGTGTATTATCTCAATATAATGTTGGCACACAACTAAGAAAGGGGGCCCTTGCATTCAGACATATATCTCAGTGTTGTTGGAAATGTCTCTGTTTATTGGGGTGTTATAGAAATGAGGACACAAACTTGAGAATAACTTGGCAAGGCAACTTTTTACTTCAACAGAAGGGTGTGCTACTGACTCAAAGCCAAGGATGCAAGTGCTCGAGGGCAGCAGTCTGCCCAGGCTTTATCTTTAACAAATTACTGCCACTTGTTTCAATTGGCCCGAATTTAGGATCATCATCAAGAGTGACTGCCTAGTTTTCAGAGCTTTATCCAAGAAATTGGTAGAGACCTGGCCAAAGCAGGAACTTATTAGGAAAACCACTCTTTCTTCGTAAACAGGTTGGGCATGAACTAAAATAGCTTCCTGTAAGACAGTGGCTACTCTTAAAATGGCAATGCTTACGTCAAACACTTTGACAAGAAAGATTCTAACTCCTACAAAGTGTTCCCGTCACACAAAGCTTATGCATACAGCAAGATTAAGTTAGTTTGGCCAGTAGTTTCAAATGAATAAACCAATTCAACTTAAAGCCAAGAACAAATGTATGCATTTTAAAATTCATCACTAGTTGCTTCTCTTCCTCTTGATTAACTTTTCTTCCTTGGGATGGACCATGTGTGGGGAAGAGTCATCTCAACCATCACCAAGCAAGTGAGATTGAAGCGACACTTTAGACTTGCTCTTAAGACTTCACTTTCAGCAACAGCCATAGCAGAGTCTGGGGCTCTTTCTTTGAGATCAGTCCTCATAGAAAGTTGGGAAAATGAACTCATTTTTTTCCATTTCTGTTGTGTAAAAGACAAACAAAACTATCCAAACACTCAGGCATACTGATTTTTGTTGGAGAAGGAACCTTTTTGTGAGTATTTAAGCAGAAGCATCTTTGATTAACACTAAACCTCTGACTAGCAGGTAAAACTAGGGTGGCTGGGAAGAAGAAAAATGCAAGAAGATATTTTGTGACTTGCCAACCTGATGAATGTAAAGAACCTACAGTGTTTCGGACAATGCCCCATAAACTAGGCCCTTTGGGAAAGACAATGTTGGAACTTACATGTCAGAATAAGCAAGCAAACCAACACATGGCTTTTTTTACACCTTAGTCTTCTATCTATGGTCATGGTGTGATAGTTGGGAATTTCCTGAAACAGGAGACTCAGTCTCTTCAGCAAGAAGTCTGGAATGGTCCTACTAACAGCCTTATGTGAGGCTGGATAGAATAACTTCTTAAAAGCATCAAGTTTGATTTGAAAATTTCCACAAGATATAGTTATAGCCTTAGGTTGCTTTTAAAATTATTATTATTATTCAATTAAGAGCTATGCAAATATTTCAGTGGATACCATATCATCCAGACTTCAGAGGACAACCCCATGGAATTAGAAGCAGTGCCGAATGAGGTGTTAAAAACTGTTTTCTCACTGACTTGCCGTTCTTGTTGGAATACAAAATTTAGAGGAGCCAATTTGGAATAGTCTCAAATAAAATCTGGCTGATAACTTTTCATTCTCAAAACCTTTAAAAACTAGTATTTCTTCTTTATTTCTTGTTCTTGCTTTAATTTACCAGAATATTATTGGAATTAAACCATTTGTGTGAGGGGTTGCTCTTTTAAGAAAATTGAAAATATTTCTTTCTTTTCTTCTTTCCTTTTTTCTTTCCTTCTTTCCTATTTTCCTTCCTTCCTCTCTTAATTCCTTCCTTCCTTTTTTTCTCTCTTTCTTGTGCCAGTATTGGGGCTTGAATTCAAAGTCTGAGTACTTTCCCTCAGCTCTTTTGCTCAAGGTTGGCACTCTACCACTTGAGCCTCAGCTCTACTTCTGGCTTTTTAAAATGGTTAATTGGAGATAAAAGCTTCACAAACTTTTCTGCCCAGGCTATCTTCAAACTTCAAGCTCCAGATCTCATCCTCCTGCATAGCTAGGATTACAACCATGCCCATCTGGGAATCCTTCTTGTTTCTTGCTTATTAGGAGACAACTAAGATTTAAACACTCAATTTTTAAGCTGATACTGAGAAGTCCTAATTATTAATGGCTCATCTCTTTAAGGATTATGAATCCCTTTGATGGTTGGTGAGTCATTGTTAATTTCAATTAACTCAGGGGAGAGGCACAGGGGTATTAAAAATGTGGCCACAGTTAGAAATTTGCCCACATAAAAAATGGCATTGACATATATATATATGGTCTGTGCAGTTGAGTCTCAACCATTATGGTTATAGACACAAACAAGTTTTACTACCTGGCATGACATTAGCAGTTATAGCTGCCTTGAATAAGTGGTCAGATGTTGTACTATCTCATGCAACATCAGAAACATTTGATTATACTACTTTGCAGCCAAGACAGAAAAGTCAGAGAAGGAAGAAAAATAAACACCTATTCTTTCAGTAGTTAAAATCTTCTACTTTCCTCCCAGCTTCTCTATCCCTCCACCTTCTCTATGTTAATAAAATACATCACACACACACACACACACACACACACACACACACACACACGATTCTCAGTGCCTTCATTCAATGGAAGCATGGTCTCTGTGTAGTGTTCAGACTGTGGCTTACCACTCAGTGCCTTGGTGCTTACTAAGCAGGTACTATGGTGTTGAACCATGTGTCCAGCCCAGTTCACCATCTGCAAGAAAGCCACTGCTCAGGCTCCAGAATTGAGCAAGAATTTTTGTCATTAATTGCATTTATTTATTATTAATTTATTTTTTGAGTAAAAGTTTAATTGTACTAAAATTTTTGGCAAAGATACGGGGGAAAAAAAACTCATGCCATTGGTAGGTATATATAGATGAGTCCAGCCATTATTGGAAATCTGTAGAGAGATTCCTTAAAAAAAGCAAAACTGAACTAGCATATAATCCAGCCAGACCTGTGTAAATAACACACACACACACACACACACACACACACACATATCTGTTGGCACACAATAGAGATACCTGCAACACCTGTGTTTAGTATGAAATGAGTGTATGGCAACACAATATCCAAGTTATAAGATCAGGCTAGAAAATGTGATGTGATTGTGTGTGTGTGTGTGTGTGTGTGTGTGTGTTATACACAAAGGAGTTGCTGTCATCCACATTAAAAATGATTTGAAGTTGTCTGCAGGAAAATGGATGGAGTTGGTGATCAATATGTTAAGTAAAATGACTCATGAAGAGAAGCATTGCATGGTTTCTCTCCTATGTGGAATCTAGTAGAATAAAAAGTAAAAGAAGGTCTATTAGGGATGTAGAAAGAAAGGAGGACAGCATATGGGAGATAAGAAAGAATAATAGAGAACACACATATGATCAAAGTACATTATATAAAAGAATGGAAATGTCATGATGAAATCTATTGTTTTGTACAGCTAACACACTGAAAGGTCAGGTTCTTGAAGGAAGAATACACATAGAGTAAGAGTTCCTCTTCCTCTCTTAGTTCTTTTTTAGAACTTTCTTAGTTTTCAGAGTTTGGACAGAAAGGCGATAAAGTCCCTCAAGCAGCTTTTGGCAGTCTCCTCTTTAGCCTTAGAAAACACTGACCTATTTCTTGTCTCCATGGATTTTCATGCTTCAAAATGTCTTATCAATAGAACTTTACAATAGGTAATCTTTCGTTCTCAAGGTGACTCTTTTTTTTAAACCTAGAGTTATTTGAAATTCATACATATTAATACGTGTATCAGAAGTCCATTCTTTTCTATGAATGTATTCTACAGTACAATTTTTAAGGCTCCTTTTTTTCCCCCCTGATGGTACTGAAATTTGAACTCAGTACCACCAAACTCATACTTTCTGAGCAGGTGTTCTACTATTGAACCATGCCTCCAGCCTTCTTTAAAGCATCTCTTAACCTAAGTTGTCTCTAGTTCAGGTGAAAGTTCTACTTCTGCATCTCCATGGGTGCTCTATGTACACAGATTATATATTTGCCTTTAAAGTGACTTCCACTCATTGTCAGTGCTAAACTCCTTGGTTTCATTCTATTTTTATTTAGTTATTGTCACAGTGATAGACAGAGGAGTTACAGTTTTATACATAAGGCAGCAAGTACATTTCTTATCTAACTTGTTACCTCTTCCCTCATTTTTCTCCCACCTTCCCCTCTTCCCATCACCCCCCTGGCACTGGAGTTGTACAGTTGCTGTTGCATTGGTTTGCCTTTTACCCTTCAAGTCCCAAGGAATGGGAAAAGTGTTATCTTTTCCCTATCTGTGAAGCAGATTGGCTTTTGAAAAGGTATTTTCCATCTCCTTTGTAAGGATATGCTTGACTTCAGCTTAAATCTGTGATGTCATCTCTGTGCTATAATTTCAGGGGACATGAACTATGTTAAATGTATTTTCTAACCAGGCACTGGTGGTTCATGCCTGTAATCTTAGCTACTTAGGAGGCTGACATCTGAGGATCACAGTTTGAAGCCATCCTGTGCAGACAAAACTACCAAACTCTTATCTCCAACTAACAAGCGAAGATCCGGGGGTGGAGGTATGGCTTATATGGTAGGCAGCAGCCTTGAGTGCTTGAAGAAGCCAAGTGAGAGTGTGAGGTCCTGAGTAGCTATAATATGAGCACACAAAAAAAGCGCATTTTCTCTCATTATGTTTCCTCCTTGTTTCTTTCTCTACTGCCCCTTCCCTTTCTCCTTTCTGTTTCACTGTTTCTGTTTTTCTCCTGGTAAAATGTATTTTAACCCAGGCCAAAACAAATAGGAAACTGGTGCTTTTCAATTTGGGTACTGCTGAATTCATAAACCTTTTCATCTGGATCAATTACTGGTATAAAGTGAATTATAGAGTATACTAACAAATAATTGTGTTCTGAGCAAAAATAACTTAGGAAAGAGGACAAGTACATAAAAAAATGTGTCCCTCATAGCCAATGAGTCTGTGCATTTTGAGTGTGTGGATAGCTCTTTGTCTTCTCCCCTAGCCCACGCTGGATACTAAAGTCCTACTGGATACTTTATGGAAGGCAAATTCCAAGCAAGCAAATTCCAAGCAAACAGCAAGATGTACCTCTGAAAGAGGAGCATGAGGTTCTATCTGTACATTTCATGGCAGCCTTCTGAAGTTCCTGACTATAGCAACTAAACTTTAATGTCCATTGTATGAAAACCAAGTGCCAACATTATGAGTTATCAGAGGCTATAAAAAGTCCAACTTATTTTTGTGTACACTGGTACTGTGGCTTGAGTCCAGGCCCTGCACATTGTCTCTTAGCTTTTCACTCAAGACTGGTACATGGTACATGCTCTACTTCTGACTCTTTAGTAATTAATTGGAGTAATTAATTGGAGATAAGAGCCTCAAGGACTTTTCTTCCTGGGCTAGCTTTAAACCATGATTCTCATATCTAAAACTCCTCAGTAGTTAGGGTTACAGGCATGAGCCAACAGTGCTCAGCTTTAGAAAGTCCAACATTTTAATCCTCACTGCAAGATCTTTATTCTTGAGGACAAACACTATGTGGCTGGTTCACTTAATAACAGCAAAAAATCACAATGTTCCTTTTCCAGCCTCTAGGTCTACTCAGGGAGATTGCTGACCTTAATCTTACTTGATTTTAGTTGAACCAAGATTATTATGCAAACACATGCACATGGACACACACACACACACACACACACACACACACACACACACACACACACACCTCTGTGAATAACCCACAAACCTTCATATCCAACAGTCAGCTGAAAAGAATGTCTATGGGTATGATGTTACAAAAAAGAACAAAATGTTTTCACAATTTATGGCTACATTTTAGAAAGATCCTCTAGGATGCACATTCCATTTTCTCTGACATTCCTTGTGGTTGTTTCTCATAAATCTCATTTTACTCCTCTTCACTTCTCTTTATAACTATGAATATGAATTGAAAGGCCTGGAAGGAAGGCTATCTTTCAGCTAGACCTTGTAATCTCTCTCACATTATTTTATATGATATCTTCCTAAATAATTCTTCAGTGGATCACCTACTAGGTTCTATAGGACTTCAGATGTTTCTGAAATAAAGCAACATAGGCACTCTCAAGAAATTTTGCATTGTGTACAATTGTGCACAAAATACAATAAGATCTCTGAAAACTGAGGAAGGAGCCAAGGCCCAATGTTTATACAGTTCTGTATCTAAAGCACCATTAAAAGAGAATGTTAAGCTTCTGAGGAATCTCCATACTGCTTTGCAGAGTGGCTGAACCAGTTTACATTCCCACCAACAATGAAGTAGGGTTCCCCTTTGGCCACATCTCCTCCAACATTTATTATTGTTAGGTTTCTTGATATAGGACATTCTTACTGGGGTGAGGTGGAATCTCAATGTTGTTTTGATTTGCATTACTTTTATGGCCAGTGATGTAGAGCACTTTTTTATATGTCTCTTGGCCATTCTCATTTCCTCATCAGAGAAGTCTCTTTTTAGGTCTTTAGCCAACTTACTGAGGGGGCTGTAGGTTCTTTGCGGTTTTGTTTTGGAGGAGTTTAATTTTTTTAGTTCTCCATATATTTTAGATATGAGGCCTTTGTGCGTTGTATGGCCAGTAAAGATCTTTTCCCAATCTGTGGGCTTTCTGTTTATGCTGTGAGCTATGTCCTTTGCCCTGCAGAAGCTCTGCAGTTTGATGCAGTCCCATTTGTTCATCCTTTCCTTGTTTTGTAGCATTTCTTGGTCTTTGTTAAGGAAGTTCCGTCCTGTACCTAGGAGCCCAAGTGTTTCTCCTACTCCTTCTTTTAGTGTTTTTAGGGTATCTGTTTTAATTTCAAGGTTTTTGATCCATTTGGAATTGATTTTGGTGTAGGGTGATATATAAGGATCTAGTTTTAGTTTGTTGCAGGTGTTGAACCATTTTTGCCAGCACCATTTGTTAAAGACGCTATCTTTCTTCCATCCTATTTTTTTTAGCTCCTTTATCAAAGATTAAGTAGGCATAGTTCTGTTGATTCCAGCAGCCCCACTTTTGGGCATCTACCCAAACACCACAAACAAGAACACACTAAAGCCACCGGCACAACAATGTTTATCACAGCACAATTTGTCATAACTAAAATATGGAACCAACCCAGATGCCCCTCAGTAGATGAATGGATCAGGAAAATGTGGTACATATACACAATGAAATTTTATGCCTCTATCAGAAAGATTGGCATTACCCCATTCGTAAGGAAATGGAAGGACTTGGAAAAAATTATACTAAGTCAAGTGAGCCAGACCCAAAGAAACATGGACTCTATGGTTTCCCTCATAGGGAATAATTAGCACAGGTTTAGGCTAGTCACAGCAGAGGATCACAAGAGCCTAATAGCTATGCCCTTATGAATGCATAATGTAATGCTAAGTGAAATGAGCTCCATGTTATGGAAATGAGTATTATATCACTGTTGTAATTACTTTCAACATGCCATGTGAAACCATAGCTTCTACTGTTGATGATCCTCTTGTATCCCCTTCATGTGGTTGTACCCACACTATCACTGTATCTTATCTGAGTACATTGGAAACTGTATATACTGGTATTATAACTAGGAAAGTGAAGGGGAATATCAAAATCGAGAGACAAAGGATAAAAAGACAAACAACTACAAAAGCCATACTTACAAAATCATTTGGTGTAAACCAACTGAACAACTCATGGGGGGAGAGGGAAAGGGGGAGGGGAGGGGGAAATGAGGGAGGAGGTAACAGTACAAGAAATATATCCAAGGCTTAATATATGAAACTGTAATCTCTCTGTACATCACTTTGACAATAAATAAGAAAAAAAGAGAATGTTATAGACTTGCTTGAATAAAATCAGCAAAGGGAAAACGGCAGCAAGCTCTGGCTCAGAGCTGCAAGAGCTGAGTCCAAGATTGATAGAAGTGGCTGTTACCAAAGTGACCATGTCTTGGGGTGCAATGGGGAAGAAAGCCTGCGTGTTTCTAATTTCTTCAGTCCTAGTTGAAAGTGTGCCTTCTTGGTAGGCAGAAGAAAGCTAGCAGACATTTATTTCCTTTCCTGTAGTGGTTGTAATTCCACTCTTCTCTGCCTTCCTTCAACCAGGAAAATGTGTACATAGCGAATATGATATTTTTGTTATTACAACACTTGCCTCTTTATCATCACAGAAACAACACACTGCAGCATTACAAACCATTTGACCAATTGGTTCTTGCAAGGAGTGGTGGTTATATACATCTACAGTACCAACACTTGGGAGGGTGAGATGAGAGTATTGTGGGTTGAAGACAAGCCTAGTCTACATACTGACACTCTGTTTTTTAAAATCTGCCAAAAAAAATAAGAGAGAGAAGGAAGAAGGGGGAGACAGAAAGAGAGGAAGAAGGAGGAGGAGAGAAAGGGAGAGAAGGAGGAAGGGAAGAAGGAAGGAAAGAATTAAATGTTTCTCACATATAGAATGCAGAGTAAATTGGCAATATGTTGCTATAATCTTCACTGATGATGAAAGTAGTAATGTTTTTCTCTTTTAACTCTTGCCCTCCAAATTTTTATCTTTCATACCCAATGGCTGAACCGTCTCTGTGAGAAAGATTAGAAAAAATTTTGGGTATATTTCTTACTAGTCAAGGATTCACTGCCAGCTTTCAGAAACACAGGAACTGATTTGGTGCAGAATCAAGCTGATTCTGCCCATCTAGCTCATTCAAACCATTGGTAAAGCAGTTGCTATCTTAAGCAGGCTCTGGGTGTATTAGAGGAGATGGATATTTTAATCAACTCCCCAAGAGTTATTTCATGGGTTTAGAAGAAGTCAGTATAGATCTGAGAAAACCTAGCAGATCTCTATGTTTACTTGTACTAGACAACAAATTATTAATTAGTGGAGATGGATTATTTTGTAAGAAAGCTGAGAAAATATTTAAGATATGGAAAGGAAAAGGGAGCGTATAGAGCAGGCACTTGGATATTATGTCTTTGCAATGACATTATTGTAACTTCCCTGCCCTCCTTCATCTAGGTCCTTCTCCTTCATTTTCTTTTTGTTTATTTGACATTTTAAATTACCATTTGCAGCATCGTCTGTACATAAAACTTTATTGTCTGAGTGCTTGGCTCAGCCAGAGGTGTAAATGGCAACAAGGCAGCTAATGAAACCAGAATTACTTCACACAGGGAAACATCTGGAAGACTTTGTGGATTCTTTTGCTTCTTCAGCTGGGGGTTTGTTTGCCCTTTGCTTCTGATCTGTTCTTAGATTTTCACATATGAGCCAAAGAAACGTTGACTAAAGCAATGATTCTCAGTGTTGTGGGATCATGAGAGTCACCTGGGGATGACTTGTTAAATATACAGACCCAGGTGTTGCTGGAGCAGAACTTCCCAGGAACTGGCTTGGAAATCTGTGTTTCTGAAAGGGTCCCAGATGATTTTCATGACCAGCTGGGTTCAGGACTACTGGACTATGGACACAGCCTTCTGTGACTCCATAGTGCTGTGTAGGCAGGACCAACACAAATGACAGCTGTGACGCTGGAGAATTTCATGGGCATCTGTGTCTTCGCTGCATCATTCACAAGCCCTAGTGTCAATCAGAGAATAAGCAGTCCATTCCAAGCTCTACTCCAAAGCACTCTAAATCAGTAAGAGTGGGGAATGGCAAAAAAACACTAACAGTGCTCATAAATTAGAGCAAATAAATACTATGTTTGAAGGCTAGCCTTAAGCAAAACTACAAAATAAGCACAATTCCTCTGCCTCCCTCTCTTCACCTACCTCTTTCTCTAGTTCCTCTTTTCCAGGCTGGAGGAGGTCTTACCATGCTTCACAACAGCTCAAGTGTTTAGGCTTCAAGAATCTCCTACCCAGGGTTTCATCCTTTTCTCTCACTCCATAGTGTACACTTTACAAACCTCCCCCTCTCCCTAATGCCGAGTCTCCCTAAAGTTTTCTGGCCCATTAAAAATATTGTCTTTGAATGGATGAATGGGTACAAAAAATACAGTGCCTATACACAATGGAGTTGTACATAAGCTTTAGAAAGACTCATGCCATTTGCAGGGAAATGGATGGACTTAGAACAAATCAAGTGAGGTAAAACAAACTGAGAGACACAATGGCGCATGTCTTCTCTCATATGTGGGAGCTAGAGCTAAAATACGCTGGGACATCATAAAAGCTTTTAAAACCAGAAATTGATATTTCTGAATGAACCTATCCTGTAATGCCTAATCTTAATAGACATCCACATAAAGTTTTAAAATACTTGGGAATAAGAATAAAAGTTGTATCCAGGAGTGGGTACCTCATGCCTGTAATCCTAGGTACTCAGGAGGCTGTGACCTGAGGATCATGGTTTAAAGCCAACCTGGGAAAAGAGTCCATGAGACTCTTCTCTCCAATTCACCATAAGAAAACCAGAAATGGAACTGTGGCTCAAAGTAGAAGAGAGTTAGCCTTGAGCAACAAAGCTGGGTGACAGTGCCCAGATCCAGAGTTCAGGCCCCACAACCGAAAATAAATAAGTAAATATAAAAGTTGTATCTACTCAAAGTGTCCAGCATGATTTTACATGTGTGTATACATATATTATATATACATATGATATATATAATATATCACATTAAGATTTCTACTTCAAGTTAACTTATTGCCTTAATAGCACTAATGCATATCTATCACCTCCAATGGTTACCATTCTTATAATTAAAGGAATATCTTAAAATTGAGCGTTTGTACCCCTTGACAAACATCTTTTTTTTTTCAACTCCAAGCCCTTGGTAATTATATTCTATTCTCTGCTTCTCTGAATTCAACTTTTTGTATTCAATGTGAGTGAGATTAAAGACAGAAAGTGAGAAAATATCCCATGTTCATGGACTGCAATCACTGACATTGATAAAATCCTTACCATCCATGTGGTCTACAGATTTAGTGTAAACTTTGTCAAAAGTCCAATGTTATTTTTCATGGAAAACACAGAAGACAGTACTGTGTTGAATAAAGAAAACAGAGGAAGCAAATGGCTGATTTCAAACTTTATTAAAGAAAACCTATAGCAATTATAGATAAATTTATTATTTCAACTATGGTGATGATGTCTCAAGTATAAATACATGTCAACACATATTATATACTTGAAGTATGTGCCATTTATTACAAAGCAATTGTACTTTAATAAAGCTGTTCAATTAAACAAAAACCTATAGCAATCAAAGCAATATGATGGTAAAAGCATAAAAGAAAATTCAGAGAAAAATGAAACTGAATAAAGAGCTCAGAAGTAAACTCATGCACACTTGACCAACCAGTCTCTGAGGAGGATATCAAAAACATACCTGGACTAGTTAAACAAACAGTACAAGAAATGTATCCAATGCCTAATGTATGAAACTGTAACCTCTCTGTAATTCAGTTTGATAATTAAAAAATAAAATAAATAAAATAAAACTAATGGAGGTGAAAAAAAAAGAAAGTGGTAGAGGCTTCAGAGAGATGGATCCTAAGAAAGAAGTCCTTAGATCATTAGAGGCATTCCTTCAAAATGGTTATGAGACATTAGGCTCTTTCTCATCTCTCTTTTTTCTTTTCTTTTTGCTTCTTGGCCATGACATGAACATTCATTCTGCCACAGGTTCCTACCATGATATACCTACCCATCCACAGACCCAAAGCAAGTGGAATGAAACTGCTTATGGACTGACACCTCAGAACTATGAACCAATATATACACTTTCTCCTCATAATGTTATTACTTCAGGTATTTAAAAATACTTATGCAAGAATGACACACCAACAATACAGCTGAAAGTAGCTTTCCATCTCTCTTGTCCCAGAGGCCTCATATGACAGGTGCCTCCCAGGATAAAGGAGTTGAATGGAGAATATTATTGTATTAAGGGTATTATTTCCATCAATATGATGATGTCATATCATAAATAGACATTAAAATGTGGAAAGTATTTCAAAGTTCATGCTATTCATGCCCATGCTCATAGCTACTCATGCCTATAATTGTAGCTACTCAGAAAGCTCTGATTTGAGGATTAAAGTTCAAAGTCAGGAAAGTTTGTGAGATTCTTATCTCCAATTAACCAGCAAAAACTTGGGCTGAAGGTGCAGATAGTGTGGCTCAAGTGGCAGAGCACCAGCCTTGAGCATAAAAGCTGAATGAACATGTTAATTCCTGCACTGTTCATCATAGTATTATGGAAACAGCCCAGGTGTTCCTTGCTGGGTGAATGAATGAAAAGAATGTCACACACACACACACACACACACACACACACACACACACACACAATGGCAGCCCACAGGTGCCCAAATTCAAAATTATCTCAGTGACAATCTGCCATTATTGCATATGTGGGAGAAGGGTGGGTTTTAGAATGACACCTAAATCTTAGACTACCTCATTAAGGGATCTCAATATTAACTTGTTTTTTCTTGTATGTGGAAGCTAGAACTAATTTATAAATGTACAAGAAAACACATACAGGGTTGTATGCAAGTCTACACAAATATATTAACCAAAGTGTGGTGTTTTCAGGGGAGAATTTAAATGGTATTATATCTAAGAAAAATTAGCTGACAGTCCAACAAAATGAAATACCAGAAAATGGGCACTTGGGATCAAGGGAAGAAGGTAGACAATAAAGAGAGGAAGAGAGGGGAATGGTTTTGTAATATTCGATGCATATCCTATGAAACGAGAAAATTGAGGGGAGAGTAAACTTGAAAGTATAGGAGATAAAGATGAAAGGGGTGACATCAGTCAAGATATGGTATATTTATAAACTGATGGGTTGAATGGGAACTCCTTTATTCAACCACTTAAAGATAATTAAATATATATTTTTTAAAAAAGGAAACTGAGTGAGAATGTGCAGCCCTGAGTTCAAATCCCCCTATCTGGCACATGAAATTTGTGTTTGAAAAGTAATCCTGATTTGATGAAGTAATAAAAAATAGCTAGGTAGGAATAATTATATTTAGGTAGATTTGATGTGAACACTCCAATTAACCACTCTAACTAAATAACGAGGTGTCTTATGTACATGGAAATAATAAGTCCAGTACCTCATATAGCTGTGTGAGCATTGAGGTAATACATGCTTAAGGGCTTTATCACCTGGCGTGCAAGAGTTGCTCAAAGAGGCTGAAAGGGAAGAATAGTGAACAAATCACCATGTTTGTATGCATTTTCATTGCTTGCTTTCACTTTACTGACTGGTAGATGTCTATGTCTGCGTATTAACAATATTAATTGCTTGTGTTCTAGAATGCCAAAAGCAATAAAAACTCTGAGGTCTCCTATTACTGATGTGATTTTTTTTTTTTTTTTTTTTTTTTGGCCAGTCCTGGGCCTTGGACTCAGGGCCTGAGCACTCTCCCTGGCTTCTTTTTGCTCAAGGCTAGCACTCTGCCACTTGAGCCACAGCGCCACTTCTGGCCATTTTCTGTATATGTGGTGCTGGGGAATCGAACCGAGGGCTTCATGTATGGGAGGCAAGCTCTTTTACCACTAGGCCATATCCCCAGCCCCTACTGATGTGATTTTTGTCAAATTGTATCCTAAATTTCGCTTCATCATTAGTTTTTGCTACCTAGAGGGTAGCAAAGATGCTCCAACTTTCTGTATTTACTTAATTGCTTCCCTTTAAGCTTGGTGCAATTGTAATTGGCCATATAGCAAGTTGTATTGTCTGGCATCTTGTCTTGATCATGTGCCTGAATTCCTAGAGGAAGGGAAGTCCCATCACCCAGGTGATGGGTATTCCTGCATCCCTAGAGACAGGGGTGGGCACTTGGCCTACAGGTTACTATACCTGTCACTCAAGTCCCTGGGTCTGGGAGCTTCCTGTGACCCAGCCCCACTGCCCTGACCCTATTTAGGGTCAGGCCAGCTCAGGTGCCATTACACCATGCCACATGTCCCTGTGTTCATGTCCTGTGTCCTTTCTCCTGGCTTGTCTAGGGTCACCATGGTATCCCAAATCAGCTCTCCATTGGAGCTGGATTGGTTTGTTGGTATTGTTTTTGTTGTTCTATTTTTCCTCTCTGACTTGTTTTCTGATAGTGTTAAGGGTATTTGTGGGCTTCAGGCCTTTGTAACAACTGGCTGCCTGCAGACTGCTAATGCTCTAATAAAAACTCCAAGATTCAATCCTTCAATATGTGGCTTCTCGGATAATTTACACATATATAACACAATAGGATTCATATAATATTTATTTTTAAAACTCATACATGGGTGGGAGGAAGCTTTGCTCTGGTGTACAGCCTTAAATCTCTGGAAGCTATTGTCTAGATCAGGAGTTGGCAAACTAGGGCCCATGGATTTTACATGCTCCATGATTTAGTTTTTTTGTTTTGTTCTTGTTTTTGCCAGTACTGGGGCTTGGACTCAGGGCCTAAGCACTGCCCCTGACTTCTTCTTGCTCAAAGCTAGCACTCTACCACTTGAGCCACAGCACAATTTCTGGCCTTTACTGTTTATGTGGTGCTGAGGAATGGAAGCCAGGGCTTCATGCATACAAGGCAAGCACCTACCACTAGGCCACATTCCCAGCTCTCCAAGATTTACTTTATGAATAAAGTTTCATTGAAAAATACTCACTAGCTGATTTGTTAGAGAAGAAGCTTACCAAACATGATTCTAGAATATTGTTTGCATAGCAGGGAGAGTGAAAAAATGCTACACCTTGTTTTGGTTTTGTTTTTTTGCTTGTCCTTCCTTCCTTCCTTCCTTCCTTCCTTCCTTCCTTCCTTCCTTCCTTCCTTCCTTCCTTCCTTCTTTCCTTTCTTCTTTTCTTTTTCTTTTTTGCCTGATCACAGGAATACTAATACCCTCATATACACTAGCCCACTCCAGTTGGTGGGTGAGGCTCCTGAGCCCCTTGCAACTTAAGAATGTGAGCCATGGACCAGAAGCAGCAGTAGCAACAGAAGCAGCAGCAGCAGTAGCATTTGGAAGCCTGCTTGAAAACATATCCTTGGGGCCCACTCTAGACCTTAACCAAGAACTTCAAGAAGTGCATGATCCTTGAAGTCCAGAAAGGCTCAGTATAACCTCCATAGCTATCAAGCCACACATAGTGGAATGCACAGAAACTGCAATGCACCTTAAGTGGATACTTGTTTTAATTTCTCATTGCACGTACATGTGCTTTTGCATTGCACGAGGAAATTGTTTTGCCATATATAGAGAACCAGGGAGCTGCATAACCTGGCACTCTTCCCATTAATATTCATATAGGGAGTACTTTCAAGCTTTGGAGCCTCTCTGTTTTTACAAGAAAGAAACTCTTTCTTAAAAGGAAAGACTTAACGATGTCTTTTTTATTGGGGGAGCATATGCAGGGAAAGACAACTGATGCCTAGATTTCTATGTCTATGTGTGTGTGTGCACGTGCACGCATGCACAAGCACACATGTGAACAATAGCACTGGGTCTTGAACTCAGGTCTTAGACACTGCCTCTTAGCTTTCTTGCTCAGGGCTGGCCCTCTATCACTTGAGTGATACCTCTACTTCCAGCTTTTTTATGATTATTTGGAGATAAAAACCTTACAGACTTTCCTGCCAGAACTGGCTTCAACCCTAAGATCCTCAGATCTCAGACTCCTGAATAGCTAGGATTATAGGCGTAACTTACTCACTCAAGATTATTGCTGTCTATGTTTTTAGTGTTCTTATTTATATTAAAATAATTGTACAATAGGGTTTTGATTCCACATGTCAGTTTATCAGTACTATGTATCTTGATCAACATCACCTCTTCCATTTTTCTCTCCTATCTTTCCCAACCCCACCCATCTTTTTAAGTTATATGGTTCCATTTTCACATATATACATTGATTTTTATGATTGCATTCACCTATCTTTCTATTTTAGGATTTTGTTTTGGGGTGTGCGTGTGCGTGTGTGTGTGTGTGTGTGTGTGTGTGTGTGTGTGTGTGTGTGTTTACTGAGGCTTGAACTCAAACCTGGGCTCTCTCCCTTTGCTTTCTTTGGTCCAGGCTGGCATTCCACCCCTTGAGCCATAGATCCACTTCTGGCATTTTGGTGGTTAATTGGAGACGACAGTGCCACAGATGTTCCTGCCCAGGTTGGCTTCAAACCAAAATCATCAGATTGAAGCTTTCTGAGTGGTTGGTAGTACAGGTGTGAGCCACCAGTGCTCAGCTTTCTGTTTTAGTTTTGTTGTTTGTTTTTATTTTCATAACAGGTTAAGAGCAGTTTTTCCATCTCAGCTCCCAAAGAAGAAATAAGCACAGGACTCACAGCAGGCCACAGTGGGCTTCTTAAGCACTCAGGGCAAGGCCAGGGCTCACAGTCAGGGCTGGCAGGTAGACATGCGTCCTAAAGGAACATTGGCGTAGGCTCCTCCTGGGCCTAGTCTAGGAGCAGGCTGACCCCCTTCCCCCACTTGAGGCTCTGTCACTTGACTTCAGTTTTCCTAATTAACTATTAATGAGGTGGGGGTAATTTATTGAGGGCGAGGTAAGCTAGCTGTGCCTGGAGCTGAGTTATTTTTCCTGAGGGCGGGGTGGGAGGGGGGTTATGAAATAAATCATTCCCTCCTTAATTAGAGCTTTGGCGAGCCTCCTTGACATGACAGAGCAAAAGAAGAAAAGAAGCCAACAGTTTCGTCAGAAATCCAAACATGGGTCTCATTTGCTGCTCACTGAGGGATTTATGTAGCTAGGGGTGACGGTGTTGGTTACGTGAAGTGCTGTAATGAAATGTTCCCTTTCTGCTGTCCTGCTGGACAAACCCAAACCCCAAGAACAGATTTTTTTGGGGGGAAGGGAGAAGGGGCAGCTTTTCTACTTCAGTGTTAGGTTCAAAATGGGAAAAAAAAGCCAGAGAATACTTAAACAGAAGAAGTAATTAGGGTGACTTCCAATCTGTTAGGCTTATCTTATTACACCCGTGCCTTTTTCTTCTCCATCTTAACAACCTTGTTAATTTTAGTATTCTTTATGTTTTGTGGAAGAGGGAAAAAAACACATGTCAAAGGAATTTTGGTTAGTAAAATGCTAAAATTTCTGAACTACCTTAATAAAAGGGTTACAAGAAAAATTATTTTGGTCTGAAAACTCCATTGCATATTTAAATTTGTTTTAGAACAGCATTGTTCAGATGAGTCATTTAGAAACCCCAGTGTTGCACACATTTGATGATTTATGTTTCTGTTTGATAAATCATTTTTTCTTTTCTCAACAGAATCCTTGCTTTCTGACTTTAATAACACATGCCACTTGGCATACTGTACTTGGTCAGTAAACTGGATGTGTTTAAATTCGGAATGACGTCCTTTGTTGCTTCTACTAGGACCTGTCAGAGGCTGTGTTGGGGGAAAGAGAACACAGATGATGCTGTGAAGAAAAAGATTCTTGGAAAGTTTGTGGATACAAAACTATGAATCATAGCTATTAAGTCAGATCTCAGGAGGCTGAAGTCTGAGAATCAAGGTTCAAAGCCAACCCTGGCAAGAAAGTCTATGAAATTCTAATTAAGCACAAAAAAAAGCTGGAAGTGGAGCTGTGGCTACAGTGGCAGAGCCTTGAGTGAGGAAGCTAAAGGACAGAACCCAGGCCCTATGGTTGAGACACAGTTCTAGCAGAAAAAAAAAATGGTGTGGATCATTATTCATTATAGGCTCTTTAATTTGCGTAACATATATCAGAATCATTTTCCTCATTTCACATTATACATTGTTCATTGCCTCTCCTCAAGAGCAGCTAAACACTCTAAAACCTGCACCAGTAAAGTACTTATGTTCTTTGGCGTGGTATTGCTCAGGAGAGCCAATTTGATTTTGGCTCAAGCCAGCTCACACCTGGGATCTCTCTGTTTTTAGTCAGGCCTGCTCTTTCTGGGGTTAGAATCTAACTTCAGTGGCTGATTGAGGTTTCTTCCTTGAAGAAGAGCAACAACTCCAAGCTTTTGTGGATGTCAAAATGGCCTGCTGAAACATTTTGTCTCATTTTGCACTTGGCATTTGTACTTAAGTCTTTCTGGCATTTTTCTGGTTAATTGGAGATAAGAATATCTCCATTTATTTGCCTGGGCTGGCTTCAAACCTGATTCCTCTGACTTCAGCCTCTTGAGTAGCTAGGGCACTAGCTTGCTTGAAATTTTTGATGAGCTAAATGTGATGGTTCCAACATACGAATTATTTCTTCTTGAATATACATGAGGTTTTCGCAGAAAATAAATTTTGCCACAAGGCTCTTGTTCTGAATTTGCAATCCAGACTCAGAGCTGGAAATGGGCAGAGCCTAGCCTGGGAGTTGCTGCCCACCGGTGGGGTTCCAGAGAATCCACAGCTCCTTTCCTGCCTCTTTTAAAGGTTTCTGTGAAGGGGCTGGGGATATAGCCTAGTGGCAAGAGTGCCTGCCTCGTATACACGAGGCCCTAGGTTCGATTCCCCAGCACCACATATACAGAAAACGGCCAGAAGCGGCGCTGTGACTCAAGTGGCAGAGTGCTAGCCTTGAGCGGGAAGAAGCCAGGGACAGTGTTCAGGCCCTGAGTCCAAGGCCCGGGACTGGCCAAAAAAAAAAAAAAAAAAAAAGGTTTCTGTGAGGACCCAGGCCCAGATGGATCCACATGAAGCCCTTTCAGCCCACATGGCTACCCTTCCCAGCCCTAGAATCTCAGAGGAAATAAGGAATTCCAGAACCTTTGTAGGAAATGTCTTTTTATATAGCTCCATACCAAAACTACCTGGCTCCCTCTCATTTCAAAAAGAAAAAAGAGCACTGGGTGTTGGTGTCTCAGTACCATAACCTTTGCTACTCAGGAGGCTGAGATCTGAAGATCATGGTTAAAAGTCAGCCTAGGTAAGAAAGTCCGTGAGATTCTTATCTCTAACTAGCTACCAAAAAGCCCAGAGTGGATCTATGGCTCAAGTGCTAGAGCTCCAGCTTCCAACCTTGAGTAAAAACATGTTCAGGGCTAGTGCTCAGGCTGAGTAAGAAAACAGAAAGGTCTGAGGGTTTTTGGTTTTCTCCTGTTACAGAGCTCTTTTGAGAGTATTTCTCTTTAAATTGATCCTCCTCACCTGTGTCAGCAAATACTTCAGATTAATTAAATTCTATCCCTCACACCCCGATCTCTTTCCCATGTGCTGATGGAGAAGAGAGACTTCGCCCTTTTCAGGGGCCAGCATCTCCCTCTACCTGCTGCTGAAAAAGCAGGCTGAGTTCAGACAGGGCACCACGCGGGAAGGAGCAGAGGCCCCATGTGAGGAAGAACAGACCACTAATAAATTGCATGGTCATTACCCTTTATGCATACTTGTTCTAATAGGTGTCGCGGATTCCTGCCTCCTAATAAGGAAAGGAAGTAGAAACACACATAAATTCTCTCAAGGGAGTCAGACAGCCCGAAGCCACATTCAACAGCTGCACATATGACCATGAGCACAAAAGCAAAACAGGGTTTTAAAAAAATGATCCACTACCAGGGATTTGGGCAGGATTTCCTTGGATCTAAATTCTGCTTTACACTGTTGCAGCTGAGAAGAGCAGTTGTCCTGCTTGCCACATAGTTTAGAACTGGGAAATTTATCAATAACATCATTAATCGACCTCAAAGGGCTTTTCTGAACACATCCCAACATTTGCCTTTATCCCATAGTTTTGCTTGTTTGTACTTTTACACGCTTAGTTGCTTATTTTGACTGATTTTTTTTCTTTCTTTCTGAAACCTCAGAAGGTCATATTTTGTCACAAAAAGAGAACTGTTGTTTTTTTTTCCTCCAGTGCCACAGTATTATTTTATTTCCTTCCTTACCGCGTGCGTGCGCACACACACTCTTACGCACTCATATGCTTTCCATCCTTCTTTTCTTCTTTTTGAGAACTTACTTTCTTTGTCTAGGATGATCTGAGATTTGCCACCAGTTTGCTGCTGATTGTAGAGCAGGAATTCAGGTGCCTGTTTAAGAGGTCATTAGTCTACCCCCATCTCCTCCCAAGAGTTTATGGGCTTACAGAGAAAATCCATGAGAATATATAGGGCCAGAGTTCAAAGACCTGAAGATCAGGGTAGCAGAATACACATTTGTTTACTCAGATTTTGTCCAAATTCACAGTTTGGCTTTGTTAATTAAGATTGAGCTTCTCCTATGAGCTAGCATAAAGGATGTGTCCCAGGCTTGATGTCACAGTGATTTTGTTTTGTCTAGTTTTGCTCACTCTGGCATTGAAGTTACTTTGGAGAAGAATGTATGATTCTGGACTTGTTTTATGTTTTGTAAGCAATTCATTTCATTAACTTTTCCACAGTTAGATGCTGGACCCTTATGTCAAGGAGCGTCCCTAATTAAAATAGGCAGAACTCAAGCCGAGCAGGGGTGGATTTCCCAGGATTCCTAGCTACTTAAGATCAGAGGATTGGGTTTTGAAGTTAGTCTTAAAATCCTGAGAGACTCCTTTTCAGCAGAGTGAAGCTGAATGTGGTGGCTAACAGTTGCCATTCTAGAAACAATAGGAAGCCTAAAATAAGTGGATCACAGATCAACAATCAAATAATAGATAACCAGTGAAAAACAGGGCTGAAGATGCTGCTCAAATGGTAAAGGGCCAGCCTAGCAAGTAAAAGGCCCACCCAAGTACTCTTCTCTCACCTTCCCCCAAAATAGCACATTTAAATGTCTTTCTTAGTCAACAAACATGACTTTCCATTATTTTTATGCAATTAAAGAAGTGTTTGAACTGTGCTAAAATGCATCATCAAATAAACATGTTCCTTCCCTTTCTGTGAGGGAATAGATTTCTATTTTTCCAAACAAAAATTTAATCCAGCCAGATTCATTTAAATTTAAGTCAGATCTTAGTTCATTTCCTAGCATTCTGTGAGGCTTTCAAATTTTTTTCTGTTTCACAACTTAGACAAGAAAATCAGTGTCATATTTATTCATGGTCATCCAGGCATTCATGGCAGGAACAAAATAGCTAAAATCTCCCGCCTGGCGGACGCCAGAGCATCCTGCAAAGTCACGGGCCTCATAGCAGGGCTTTAGGTGGAGAAGCTTTCCAATTACATGACTATGGGAAAGCCAAACAATATGGATTAAAATTACAAAGATAGGCAGTCTTTAACCCAGCACCTACTATTTTCCGGAGAATCTTTCCTTTTAAGAAATGGCACAGTACATTAGACCTAACTATTATATATCTATGTATCTATCTTCGGGTCTATCATTATCTATGTGTGTATGTGTCATCGAAGTATCTATATTATCAGTCTTTTGTATCTATCCATCTATTTTATTTATCATCTATGTCTGAAATATTTTATAATTATTTTTGCCAGTATTAAGGCTTGAACTCAGGATCTAGGGGCTGAATTTTAGTTTTTTCACTCAAGACTGGTGCCCTACCACTTGAAGCACACCTACCTTGGGCTTTTTGGTAGTTAATGCAAGATAAGAGTCTCAAGACTTTGCTACCTGTATTGGTTTTGAACAGTGATCCTCAGATCTCAAGAAATTAGGATTATGAGAGTGAGCTATTGGGGCTGGGGATATGGCCTAGTGGCAAGAGTGCCTGCCTCGTATACATGAGGCCCTGGGTTCAATTCCCCAGCACCACATATACAGAAAATGGCCAGAAGTGGCGCTGTGGCTCAAGTGGCAGAGTGCTAGCCTTGAGCAAAAAGAAGCCAGGGACAGTGCTCAGGCCCTGAGTACAAGCCCCAGGACTGGCCAAAAAAAAAAAAAAAAAGAGAGAGTGAGCTATATTGGTGCCCAAACAGGTCATAATTTTAAATGTATTGACCATTGAAATATTTAGAAATATCTAGGCTAGTTAACTCATCACAGTAAATCATGATCCTCATAAAAAAGAACCTATCCCGATATCTCAAAGATATCACATTTCACCTTCCTCCTTTAGTTTCCTTACAAAAGACACCAGAAAAGTGCAAATTTTTAAATTTTAATCATTAGAGCATAACAGATTTCTATATCATTTGTTGAAAAGAGATTTAATTATGATGGGGGAGGATAGGGGGCTCCTGAGGCTTGAACTCAGGGCCTGGGCTCTGTCCCTGAGCTTTTTCACTCAAGGCTAGCACTCTACCACTTGAGCCACAGCTCCACTTCTGACTTTTTGGGTGGTTAATTAGACATAAGAGTCCCATGAACTTTTTTTGCCTGGGCTGGCTTTGAATTATGATCTTCAGATCTCAGCCTTCTAAGTAGCTAGGAATGTCAGTGTGAGCCATCAGCACCAAAGTCAGTTATGCCTTTGAAAGTCTTATTTGATTTTCATTAACACAATAATCCCATATTATTTACAGGGTACAGCGTGATGTTTTAGAATATTTAATATCAATTTTCCTCAAAGCATTGTAATTTCTTCATGCTGAGAACATTCAGAATCCCCTTTCTCAATTACTTTCAAGTACTCTCTAGAACACTGCTAACTATAGCTCCCTACTGTGTTGGAGAACACCACAACTCACTCCATTACCATAACTGTACCAGGTAACCTGTCTCTCACCCATTACCTCCTGTTCCTCCCCTTTATAGCCTTTGGCAAGCACTATTCTAGTAAATATCTATATGGGATAGTTCTTTAAAAACTCTACCCATGAGAGAGGGTACATATACACATGGAACACTCTTTAGCCATAAAAAAGAATGGAATCCTATGATATTCACCAATAAGTAAGACTTTCAGGATATTATACTAAGTGAAAAAAGCTAGGTATAGACCTATTCCTCACAAACCAAAGTCACATTTCTGTTTTTTTTTTTTGTCTAACCATATCTCTGCTAATCACAGTAGACAGCTATATCATTATCCCATAGGAAACTCTGCTGGTGCATGGACTTCCCCCCTTCCTCAGGGAAAGGCTGGGTAGAAGCTCTGACTCTTTGCTTTAACATAGTGACAGATGTTGGGAAAAGCATGACACGTACCAGATGATCTTAGTTACCTGAAATGGATCATCGTGTGTCTATACAGGGGCTAGCAGGACAGACCAACTGAACTGATTGTGGCCCTAAATGACTTTGTTCTTTGCTGTTTATGCAATTATTTCCTATAATATACATTATGTCTTTAAAAATACACAAAAATGTTATAGAAAGATAGAGAAGGAAGGAAGGAAGGAAGGAAGGAAGGGAGGGAGGGAGGGAGGGAAGGAAGGAAGGAAAGAAAGAAAAGAAAGAAAGAAAGAAAAGAAAGAAAGAAAGAAAGAAAGAAAGAAAGAAAGAAAGAAAGAAAAGAAAAGAAAAGAAAGAAGGAAAATAATATAGTGGCATAGAGTAAGTAATTATTCCATGTTTTGAGACCCAGGTACATGAACTACTGCGAGAATGGCCTGGCATAACCCCTTCTCTTACCAGGGATGTATAAGGGACCTTCAGAGTTGGAAGGACCTGTGATAACCAGAGCTGGCTGTAAGCACAGCCTCTGCTCTCCTCCTGGCTGTTGGACTCTCATTCCCAGCTGCTGTCCATTCTGTCACACCTCACACCATCAGTCGGACTGGAACTAAATGATCATGCTAAAATATTAACTTGTTTGATTATTATTTTATTTCTAAAAGTTTTTCTTGTGATAGGAAACAACCCAAAACTTGATATTGCTTTTCTTTACTCCTATTTAAAGGAACCATGCTGGAGTGTTAGAGTGAGTGTTTAATTCCAGACAGAGGAAATTGCCTTCCCATTTTGATGAACCAAAGCTATTTTCCCTCAGGACAAGCCATAGGTCTCTAGAATGAACTGCAACATATAAGGTGTCACTTCTCTTAGAAAACTGCACTGAATATTACTTTCCATGTAGTTTACAATAGTCGATAAAGAAGTTCCATATAGCCAAATATATCTATTCTCTCATTTCAATCTTTATATACTATGTTTACCTTTAATTTATATGGATATCTTGTATAATAAAATATGCTATTTCCCATAAAAAGTTCTAATCCTTATGTAAATTTTGGGCCTACCACAGGAACTAGCATATGATTATAGGTCATAAAAAGATAGACATATCGTTTATAAAAATATTTTTGGATATCTTTTTATATATCAGGGATATATCCGTATATCAGAGATATACTATTTTCTTGGCATCAAAATGTCCCAGTAGTAAAAATGTGCAGCCAATGAAGAAGCTCATCTGAACCTCAGTGTCCAGGGATTTTTGTTGAGATGACTTTACATATTTTACACACACACACACACACACACACACACACACACACACACATATTGAAATACTGGTTAAATGATCAGCCTCAATTTTCAGTGACCCAAGATCAAGGAATACCGCATGGCTCTAAGTCCTAGTCCTCTAATCACTTGGCCTTTCTGCCTCATGTTCTGAGATTATGAGTCGTCCTCTTAATATAAACCATTTATTAGCTTTTTGTAGGTCAGTTATTAGCACAAACTATCAGCTGTGGTCTTAGGACCAATTTTTTATATGTAAAAATTTTAAATAGATTTCATCAGATTATATATACATATGTGTATATATATGCATATATATTGAACATTTTGAACATCAGGAAGAAAACCTTCTGTGTAGACTGGAAGTTATTTCTTCAATATTATTAAGTTCTCTAATCTAAGTAGGAGGTAAATATGAATCAGTGAAAAGATTAGCTACAGGCTGAGGATAAACAACATGGATTATAGAAGGTTTATGGGACTTGGGACAAAAAAAAAAAAACTATGGAGCCTAAACTAAGTCCATGTTTTAACATTTCCTCCTCTGATTAGAGCACTGGTTTGTACAACCTGAACCTCCTTAGGAACCTAGGCCAGGCTGCACAGATGTTACCATCTAGGACCAAAACCTTCAGCCCATGCAGTGCCCATGATGAAGCTGAGCTTCACTGAACAGTGTTCTCAGAACACTGTCTGTGTTATTGTTGACTTTAAATTTAGGTGGGTGTCTTCTTGAGCTTTCTTCTGCCTTCGTGAAAGAGAAAATTGAGCTCAGTTGCAAAACTGAGACAGAGGCTGGGGGCTGGAGGATGGAGGTGCTTGGGTGAACTATCCTTAATCTTTGGCTGAGCTGACTACTCCCAACTTTCAGCTAGAAGGAGCTCTTGATTTACAATTACTCCATGATAGATTACCTGAAAACTCAACCTTCAGGCAAACTGTGATTAACTTGACCAAAGACATCTGGGAGAACCATCCATGGCCTGAAATTATGATCTTAGTATTCTTGCCTGAAATGAGACACCACTGCAATTGCACTTCTGCAGGACTCTAGCACAGGCCCCTGAGCTGGCTCCCAACAGGCTTTCATTTTGTTTTTCTTGGAGCAGTTCAGCAAGGAAAGAGAGTCACACAGAGAGTAGAAAGAGAAAGAGAGAATGAAGGGAGGGAAGGAAAGAAGGAAGGAAGGAAGGAAGGAAGGAAGGAAGGAAGGAAGGGAAGGAAGGAAAAAAGAAAGGAAGGAAAAAAAGAAAGGAAGGAAAAAAAGAAAGGAAGGAAGGAAGAAAGAAAAAAGAAAAGAAGGAAGGAAAAACACAAACAACCAAGCAACCAAACATGACCTAAGGGAGGATGCACAAAGAACCATCCATCATTTCCCAGTTTTGCAGAAAATGCTTTTTAGAAGGAAACTCCATCTTATTTGAATCCTGGGAGAAAAGCAATTAATGCCTCAGTGATTAGCAACTGCTGAATAAGTACGAGTATCAGAACCAGGGACTAAATAGAAAAGTTGGCACATGAAAATTCATATGCTCACAATTAGCTGAATTTTTGCTGCTGGATACTGTAAAATCACAACGAGCTGTCAAGGTTCATTTTCTGTGGCTGTTATCAACAGTGAATAAAGGTTGAAGTGGAATGTGAAACAGACTCACAGGTGCTAACACAAGTGATTTATCAGTGGCCGTAGGCTTCCCCCTTTGTTCTCTGAAGCCTGGGAGCTTAGGTGCCAGGGCCGTAGAGCTTAGGAAGAAAGGAAGAAATTGTTATTTTTTTTTAAATCTAATAATCTCTCTTTTTTTTTTCAAAAACTAGTTGGGCTTAAAAACTAAAATTTAGAGCCTGCTCCTCTATCCTTTTCCATTCTCTCTGAGCCAGTACCTTGCTGTCTAATCAGGGTCATTTGTTGTAAGGAGATTTAGAATGATTTTTTAAAAAAATTTTACTCAGTCCAAAACCCTAAGGTAGCAAGAACAAGAAGACAGCAGAGCATATATACCCATTTATAGGATGAAAATGAATAAATTCACCTACTTACTTTCGATGTGAAGTATATTAAAGATGAAGCAGACAGGTTTAGTAGCAGTGTCTAAGCTGTAAAATTAAGCTAACATTCACAAATCATCAGGGATGATAGAAAAAAAGATAAAACCAACTGTATTAGTGAACATTTCAGATAATTGTAGAAGCTTTTCACCTTTTAAAGGACTGGAGAATAAACATATATTAAGGGATCATATTTAACTCTGGAAGCATAGTAGATAGTTTTAAATGGCTTTGTAAACAGTAAAAATTTTATTAGAATTCAAATCCCTCAAATGAATTGGAAATACTTTCCTTTCTCTTTAATTTTTAAAAAAATGTATTATAAAGGTGATGTACAGAGGGGTTACAGTTACATAAATCAGGTAAAGAGTCCATTTCTTCTTGGATAATGTCACCCCTTCCATTGCTCTCTCCCAGTTGGAAATACTTTCTTAAATTTGAAAGAACAAATAACTCCAACACTTGATGGATGTTGTCCTGTGATAGAAGAAGAATAAACGAAGCTGTGGTCTTCATCTCGGGGCAAAGGGTCTTGTCTTGACTCCAAACTTTCAGCATTTCTAGTTCTACAACGAATGTGCATCTCCTTATACTGTAGCCTTTCTCGTGGGTTTCAGCCCTGGATGGTCTATCTTTTCTGAGTCTGTATTTCATGGTGGGTTTTCTCCAGCCTTTTCTGCCTAGCTGGATTCCTCTGGGAAACTGCGGTGGGAGGAATTGGACAGGGAGAGTGCCATGGGTGTTCTGCAGGACAGCCAACCAGTCCCTACAAAAGCCAAAGACAGAGCCCCTGAGATCACAAACAGGATACGATGTCTCCTTCCTAGTCGAATTTAGGTAAATTAAGAGTAATTAGTTAAATAAAGCCTCTTTGCTTTAGGTCAAAAATAAACTTCTTGAAGAATCATGAAGACAAAGAAAGACTCTACTTAATACACTCTTAAGACGTAAATACCTCCCCATGTATAATGAGTCCATTTTCCATTATCCTAATGAAGTACTTGAGGTTGGATAATGTCTAAAAGGAGAGTAGTTTGCTTAGGTCAGTTTTTGGAGGTGACAAAACCAAGACCAGTGGCCCTATGAGTTCAGCCTCTGATGAAGGACTCCATGCAGTAGATGCCATTTTGGCAAGAGCAATGGTAGGAAGCAGAGATCACCAAGCAAGGCCGGAAGTGAGAGTGAGTAGGGGGGATCTTGGCTTATACTTCTGCTACAATCCTTTCTTACAAAGGAGTTGCTTCCAGAAGAGTGTCCCCAGTGACTTAAACACTTATCTCCACATGTTAGTGGTTGCTGTTAACATTGCCACATTGGGGACCAAGCTTCCAACACAGAGATAAATCACAGTGCTGTGGAATTCTGGAAGTTTTTTGTATTAGCAACTCAAATTAGGACTTTCTGTTTGGACCTGTAACCATTTCAAAAGTTTACAATCAACAGCCTTGAAGAAAAACCTCTCTTGAAATATGAAACCTGCTCTAGTTTCCCTTATACCTGCAAAACAAATGCTCAAAACAAACTGGTGAATTCCAAGTTCATGTCAGTATTACAAGAATAATCACACTCACTTTAGATATATCTCTCTTAAATCAGTAGAAAATTCCTTTCTGATAACCCTGGGTCTGACATGACCCCTTACACTAAGATAAAATGAGGAAAAAGCAAGAGAAGTGAAAGTGTCTTTGGATACATGTAGCTCTTTCCCCACCTCTAATTCCTCCTGAATGCACTGGGAATAATATGAAAGATGGGAAACTATGATGCCTCCTTTGTGGGTACCAGAAATTGCTCTTGACTTGTGTTCCTGCTGATGAAGCCACCAGAGACAAGTGATTTTCCTATAGAGGAGAAAAACCTTAGAACTGAGACAATGAAGACTTGGCAAAACTAGGGAGCTTCCTCCTTCCCTTCCCTCCTTCCCTCCCTCCCTCCCTCCTCCCTCCCTCCCTCCCTCCCTCCCTCCCTTCCTCCTTCCTTCCTTCCTTCCTTCCTTCCTTCCTTCCTTCCTTCCTTCCTTCCTTCCTTCCTTCCTTCCTTCCTTCCTTCCTTCCTTCCTTCCTTCCTCCTTCCTTCCTCTCTCCCTCCCCCCTCCCTTCCTAACTTCTTTCTTGTTACTACTTTTCAGTCCTCCTCCTCCTCCCCCTCCTCCTCCCCCTCCTCCTCCCCTCCTCCTTCCCCTCCTCCTCCCCCTCCTCCTCCTCCGTCCTAGCAGTTTTTTGCTCAAGAATAGCGCTCTACCACTTGAGCCTATTTCTGGCCTTTTGTAGTTAACTGAAGATAAGCATCTCACAGATTTTCCTGTCTGGGCTGGCTTCAAACCATGATCCTCAGATCTCATCCTCCTGAGCAGCTAGGATTAGGACCGTGATTCACCAGCACCCATATTTCTTAATTCTATGAAGCTTATTGAACACATGACACCTAGACAGTGCCTTCTAGAAGTTTGTCCTTGCATCCCAAGAAGAGAGGAAAAGAGACTCAGTTGATGGAAATGACACCCTTGTTTCTCAAGCCAGACACCCTGAACTGCTCATCTTTGTCCCCTCCCTTCCTCTCACACTCCACTTCCAGTTCTCAGTAAACCCTGTTGGCTCCACCTTCACAAAATATCCAAAGCCTTCACAATGCATCCAGGGCTTCATCTTTCACTTCTCTGCTATCACTTTGCTTTAAGCACCACAATCAGAATTCCTTTGATTATTTTCTCCTTGGTCTCAATCTGTTCTCAATATGACAGCCAGATGGATGCTTTGCAGTGACCATTTAAAATTTCACAAACGCTCCTATTTCCACCAAGGTCAATGTCAAGGTTTCCACAATGACCCAGGCGACCCTGTGTAAACTACACTCATTTACTCCATGACCTTGATACTGAAAAGCTTTAACACCTGGATCTGGTCCTTTGCCTCTATGACCTTGAAGAGTGAGTTTGTGGAAGTTTTATTGAAGGAAAAGATAAGCAGAGCTCCAGGAGGTAGGGCACCAGCTGGGGCATGCTGTGTAAGCCCTACTAAAATTCCTCTAGGTGAGAGCTATGTGACTCTTGAGATCACTGGACAGCCTGAAGACCATACCAGTTCCCAGACCCAGACACATTCAGAGGCTCCATGCGGCTCACATGCATTCTTCAGCCCCTCTGACCAGATGCCTGTCCTGGTGCATACCACTGGGTCCCAATCAGTCCCATTGTGCATATGTAAGTCTTCCAGAGATGGTGGGCCCAGGGACCAGAACTAATGATTGACTTCTCGAGGCCATGGTAAGAAATGCAGAATCTCTACAGAAGAGCCCTTTTGTGTTGTTGTTGTTTTGTGTTTTTTTTTTTCTTATTTATTGTCAAAGTGATGTGCAGAGAGGTTACAGTTTCATACATTAGGCATTGGATAAATTTCTTGTACTGTTTGTTACCTCCTCCCTCATTCCCCCCTCCCCCTTTCCCTCTCCCCCCATGAGTTGTTCAGTTGGTTTACACCAAACGGTTTTGCAAGTATTGCTTTTGTAGTCGTTTGTCTTTTTATCCTGTGTCTCTTGATTTTGGTATTCCCTTTTCTAGTTCTAATACCAGTATATACAGTATCTAGCTTACTAAAATGAGATACAGCGATAGCGCGGGTACAACCACAGGAAGGGGATACAAGAGGATCATCAACAATAGAAGCTACGGTTTCACATGACATATTGAAAGTAATTACAACAGTGATATCTCACTCATTTCCATAACATGGAGTTCATTTCACTTAGCATTATCTTACACATTCATAGGGGCATAGCTATTAGGCTCTTGTGATCCTCTGCTGTGACTAGCCTAAACCTGTGCTAATTATTCCCTATGAGGGAGACCATACAGTCCATGTTTCTTTGGGTCTGGCTCACTTCACTTAGTATAATTTTTTTCCAAGTCCTTCCATTTCCTTACGAATGGGGCAATATCATTCTTTCTGATAGAGGCATAAAATTCCATTGTGTATATGTACCACATTTTCCTAATCCATTCGTCTACTGAGGGGCATCTGGGTTGGTTCCATATTTTAGCTATAACAAATTGTGCTGTGATAAACATTGTTGTGCTGGTGGCTTTAGTGTGTCCTTGTTTGTGGTCTTTTGGGTAGATGCCCAAAAGTGGGGCTGCTGGGTCATAGGGAGCTCTATGTTTAGCCTTCTGAGGAACCTCCATATCGCTTGCCAGAGTGACTGAACCAGTTTACATTCCCACCAACAATGAAGTTGGGTTCCCTTTTGGCCACATCTCCTCCAACATTTATTATTGTTAGTTTTCTTGATATAGGACATTCTTACTGGGGTGAGATGGACTCTCAATTAATGTTGTTTTGATTTGCATTTCTTTTATGGCCAGTGATATAGAGCACTTTTTCATGTGTCTCTTGGCAATTCTCATTTCCTCATCAGAGAAGTCTCTTTTTAAGTCTTTAGCCCACTTGTTGAGGGGGCTGTTGGTTCTTTGCGGTTTTGTTTTGGAGGAATTTAATTTTTTTAGTTCTGCATATATTTTAGCTATGAGACCTTTGTCCATTGTATGGCCGGTAAAGATCTTTTCCCAATCTGTGAGAAGAGCCCTTTTGTCCTTACTGCCTTTTTCTGATCTCAATGTCTCTGATTTCATCTTCCTCACGTCTCCATATCTCCTTCATTTTCCACCATCTACTTTGACTGCCTAGATTATTTTCCTTGCTTGACCAACCTTCTTTGCTTTTACAGAGCTTCAAAAATCACTTTCTCAATGTGACTGAACTTAAATCCCTTGCTATGATTTGAATGTGTTTTCCCCAAGTTTGTGTATTGGGAAGGTGATCCCCAAATCCATCATTAGTATTTATAGGTGGGGCCTTGGAATTTTATTAAGGTGTAATAAGATTGCAAAAACAAGTTTGTCTATGAAGAGAAAGACTAGAGTTGGCACATATGTGCTGTTTTACCATGTGGTGCCCTCTGTCCCCTTATGTACAGCCTGAATGAGACGCTGAGTGGAGCAGAACAGGGCCTCTGCAAAGTCTGAGACTCTGCAGCCTTCAGAACAGTGAACCAAATAAACTTCTATTCCTTATAAGTTAGTTGATCTTAGATCATACTTTATTATAGCAACACAAGATAAATTAAAACATACCATCTGTATAAAACTGAGTCTGCTCTCTCTCAATTTATTTTACTGTGCTCTATATTTACAAAGGATCTGAAATATTGTATTTTTACTCACTTCTTCTCCACTTGCTAGAATTTCAGCTCCTGAGAGCAGAGATGATTTTTTTTTCACATTTTGACTCTATTGTTTCCTGGTATTTCTAATCAAGGAAGGAAGGAAATAATGACGGAAAGAAGGATCATTAACAAAGACAAGATTTGTTGAAACAAAGGTATGGAGGAATTCGGAAGGGAGGAGGGGAAGATTTGTTAAAACATCTAGTAAGAAACATAGACTATTACTAAAACAATTAACTAACTGAAAATCATTTTTGTAAATAAACATGTATCTCCACATTGTAAGGGTTTAAATTTGACTAAGGAATGTTTTTGTCTTTTCAGTTTGACCTTTAAAAACAAGTAGATGTAATTTAAAAACAATGTGTCTTAGAAACACAAAGGGGGGCTGGGAATATGGCCTAGTGGCAAGAGTGCTTGCCCTGTATACATGAAGCCCTGGGTTCGATTCCCTAGCACCACATATATAGAAAATGGCCAGAAGTGGCGCTGTGGCTCAGGTGGCAGAGTGCTAGCCTTGAGCAAATAGAAGCCAGGGAGAGTGCTCAGGCCCTGAGTCCAAGGCCCAGGGCTGGCAAAAAAAAAAAAAAAAAAAAATTGGAAATACAAAGGCAATATCCACCTTGTGACTCTCTTCTGAATCTTAACATTTGTTTATCCAAGCAATGGATTGGCCTATTAGAATCAGATATTTGGAGCCATTATGAGTGGCTTATGCCTGTGGTCGGGAGGCTGATATCTAGATGATTATGACTCAATAGTAGCATGATAAAAAAAAAAAAGAAAGCTCTCAAGATCCCCATCTCCGAAATAATGAGCAAAAAGTCATGTTGGAGGGCTGGCTCAACTGGTAGAGTACCTGCTGAACAAGAGCAAGGCTCTGAATTCAA
Source organism: Perognathus longimembris pacificus (assembly GCF_023159225.1). NCBI lineage: Eukaryota > Metazoa > Chordata > Mammalia > Rodentia > Heteromyidae > Perognathus > Perognathus longimembris. Next base: position 80,169,284 of record NC_063161.1, on the reverse strand, counting down.
ACTCCAATAGTGAAAACAAAAAGAAGGAAAAAAAAACAGGTATTTATAATTATACTTTGAATTTTTGGAATTTATAACTGCTTTTCCCCTCACCCCTATAACTGCTTTTAATTATTGCAGTGATAACAAAAGTATAAGAAAATAAAGTGTAAAAAAAAAATCTGAAAAGTACAAGATTCAGATCAGAGGATGTTGAATCAGAGACTCATGTCTTGGATTTTTCAGCTGTTTGATACCTCAACAGCTGTTTGATATATTCAACAAACTTGTGTCTTACAGGGAAGACTATCAGCACCAACTGGGAATACTCAGGTTGGCTAGTCTCAGAGAGGCTGTTCCAGGAAGAGGGACATTTTCCTGTAATTATAGGAGATTGCATTCATGGAGAAATAAAATGCAAGAGAAAGAGACATGTGTGTTCTGGAAATGTAATTTTGTGAAAGAGAGAAAAACAGCAAACACAGAGAAATCCAAAACGATCCTCCCTCATCCACAAGCACAATTTTGTCCTGTCTTATAAGACAATAATAGCTCACATTTTGAATTTCAGTAAAATTACCTTTTGTGATTTATGACAACCTTGATTTCTTTAGGGTTTCTGTCCCTAAATGGACTTTACTTAAAAAATATTCTACTGGTTTGGAGAATATTTTTCGCCAGTAGCAAGATTCAAACTCAGAACCTTGAGCTCCTTTGGCTTTTTTTTTTTTTTTGCTCATAGCTGGTGTGCTACCATTTGAGCCAGGTCTCCAACCCAGCCTTTTGCTGCTTATTTTGGAAATGGAGTCTCATGTACTTTTCTTCTTGGCTTTGAACTGTAATCCTCTGAACTTCAGCCTCTTGAGTAGTTAATGATTACAGGTGTGAGCCACCAGTGCTCAACTTGGTACATACCCTAACATTGTAATTTTTTTTCTAATTTAAAAGAAATACAGGGGCTGGGGATATGGCCTAGTGGCAAGTGTGCTTGCCTCGTATACACGAGGCCCTGGGTTCGATTCCCCAGCACCACATATACAGAAAATGGCCAGAAGTGGCACTGTGGCTCAAGTGGCAGAGTGCTAGCCTTGAGCAAAAAGAAGCCAGGGACAATGCTCAGGCCCTGAGTCCAAGGCCCAGGACTAGCAAAAAAAAAAAAAAAAGAAATACAAACTTATTGTGAGAATGAGTGCTATAAGGTAGAAAGAAAAAAATGCAACTAACTGTAGTCTTGCCAAATTGTTAACATTTTATATCCACCCCTTTACTTTATACATATAGAGTAACTTTAGATCTCCACCCAAATTACCAAGAAATGTGTCTCCCTTCTCTACCCACAGATATCCAGACACTGTGAGGATATGACTAAGAGATCAACGTTCTTTTTATACCTATCATCACTTCACAGAGACAAGTTTCTAAGTCTTTCAACCACATGTTGAAGTGTTCCTTCTAGGGAACTGTTGCTTCCTTTGCTGACAAATCCAGGAATTTGGGGTTAAGTGTAACCCTACAGACACTGGAGTCTGGGAAGAAGGAGGCCTGGGCACCCATCGAGCACCTTTGCCCCAACAAGAAACCTAAGTTTCTCCTACTGCTCACTGCCATCTGGAGGAGGGCTCTGGAGTGTCAGGCTCGGTAGCCTCTCCCAGTGTAGGGAACAAGGCTTAGCTACTCTTCTTTATACTCCCTTTCACACCCTCTCCCCTAGTCACCCGGCCCGCAGATAAAGCTAGAGTGGAGCGGGGGAGCCAGCACCGTCCTAATGCGTGCGTGGCTGATTCGAGAAATCGTGCCAGCCTCCTTACCAATAGACAAAGTCAGATGTACGCAAGTCTGGGAGTCAGCTTCAAGAACCAACTAACTTTATTAAGAGGAAGGTACCGGGGGATGGTTCCGAGAGAAGGGGATTGGCCAGGATGCCGATAGGCTGAAAGGTGTCACCTGATCCCCTTGAGCTAACGTCACTCGAAAGTGCCTATCCAGGGCGGGATAGGTAGGCGCCGGGCTGGCTAGGCTGTGAGATGCCTGGGCTGGCTAGAGAGTTGGGGGGCTGGGTGCAAAGCCAGTTTCTCTGGTTTCTGACCCAGAGAGAGTAGCCTGCTTCCACATTCCTCTAAGATCTTGGGGGGAAGGGCGTCAAGTCCTCACCAAGTCTAAGGGCCGGATCCCAACACTGGAGAAGGAAGTTTCCTCCCTGCCATTACTGCCCAACCCTGCAGTTCCTACCTGGCTTCCCTGAACCATCTCATCCTTCTTTCTGGTGACCCAACTCAGGAGACAGGCTCTACTGAAGTGACTGAATCAGAGGGGACTAAACCCCAGCCGTGTATGATGTAGAATCTGAGATTTCCCTAAAAGAGTTTAAGTCCTGATATTGGACTCAATGGAAAACAACAAGCTATCTAACCATACTTCTGCTATCACTGCTTCGGTGCAACTCTGCCAAGAAAACATTAGAGTTTGTTCCACTGTGCTCCTCAAAATCTGTCCATATGATGAGAAAATGTATCACTAGAAAATGTTCCCAATCCCTAATTTTTATCACTCAGCATCAACCATTCTCTTTTGATCCCTCTATTTTCTGAAATGACTCAAAGCATAGTTAAAAGAAATCATTTGATATTGACATGGGTGAGATGATGCAAAACTGAAATCCCAGCTCCTCAGAAGGCAGAGATTGGGAGGAATGTGGTTCAAAGCCAAAGATAATAAGAATCAACAGATAAGCTGGATGTGGTAACTCACACAACTATATTCTCAGCTACATAGGAGGGATAGGTAGGAAGATTGCTATCTGAGGTGGGCTCCAGGCAAAAATCAAGACCCTACCTGAAAAATAACTAAAGCAAAATAGGTCTGAGAGCATGACTCAAGTGGCAGAATGCCTGGCTAGCTGGTATGAGGCTCTGAATTCAAACCCCAGTACATATATAAAAAAATGTCTTCTATTTATCAGGGTCTGGATATTATCCGTTAGCTTTTTTACTCATGGCTGACACTATACCACTTGAGCCACACCTTGCTTCTGCTTGTGGCTAGATAATTAATTGGACATAAGAGTCTCATGGATTTGTCCTGGTTTTGAACTGCAGTCCTCAGATCTTAGCCTCTTGAATAGCTAGGATTAAAGATGTGAGCCACCAGCCCCTATTCTGTTTATGTAACCAACAATAAATGTCCATACAGAATATACAAGTAAATATGCACCCAGTTTACATGTAATGATTGATTTAATATCTTAAGGTCCTAAGTGAAAATGGGAACTTGAGAGACTTTAGAGACCTCGAAGTGATTCCAGAAATGTGTGAGAGGATGGAAGGGAAAGGCTTGCAACAAACATTACTGGAATGTAATTCCTGACATGAAGGATGGTGGGTCTTGACTCAGTGATCTTGTGGGTGGAAAACCACATGGGAACATAACACAAACAGCCTGAGAAGCACAGAGATATTTCATAGGTCCTAGGAAGAGACACTGAAAACCTATCATCAGCACAGGACACTGAAAGCCAGCCATCTTTCTATAACACTGACAGTCTACCTTTGCTTTTTTGTTGAGTCTCTTTAAGTGATGTTGCTTTAAATTTAGTCCTCCAGAAGAATATAATTTATTAGCTCTATAAGGAAACTAAAAGGGTATCCACAGTCATATGAGAGGTGGTCTTTTGGGGGATTATGGGTGCTGGTATTGGGGCATGTACTTAGAGCCTTGATGCTGTGCCTTAGCTTTTTCATTCAAGGCTGGTGCTCTACCACTTGAATCCCCCATCTCTACTTCTAGCTTTTTGCTGGTTAATTGGAGATAAGAGTCCCAGGATAGCTTTGAACTGCTATCTTTAGATCTCAGTCTCCTGAGTAATTAGGATTACAAATGTGAGCCACCACTGCCTGGCTAGGAGAGAGAGAGAGAGAGAGAGAGAGAGAGAGAGAGAGAGAGAGAGAGAGAGAGAGAGAGAGAGAGAGAGTTAGTTAACACTGATGGTATCTGAACTCCACTGGCTTTGGGTTTTTTTTTCCCAAATGTTAGACTTTTCCTTTGTCTACTCCTCCTCACTTCCTACCTTACGTCAAAACAAATGAATTTTCCACCCAGAAATCCCTTCAAATTCAGAAACCCGTCTGGATTTGGAGCTCTAACCTAACTTATGCTTTCTTGTCCATTTTTTTCATCAATTTTAGGGCCTTATTTCACCCTGATTTTGACCTGTGTCTTTTGACATTCCATTTTTACATGAAGTTTGCTGAAACTGCTTCTGTGCTAATAGCTGTGCTTCCCTACCTTACAGTATTCACTTCAAAGACAGAAGAAGGAATTGTGGAAAAGAAAACTTTTGGCAACCTTTACATTTTATGTCTGAAGCTAGGACTTGAACTTGATACCTGATACTTTCATTCATTGGCTGGCCCTCTACCAACTGAGCCACACCTCCAACCCTTTGACAAACTTCTCACAATGCAAAGTGGATTGCTCCGTGTTGCATATCCAGAAGTTCCACATACATGGAAGTAACCAATCATAGATGAAAATATCTGAAAAAAATCTGTACCTGTACTGAATATGTACAGATTATTCTCTTGTCATTATTTCCTAACCAATAAAGCATGATAGGTATGTAGTATTGCCTTATAAGTAGTATAGAGATGTGATCATGTATATGAGAAGATATGGTGTAGATTATTTGCAAATTCTATGCCAAAATAGACTTTGTGTTTGTCGGGCATGCTAAAATTATGTCGAGCATGCTAGAATTAATCTACAGATACTTAGAAGAATTGTATTTGGGGTTCACTAATTGCTGGTTTACTGTACTTCATAGAACAAACACACCTTTAATGGAACTCACTGCCACATCTTCATGCCAAGATTACAAAGATGCTATAAGTGGACCCTGAGTCCCAATCTAAATTGTTGCAAGAGCTCTCTGGGAAGTCAGCTTTCAATATGGTGGCCTTAGAGAGATCCTCTCCTTCCTTAGAATGTCCTAGCAACAGTCCTTAAAATGGTACCAAGAAAGATACTTCATTTGAGGTTAACATTATAGAGGTAATACATTCTAATCCTAAAATGGGTACCTTGAGAAAATAGGGACAATATAATGCCAAAAAATAGAATGCTCAAACTAAGTACCAGTGGCTCAGTCTGTAATTCTAGTTACTTAGGAGAGCTGAGATGGAAAAAAAAAATCAAAATTTGAGACCAGCCTGAGCAGGAAACATTCACAAGACCCCCTTTAATAGCTGGACATGGTGGTCCATGCCTGCCATCCTAGCTATGTGGGAGGCTGAGAGGAGAATTATTTCCATTTCAGGCCAGTCGGGGCAGAAAAGTCCAAGAGACTAGACACGGTGGTGCACACTGCCATTCCAGCTAGAGTGGGAAGGGAAAATTAGGAGAATCACACTCAGACATGTACCCAAGCAGGAAGCAAAATAAAACAACTAGCAAAAAATGGGTTGGAGACATAGCTCAGCAGCAGAGCACCTGTCTAGCAAGCTCAAGGCCTAAAATTTAAACCCCAGTACTATATAGTGATACTCTAAGAAATAAACACATCAATATAAACAAATTACTTGAAGTAGTAACTCCCCACTCCTTGTTAATACCAGTCATTCTCACTTAATATGAATTAGTCTTGTGATAGAATCACTGCTGGTTACAGTGCCACACAGGATAATTTTTTTTTTTTTTTTTTTTTTTTTTGGCCAGTCCTGGGCCTTGGACTCAGGGCCTGAGCACTGTCCCTGGCTTCTTCCCGCTCAAGGCTAGCACTCTGCCACTTGAGCCACAGCGCCGCTTCTGGCCGTTTTCTGTATATGTGGTGCTGGGGAATCGAACCTAGGGCCTCGTGTATCCGAGGCAGGCACTCTTGCCACTAGGCTATATCCCCAGCCCCACACAGGATAATTTTTTAAATAAAAAGATGATTATGAAACACGGGGCTTTGTTTCCGGGTGTGCTTGTTTGGCCAGGGAATGTGAGCCTCTGGCTTAACCAATGATCAGGAGGTAAGGAGAGGAGGAAGGATTTATCTAAATGGGTAAACTATGCAGTGCAAGAAAATTGATATCTTGGCTGCTGCACAATGTAGCCTTAGGAAAGTGGAAAACCAGTCATTGTATTGACTCCAAGGGGCTAAGGTAAGCATTTCAGGCAAACTTTCTCCCCCTCCGTGGTCTTCACCAAGGCATTCACTTTAACTAAAGCAGCCTTGCTGCTTTTAGAGACTCCCTGGCTTGAAGTGACTGTCCATGGTGTGCCATAGTTGAAAACAAACAGCATAAAAATAAATCAAAGAGCTAAATTACCCAAGGAGTGGGAGACTCATTGTCACCTCCACAGACCCATGGTAGCTTCCTAGATTCCTTAAAATTTCTAGTTTAAAAAAAAATCTTTCTTTTGATTTATTTAATGAAGTGAAAAGCCCAATGCAACTTCCAAGGGCATTTACCCCCCAATTGTCATTTACTGCTGTAAGGGGAAAACATCTTTTATTCTCTTGCCAAAAAGAAAGTGAAAAGGGAAAGGAGAGAGAAAGACAGGCAGACAGAGAGACACACAGAGAAAGAGAGAGAAGAGAGAGGGGAGAAGCCAGACGGACTGAAGAGAAACATTTAATTTTGCATTTTTCTCATCTACATCAAAATGAAAGAACTGATTTTAAAAAAAACAAGAGTGAAATCATGGTGGAAAGTTTTGCTGGCCTCATGTTAGGTTCTGTCTTGAAAAGGCTGTTTATTAGATTATGTGGGGCTCTTAAAAATTCAAAGAACTCTTACTCTGACAAAACATTTTTCCATCATCTGGTTAGCATTTCTGGGCCAGTGAGCTCAGATCTGCTATTTCCTCCTCATGTGTTCCGCAAGACATGGGAGGGGCAGGTCATTATTCTGCAAAAGTCAGGAATGAGAGGCAATTATGGGGCCTGTGCACAGGACAGATGATATGGTCTCCCAAGCCTGCTAGCATAGAGGGCCACTTGTCTGCACTGGAGGAGTTGCTGATTGAATTTGGCCCAGCAGAGTCTATAAGTGACTTATCAGCTAGCTGTCCTCTGTTTATTTAAAAAGAAACCATTGTGTGATGTGGTTATTCTAACAAAGCCTTCAGAGCAAGTGCCAAACTTGATGTGATGAATTTGTAGAATGCATACCTACACACACACACACACACACACACACACACACACACACACACACACACGTGCACATGAGCGAAAGGCCTCCAGTTTGGCATCACATCTCGGGTTGTCTGAAATCTAAGCAGCTAATGTGGAGCTGGTCAGAGGATTTGTACTCTGACATCTCTCCTAATTGTTTTGGGGTTAGAAAACCGTATTCAGAAATGTGTTAGAATGCTAGACAAACAACCGCTTTTGGTGATTTGCCTGCCTTTTGCATGTGTGCTTTCTTTGGCCTAATCTGCTTAATTGAGACCTGCACTCGGCTGGCTGCCAATATTCACAGAGCTTGTGGGTACCAGGCTGATTTACCTCTGTTTCTGTCAACTGAGAAATGCCATGCCTTCCACTCCAGCCTCCTTTCTGCCCTCAGGAAAGTCATGTGTTGAACCAACTTGCTTGAAAATAAATTGGAATTTGTAGTATATAAAAATAAGGAGTGGATTATCCATTTCCACATTGATCACTTATTCCCTATAGATGAAGATATGTTCACAAAAGACCTCATAGAAGAAAGACAAATCAATACTGGGCAGAAGTTGTTTTTGTTGGCTTGTTTGTTTTGTGCTCGTAGTGGGGCTTGATCTCAGTGTCTGGACTCTGTCTCTTAGCTTTTTCATTCAAGGCCAGTGCTCTACTACTTGAGCCACAGTTCTGCTGGCTTTTAAAAAATATATAGATAATTAAAGATAAGTGTTCATGGACTTTTTACCTGGGCTGTCTTTTAATCATGATCCTCAGATCTCAGCCTCCTGAGTAGCTAGGATTACAGGTATGAGCAACAAGTGCCCACTGTTCAAGCATATTTCTATTGGAAAGCACGTTACGTGTAGCAATCAGTACTAAGCATTCATTGTGGGTATTAAAACATATCCCACACTATTCACACACACACACACACACACACACACACACGTACATATGTGTGGGTATTTATTTATGCAGAGAATTTGGGGTTTTTTTAAATACTATCTTTAAAAATTGTATCCCTGTCACCAGTGGTTGAACATTGATGTATTATGATAAATTTATGAAAAGAAGATAAATTATGTACATATATAATATGTTTATTGACAGGATTGTAGCTGCTTAGTGCTTGTCTAAGGATACAAGCATGATATATATTTTTTTCTTTCAGCAACACTATTACAGAGGTGGTCTGCTTTACCCTTGCAGACATGGGCAGCCTTTGTGGCTCTGTATACTGATGACACCCATCTGGAGTCTTAGAACATGGAGTATAGCCTATGGGTGGAGCTGAACTCTCCCCATTCTAATCCATAACTGCCATCCACCGTGCTTGGTTCTACAGTCATTTTAAGCATCTACTTCCTCCTCTGTACAAAAAGGATAAAAACAATTCCCATTAAAAATAACAGCAATGATAAACCATGTGTTTCCATATCTTGGCGTTCATTTTGCTTAGCATCATTTTATATGACCATATGTGCATAGAGTCATTGAGCTATTGTCATCCTCTGCTAGGACTATCCTAGATATATACTAATTATTACCAATGAGGGAAAACATACAGTTTATGTTTCTTTGGATCTGGCTCACTTCACTTAGTATGATTTTTTTTCCCATTTCCTTATAAATGGAGCAATGCCATTCTTTCTGATAGAAGCATAGAATACCACATTTTCTTGATCCATTCATCTGCTGAGGGGCATCTGGGTTGGTTCCATATTTTAGCTACAATGAACATGGTTGTGCTGGTAACTTTAGTATAGCCTTGTTTGTGATTCTTTGGGTAAATGCCCAAAACTGGGGTTGCTGGGTCATAGGGGAGGTGTGTGTTTCACCTTTTGAGGAACCTGTTGTCACAGTATTTGATTTTAGTACCCTTGGTATTGTATACACATTTATCCGAATTAAAGAAGGAAAGGGGAACATCAAAATGGTGTGACAAAGAACAAACAAACAAATGAAACAGTGATATTTACAAGACAGCATGTTGTAAACTAATAGTACAACTTGGCAGGGGAAATTGGGGAGGAGGGAAGGTGGGAGAAAAATGAGGGAGGAGATAACAGGTTTCACAAGAAATGTACTAACTCTCTTATGTGTTTAACTGTAACCCCTCTGTACACCAACTTGACAATAAAATTAAATTTTAAAAGAACCATGCCCATGTCATAAGGCCATCCCAAATCTTCAGTAATGCAAATATATGCAAAACACATAGTCCTTAGTACTCAGTAAGCACTGATTAAATATTTTTTATCATTATATCCAGTATGCAATCAGTCATTGGACACGGGGTATATTATTTTAGACAATGTAATTTTGATTTACTTAGTACCAGTTTATTGCATGTCAGTAACTTGAAAGCATCACTCAATTACACAGATCCCATAGAGAAATCAATAAACTAAAGCTTCCTTTTTTACTTCAGGTATTTCCAGCTTTTTAGCATATGAGTCCTTGCTTAAATGTAGGGGGATTTGCAAAAGCAGAACAGAATGGCCTCACCCAGATCCTGAAGCCCTTTGTAAGAAATAGATTCAAAGGAGGGATTCAGACAGTGCAGCAACAGTGAGATTTTAATGGTAGTCTTGCAAGGTAGGGTGTCAGTGTAATGGCAGGCACATTATCTGCGATTACAACAGAAGTTTTATACCTAGTACATGGAAATCCCTACTCCAATTCTTCATTGGCCTGAGAAATGTGGGATCCATACTCTCTTTTGGACATCACCTAAGTTAGGTTTCTTTTTACTGGGTAATTTGAACACATATACCTGTTGAGCTTGGCTGAATTTTAGAAGTGGGCTTTTGGCTGTCTCCACCATCTTTGTTCTTTTGTGGTAGGAATGTTTATGCACTTTCAGGCACATTTTGTTTTGCCCATTTACTTGTTGCCCATTTATCATTTATTGGGATCCATTCTTCCCCTTGCCAATCAGCCTGGTACCCTTCTAATCTGTCCTGTGGGCTTTCCAATGAACACTGTCACATCCACCAGTCACTATACAAACAATTTACTAGTAATTTTTCACTCAGAACCAAATGATTTGTCTTGAAAGTGGACAACAATTGACTTTATTTCTGATTTCATTGAGAGTCATGACATCAACAGGTCAAACGAATGTAGCAGATAAGCTGTCATAACTTACCTGTTAACAGGGAATTCATGTAACTTCAATGAGAACCAGGCATTAGTCGATCTTTGGTTTGTAAAATTCCTGCATTAGGCCTAAAGTTTGGGGCCATGGTCATGTACGTTACAACACCTCCCACAACTTATCTAGGACATTTGACATGAGCAGGAATGAAACAAAACACAGCTTCCTATTGTTGGGTGAAGATTACATGTATGATTTAGCCAAGTTCATTTAATGGCACAGAACTCTGGTCTTTGCAGCTTACAGATCTTCTATAGCTCTCTATGACCAAAAAAAAAAAATCAAGAAAGAGATGACCTATGAAGTTATTTGGAAGGCAATAGGTTGGGCTTGGGAATATAAACTGGGATCAAATATTAATTTGTGTTAGAAAACAATGTTAGTGCCAAATGATCTAGAAATGCTGTCTACGAGATGTCTGTGGAAAAGATCTCAGATCATCCAAGGGAAAAGAATTCTACATCTTCATGACAGTATGAAAAAGGATTTTTTTTTAATTTTCCAGTACAAAACCATTAACTCAAGATCTCATTCTCACAGCATACTTACTTTTACCACTTGAACCATACCTCCAGCCTGGCTTTTTGCCAGCAGTTTTGGAGAAGGAGTCTTGTGGATATTTCTGCCAAGTTGCCTTTGAATTGTGATCCTCTGAATCACGATTTCCTGACTAGCTAGGATTATAGTCATGAACGTCTAGCACCCAGTACAGAAACTGTAGTCTTAAACTATATTCCTAAAGTAACTCAAATATCCAGATAATAAAAGTGCTTGCCAGTTCTTCAATTCCAAGATCATCCCATCCATATCACAAAGACTTTCTTGATCTCTCAGCTTCTCCTGACGTAGGTTTCCATCTTTCAGATTCCTAAAGCGGTGGTCATCTATGTGTTCTTCACACACACAGGACACACTAAGATGCATTAAGTTCTTTGTGGGAATGGTGAGCTGGCTTCAACCAGCTGGATCTGTGTCCCTGACTGGTCAGGACCTGATCTAACCACCTTACTACCCACAATCTGTTGCCATGTGAATTTCTCACTCTCAATTTAGAGAAGTCCACATGGAGAATTTCGCCATTTCTTCAGGGTTGATGTTACCTGGTTAACATCATTACAGTGAACTTTATTGCTGTATGAGAAGTTTCCTTCAGCTTGTAGAAAAACTTCCTTATGTCCTATGTCAGATGATAGTTACCTGAGTTACCAGAACTATCTTCCCACTATCTGCTGAGCAAGCATTCTATTCAGACCTTTGGGTTTGTGGGAGTCTCTCTAACTTATAACTCATGTGCATATTAAGGTTGCTAGGACAATCACAAGATAACAAATAATATGAATAGCATTAATAACAAAGAAAATTAACATATGAACAAATTTATGAGTAAACATGTTGCACAGAAAGATTTGAGAAAGTCCAGTGTGAGCAATTTTAAAGATGAATAGATCTTATAAATCTCTGTGAAAAATAAGCAAAAAATGGTTTACAAAGATTGATTTTCTGCCCATAATCAAGAGAGGGGGGAGAGATAAGAGAGAGAGACAGAGAGACAGAGAGAGAGAGAGAAAGAGAGAGAGAGAATATGTATCAGTGACAAGATCTTAGATCAACTTAAAGTAACCACCTGAAACAACAACTGGCTAAAATAGAAACAGAAAAATGAAACAATGACCAGCTTTAGCTGGAAATACCTGAAGTAAAAAAGGAAGCTTTAGTTTATTGATTTCTCTATGGGATCTGTGTAATTGAGTGATGCTTTCAAGTTACTGACATGCAATAAACTGGTACTAAGTAAATCAAAATTACATGAAATTAAATGAAAAATGAAACAATGATGTCCAATACATTGGACATCAGCAAAAAGAGAAAGGAAAGAAGGAAGGAAGGAAGGAAGGAAGGAAGGAAGGAAGGAAGGAAGGAAGGAAGGAAGGAAGGAAGGAAGGAAAGAAGGAAGGAAAGAAGGGAGGGAGGGAGGGAGGAAAGGAGGGAGGGAGAAAAAGACAGGATCCTAGAGAGACAAGAAAACAAACCAGGTAAAGTCCAGGACTACCCAAGATTTGTGTCTTGGAAAAAATTCTCAGTCCTAGTATGGGACTGAGCATCCAAGGCCAAATTTCTGCATGGATCAGAGGTAGCTGGGTAATTCAAAGGAAGCAAGCCACACAGGGAAAGAACTACAGAGGTCTGCAAAAGTTTCCTTTTCATATACTCCACAGAGTACTGATTAGTGAGCATGTATGTGAGGAAACTACTGAAAGTTTGGAAAATTACTTCCCAAAAGACTCAGAGAAAATAGTGCCTGGCACTCACAAAAGGCTGGAAATTGTCCCTGTTCCTACCACCATCCAACATTGGATAAAGTATTCGAAGAGTAGTAATAATTAGCAGTGGACTAATATACTCTTAAACATTGAAGTCTACAAAGGGATGATGATCATTAAAAAAAAATAGGCTAACCTTATTCCAAGTAGATTTTTTTTTAAAATATAGCCTATAGTTCAAAGAATCTTAAGCAAAAGAAACATGAAGAAATGACAAAATATCATATTAAGATTACTCAAAATCTATAAAAAGAGAAAAACCTTCACATTTCTGCATGAGAATAAAGTAAGAACACAGCAAAGCAATATTGTTAAGATATAAAAACATAAAAATCACTGTGCAGTTGAATGATGCAGTTAATGATAGAAAAATATTTTCAAACAGGAAAAAGTATGTTGTGCTAGACTCTGGTGGTTCACACCTGTAGTCCTAGCTACTTAGGAGGCTGAGATCTGAGAATCACTGTTCAAAGTTAGCCCAGGCAGGAAAGTCAATGAGACTCTTATCTCCAAACTACCAGAGAACCAGAAGTGGTACTATAGCTTAAGTGGGAGAGTGCTAGCCTTGAGCAAGAGAGCTCAGGGACAGGGCCCTGGCCCTGAGTTCAAGAGCCATGACTGTCAAAAAGAAAAAGAAAAAAACAAACAAACAAACAAGTGCTGTCTTAAAACAAAAAGACTGAAAACATCATATCACCTTCAAGTAGAAAATAAATTATGTCAGATAGAAATATATATGTATACAAATGAATGAAGAGAACTAGCAACTATAAATATGTGATCAACAGAGTTTTTGTCTTAATGGTAATTGTTAAATCTCCCATTTAAACAAAAATCACTTCAACATAATATATATGGAAGTAAAATGTTTGCCAATATCAGCTCAATTATTGAATATGAAAGTATAGTGTGATGAATTTCTTATGTGCAAAGAATCATAGAGGGTAAAGTATGGTAAGTTAAAGATACATACCTTAAGCCCAAAGGGAATCATTGAATTAACAAAGCAAACAGAAGTAAAAGCTAACAAAGAAAATACAATAGTATAAAACTTTGTGCAAAAGAAATGAATGAGAGGTTTTATTAAAAAAATAACAGATAAGACAAATAGAAATTAAGTATTACAGTGGTGGGTTAATCTGTAGTAATAACCACATTAAATGTAAATAATGTGAAAATCCAAATTAAAAGGCAAGAATTATCAGGCAGTCTTGAGATGTAGCCTAGCATACCTAAGACCCAAAACAAAAGTTACAAAAAGCAAAGATTGTCAGATGGACTGAAAAGAGAAGCTGAAGAATGATGAGAGTGGTAACATTGCTTAAGATGCATCATATTCATAAACTGCTTTGTTGAACTGAATGTTTTTTTTTTTTACTAGTCCTGGGCCTTGAACTCAGGGCCTGAGCACTGTCCCTGGCTTTTTTTTTTTTTTTTTTTACTCAAGGCTAGCACTCTGCCACTTGAGACACAGCACCACTTCTGACTGTTTTCTATATATGTGGTGCTGGGGAATAGAACTCAGGGCTTCATTTATACGAGGCAAGCACTCTTGCCACTAGGCCATATTCCCAGCCCCTGAAACTTTTTGTACAACTGCTTAAAGGCAATAAAAAGATGATGATACATTTATAAAATACAAATCCTAAAGTCAATGTAAGCACAAAGGTGCCTTAGTTAAAAGAGAAGGAATTGAGGACAGAGTAGGAAAGACGCTAGAACTTATAGGCACAGGAAGGAACTTCCTGAGTATAGTCCCAGGGGCACAACAAATAGGGGAAAGACTCGACAAATGGGACTACTACAAATTAAAAAGTTTCTGCACAGCTAAAAACATAGCCACCAAAACAGAAAGGCAGCCAACCATATGGGAAAGGATCTTTACCAGCACAGCAACAGACAAAGGCCTAATATCTGTCATCTACAGAGAACTCAAAAAACTAAGCCCCTCCAAGCCCAATAAACCAATTAGGAAATGGGCAAAGGAGCTATAAAGAGAGACTTCACAAGAGAAGAAATAAAAATGGCAAAGAAACATATGAGGAAATGTTCAACATCCCTGGTAGTAAAAGAAATGCAAATAAAAACAACCCTGAGATACCACCTCACTCCAGTTAGAATGGCCTATACTCTGAACTCAGGCAACAACAAATGCTGGAGGGGCTGTGGGGAAAGAGGAACCCTTCTCCATTGTTGGTGGGAGTGCAAATCAGTACAACCACTTTGGAGAACAGTATGGAGGTTTCTCAAAAAGCTCAATATAGACCTACCCTATGACCCAGCCATACCACTCCTAGGCATCTATCCTAAACAGCAAGTCCCAAGATATCAAAAAGACATTTGAACTTCCATGTTTATCACAGCACAATTCACAATAGCCAAAATATTGAAACAACCAAGATGCCCCTCCACAGATGAATGGATCCAAAAAATATGGTACTTATACACAATGGAATACTACATAGCGATTAGGAATGGTGAAATATTGTTATTCGCAGGGAAATGGTCAGAACTTGAACAAATAATGTTGAGCGAGACAAGCCTAGAACACAGAAAACAAAGGGGCATGATCTCCCTGATATATAACTGTTAAGAAAGGGAGACGGAGAGACAGTAGAGACCAGGTCTGTGAAACCAATAACTGCTTGTCAAATGATATTTCCCACAGGATTGGGGCAGTGACCCAACAGTATGTAACTAAAAACCAAACAACTACTCAACATATAAAGGTCAAAAATAGACCTCTCAGTGGAATACAATAGCTCAAAAGCTATGTATGTACGTTCATATAAGACTACTGTCGACATATTGTCTAATATCGACATTACATTTAAAGCCGTAGGCGAATTTTCTTGGGTTTGGCCGCGTGGCTACTGTATATGTTCTTGATACATTGTATATTGTATATATGTCTACCTGACCTAGAGAAGGGAAAGAAAAACAGGGCATAAGATATCACAAGAAATGTACACACTGCCCTACTATGTAACTGTACCCTTTTTGCACAACACCTTGTCAAAAAAAACTGTGTTCAATTAATAAATAAATTAAATTAAAAAAACTATAAATCACTTCCCAAATGGTAAGATGATAGAACTCTGTAATCTCTATGAAAGATATGTAAAAATGGAAATAAACTATTCTAATAAACATCCTTTATACCAAAAAGAAAAGAGAAGGAGTTGAAAAAGTTATGTTGTGCTAACACTAACCATATCTACAAGTAAAACAGAAAAATCTACCATTACAGAGGTTTCAATGCCTTTCTTTTACTAGTTGACATAGCAAGAGACAGAAAATCTGTAATGCAATAAAAAACTTGAATACTATTAACTAACTTGGACAAAGTGACATTTACATACTGCATCATTTAACAAATTGCAGAAAATATATTCTATGGGGAATAATTACCAAAGGAGATCACATTGTAGGCCATAAACAATTCTCAGAACACAAGAGTAATGAAAGTCATACAAAGTATCCTCTCTGACTACAGTGGGGTCAAATGAAAACAACCAGAAGTTATCTGGAGAGGGAAAAAAAAGGTGGAAAGGGAACGATAGTACACATTCTGCTAACATTAAAATAATAAGAGGTTATAGAGGCACTGGTGCCTCACGCCTGTAATCCTAGCTACTCAGGAGGCTGAGATCTGAGAATCGTGGTCAAAGCCAGCCTAGGCAGGAAATTTTGTGATTCTGTTATATCTGATTAACCATGAAGATGCCAGAAGTGAAGCTGTGGCTCAAGAAGTAGAGTGCTAACTTTGAACTAAAAAGCTCTGGCTCTAAGTTCAATCCCCAGGACCAGCACATAAGAAACAAAAACAAAAACATCCTTCTTAACCTAATTTGAAAATGTAAATGAAAACAAAATTTCTAGAAGTAAATTGTACTTACAAGAATAGTATACTTAGCTATGTTTTGGTGGTCCTTGCCTGTTATCCTAGTTACTTGGGAAGCTGAAATCTAAGAATTGAGATTCAAAGCCAGCCCAAGCGGAAAAATCCATGAGACTCATCACTGATTAACCACCAAAAAGCCAGAAGGGGAACTGTGGTTCAAATGGTAGAGTACCATCCTTAAGCAAGAAAGAAAAGGGACAGTGCCCAAGTCCTGAGTTCAAGCCCTAGTACCAGGACACAGAGAAACCAACAATAACAATAACAACAAAAAAGACCTAGAATACTTAAACAGAATCAACATTTTAAAATCTCCATTTGAATGTGTTTAAGGTTAAATAGCTTTACAGTGAATCCACCCAAGTATTCAAAAATCAACTATGTCCAAATAAACCAATTATTCCATCCTATACAAAGAAAAAACATTATGAAAAATATATAGTTTCTAGACTTAGTGATCAATCAGGCATATACAAAATAGATATCAAAAAAGATGTTTTACAAAAGAGAAAGCATGAATGACTCATGAATAAAAAGTGTCTGATCTCATAGTACAGGGAGCAGATGCTGAAATCTAGTGAAATATCACTCCTTTGCTCAAACCTCAGGGTAGCAAACATTTAAAATGCCAAATAACAGCAAGTGTTGGTGAAGCACTCTCATACTGGGTGGGAGGCTCCATTCAATACAGGGGCGGGGGGGGGGGGGTTAAGTTGGATCAACCACTTTGTAAATAGTTAAAATGAGGTATTTACGTAGGCCATGTAAGTATACACACACAAACTATGACCTAGGAATTCTAATAAGTACACATATCACAGAATTTCTCATATATATCCACTATAAGATCACACTAAGAATGTTCACAGTAGCTTTATTCAAAGTATCAAAAACTATTGATGGCACAAATGTCTATCAACAATAGATTAAACAGATAAAATTAGATAATCATTTCCAAAAGACTATTGTATGACAGTAAAAGTTAATAAACTTCAGCCATGCACATCAAACAAATAACTTTTAAAATTGTAATATTAAAAATGCAACAGTAGTACTCACTAGATACTGTGTTGAAAATGAACTATACAACTTGTGGGTGGAGACAGGAGGGAAAAACTGGGAAAGAGCAAAAGAGGGTGGCATTGTCAAAAAAAAATGTACTCTTTACCTGACTTACATAACTGTAACCATTTTGTACATCACCTTCATAATAATAACAAATTTTAAATTGTAATGTTAAGAGAAAGGATCAAATTTCCAAAGATTTCATCCACATGACTTCATTTATACATCTCAGAGTCAAAACATGGAAGTAAGTAATTTTTTTAAGGATAAGATTACTGCTGGGCACCAGTGGCTTCTGGTCTGTGGGACATGTAATTATTACCTCTTGATTCAACATTTGTAAGCAATAGATTCTCCATAATAATTATTTAAAGCATATACATGCATACATCTACATAAATTTACTGCTTATGCATGCTACATTGCATATTAAAAATTCTTTGAAAAAACTAGCTATCTACATGTATATATATTTTAAATCATCTGAGAGAACCAAGCCAAGGGCCACCATGTTGAATTCTTGGAGTTTCAGAGGTGAAAGATACCATTTCTGGAAAGCAGAGAAAATGAAAATCAGCCCAGTGCCTGGCCCAGAGTATACACATTTATAGCTGGTATATTGTTATTATTATTATTAATTTTCTCTAGACATCTAGATCTCCATATTTTACTCTCCTGCTGTGTTCTCTGGGCTCCACACACTTTGCTCACTTCCACTGATATGACTGTCTTCCTTTCCCTCTGTGTGTGGGGGGCGGGGGCTGGTAGCCAGCACTCTCACATGGCATCTGGAACCAAACTACTTGGGTGAAGGTGTGGCTGTACCACACCTTTTGCGTTACCTTGATAAAATGACTTAAGTTCGCTAGGTCTGTTTCTTCATCTGTAAAATAGGAACTAAATAATGTTCAAGTCCACATTATGAGACTCATGTAAATTATATATGTATATATATCATGTACATATATATAATTGTAGTTATAGAACCACCTAGCAACCTATATTTAAATTTCAGCTATTGCCATTGTTACCAATAAACTCATTAAGTTCATCCTCTTAATTCTCAAGATTCTAATGTTCTTCCATCACTCTAGAAATATTCTCCCTTAGAATTGAAGACCTTGATGAGTCATTTCTAACCTATTGTGTAGCTAAATTTAAAAATTGCAAAGTACAACCTAGAATAATTTGAGTTTGATTTTTGTAAGTGTACCTTCTTGTCCTCCATCCCTTGCATTTCTTATTTTTTTATTATTGTTCAGTACAAGTATGATAAAAATTATCCACATCTGTTATTTATCTCTCTGTCCCAAGGCAAGACAAATGTGTACAGTTCCCCTCCAGATAACAAGAACCATATGGAGCCCAAGGAATTATGTGCATTATCAGTTTACAAATTTAAACTTCTCCAAAGACTGTCCAACCGGCATCCCTGGGTTGTTGGGAACAAGAGTTGGGGCTGAGATGTTAACATTGAGCAAACACAAGGGTGTCACACATGCTTGCAGCTGCCACTTTATCAGAGTGAGGGGCTCAGCTGCAGTCAGAGAGGCTTCTTAAATTTAGCACATTAACATTGGTTTGTGGGCTTTAAAAAGTCCCTGGGATCAGGCCACACCTCAAACAATTAGAATCTGTTGAGGAGTGTGAGTGACATCTAGATAGATAGATAGATAGATAGATAGATAGATAGATAGATAGATAGATCTACAGGAGGCTCCATTGTGTGGCTATGTTTGAGAACTGCCATGAGCTTGGAAACAGATGGAGATTTAGTATCATTTGCCCATTGCAAGAGAAATGCTTAGGACACAAACTTATTTACAGTCATTTTTGCTATTCTAACTCAATGGTGACTATGTCTGGTAAAAATGTCATCTTCGCCAGACACAGGTGGCTCAGCCTGTAATCCTAACTCCTTAGGAGGCTGAGGTGTTAAGATTATGGTTGGAAGTCAGCCTGGACAAGAAAGTCCATCAGACTCTGATCTTTAGTTACCTACCAAAAATCCAGAAAACGGCTCAAATGGTAGAGTTGAGCAAAAAAGCTAATGCAGAGTGGCCAGGCCCTGAGTTCAAGCCCCACTGCTGGCACAATAAATGAATGAATCAATTAAAATTTCATCCCACTCAAATCTCAATTATCAACCATAAAGCACTATTCCTCAAAACTGTCCTTAGGAACAACAAGCATTTACTGGTATTCTTAAGAAGACAGAACTATAGGACTTAATCTTGCTCTATCAGAGAACAAGAGAGGCAGAGTAAAAAGAGACAGAGATAGAAAGAGACACACACGAGGGAGATAGTGACAGAAAGAGACACACAGGAAGAGAGAGACAGACAGAGAGACAGGCAGGGAGAAAAATTAAATCCACCCATCCAATTTTCAAGTCAATTACTATTCATTCAACATGTTACATCCTGGGCTTAACACAAGCTTTGAGTCTGTTAGCCCTAATCACATGCAGTTGCCCTTCAAACGGGGACCAGAAAGTGACCCAGAGGTACATTCCAGACCCCAGCTGGCTCCAATTCCACATCCTAAAAGGAGTTGTACCCAACAGTGGGTCATTTTCCAGAGAGTGGGCTGTCACACACCAAGCTGAAGACAAATTTGCTTTGATGCTCTGCAGTCATCTTCACTTTCACAGGAACCTCTGAATCTTGGAGTTTCCTCAATGGCCTCAGTGTTTGTAAAATCCTTTCCTAAAGGGATGCACAGAAATAATGAGGCATTTCAACTGTGGTGCAGAGCTGTACTGCCATCCAGGATTCCGTCTGTCAACTTGAATTATTATATAATATTTGTATTATCTTTAATTAGTTGTTTATTATCTTAAGGGATTGCCATTCAGCAAAGCAGTTTACAAATACAGTGCATTTATTCAATGTCATCCCCTTTTTCTTTCTCACCTATCCCTCCCCATTCATTCTTTCCCTCACTTTTCTTAATTTCATAGGACATACATCAAATTTTTTACTGCCCCTGCTTCTTCTCCTGTGGGTGTTATGGAAGTATATATAAATGTACTCATTTAAATTGGTATATTTTGGGATTTTTGTCTTAGATTTCAACAAAGTAAACACTGGGAAATGGGTCCTTGCATTATTAATACAAATATTATTTCTTATAATAACTCCTTGTGGGGTGTTCAGTTGACTTACTGCATAGAACTTTCTCCTGGCTTCTTTGGATAAGCGATGTCAGGATAGCAGATCATCTGTACAATGAGCAGTATTCAGCAATACAGTCTCTAAGGCTATGTCTAATTCCTAGGTCTACTAAGATAATCTGCATTTGCTCTTCTGGAGTGGACTTGTGGACTGGAGTTAAAGTCACTGATGAGATTCCAGTACTATTCAGTTGGAGCAAGCTGCTTATCTTTCTGGTCTCACTTCCTGCACATCTAACAAGGAATTTAAGACTTACTTGACTCCTAGCCCTGAGGAGTCTAGTGGCTGAAGGCACAAGTTCTAGAATCCCATTTTATGGCTCAAATCTCAACACAGTCTACCAGCTTTATTTAAAAGCAGAGGAATTTAACATTTCAAGAGTTAAAGAAACCAGAAACCATGTCCTCTCATGAAGCAGAATTATGATGTGAAACAAGTCTGGAATTCATATTCTTATGTATGTATGTATGTATGTATGTATGTATGTATGTATGTATGTATGTATTTATTTATTTTGTGCTAGTACTGGGGCTAGAACTCAGGGCATGGACTCTATCCTTTAGCATTTTCACTCAAGGCCATTCAAGCCACAGTTTCACTTCTGGCTTTTTGCTGATTAACTGGAGATAAAGATCTCACATGCTTTCTGGCCTGGTTGGCTTCAAGCTGTAATCCTCAGAGCTCAGCCTCCTGAGTAGCTAAGCTTTGGAATTCATATGCTTGATGGACTAAAGAGAGTAAGGGAAAAACAGGCAGGCAGAAGAAAGAAAAATAAAACTGAGATAAAAAGACTAATCAGAGGAAAAACAAGCAAATCAACAGCCTTGATTGTGTAATTTTAAACCCCAGTGATCATGCTAACCATCTCATTTCATCATTATACTAACCACATTGGGATTAAAACTTCACACTGTACCTTATAAATACAGTATGTTGCTAAAATACAGTGTGCTGATTGAAAATAAAATGTTTTTTTTTGTTTTTTTTTGTTTTTTTTTGCCAGTCCTGTGGCTTGGACTCAGGGCCTGAGCACTGTCCCTGGCTCAAGGCTAGCACTCTACCACTTGAGCCACAGCGCCACTTCTGGCTGTTTTCTGTATATGTGGTGCTGGGGAATTGAACCCAGGGCCTCATGTATATGAGGCAAACACTCTTGCCACTAGGCCATATCCCCAGCCGAAAATAAAATGTTTTTAAGCCCAGTGATGGCAATAAGAAAATGTCACCGAAAACAGAAACTGTTGCCTAAGTTTACTTCCAGAAAAATCAAAACAACAACAACAAAAAAAACCCTATTCTATTTGATTGTACTTGCAAAGTCCAAGAAAGTTCTCCACCATATCCACTGTACTAAATGCTAGTTGTGTTTCTTTTTCTTTCTTCAGCACCAGTGATACTATCTTGGGAAATACTGATGACTTTCTGAGATTGGCGGTGCATCCCAAGGCTCCCACTGCCTTTAATGGAGTCCCCAGGGCAATGCCATTAGATGGGAATCTGAGCATCTAACTCAAGCACTGAACTGACATTCTCTGCCTTGATAGTCAATAGTACTAATTACTGAACTCTGTAGAAACATCACAGCAGCTCTACATACCGGTCAAACATCTGAATTTCCTAGAAAGCTTTTAAAAAATTAAATTTTCCCAATGCCCCACATTCACTTGTAGTTTAATTTATCTACATTTAGTTTTATTGGTTTAATATTTCTGATGATAGAAGCCTGTGATTTATAATAATGTTTGATCCTAGTGTGATTTGTTTGCCACACTATGAGCGCAAGTGAAAGAATTTTGAGAGGAAAAAGAAATGTGTCCTGAGAAGATTCAAGACTAATGTTAAAATGAATGAGGTGCAAGTTTTTAGGGAGATAAAAAATCTGTAAAAAAGAAGAAAATGTTGTGATGTACATTATTAAAAATAAAAAATAATGTGCTGGAGGGTATCACAATTCTTGACTTCAAACTATACTACAGAGTAATAACAAAAACAGCTTGGTACTGGTATCAAAACAGGCCTGAAGAAAAATGGAATAGACCATAAGACCAAGAAATAAATCCATATACTTATAGTCATATGATATTTGACAAAGGAGCTAAAAATTTATGCTGGAAAAAAAAACAACCTCTTCAACAAATTTTGCTGGGAAAACTGGACATCCATATGTAAAAGAATAACATTGGATTGCTGTCTGTTACCAAAACCTTTGGATTCAGACCTGAAACCCTGAAAGTACTACAAAAAGAAATGGGAGAAATATTAGAACTTATTGACATAGGAACTTTATGAGTAGAATTTCAGGGGTTCAGCAAATAGGAGAGAGACTTGACCAATAAGATATCATCAAACTAAAGAGTTTCTGCATAGAAAAGGATATGGTTACTAGGCTAAAAAGAAAGCCTACAGATTAGGAGATAATCTTTACCAGCTATACATATGACTAATGTCTAGTATCCAGAATTAATACAGTCCAAGAAACTAACTTCTTCCCCAAATGAATAACCCAATTAATAAAAAGGAAAGAAGCTAAACGGGGAATTCTCAGAAGAAGAAATAAGAATGGTCAATAAACACATGCAGAAATACTCAACATTCCTGACCATGAAGGAAATGTAAATCAAAACAACATTGAGATTTCATCTCACACCTGATTGGCCAATATGGAGAATATAACCAGTAATAAATGCAGACAGGTATTGGGGAAAAAGGCATCCTATTACATTGTTGGTGGACTTGTGTAAACTAGTACAACTATTCTGGAAAGCAGTCTGGAGACTCCTTAAAAAAACTAAACATAGAACTAAGCATAGAACCTGTCATCCAGCCATAGCACTGTAAGGTATCTATCCAGAATTTTAAGTCAAGAAGCAATAAAGACACACATCCATGTTTATTGCTGCACTATTCACAATAGCCATGTTATGGAAACAGCCCAGATGCCCTACAACAAATGTGCTGATTGAGAAAATATAGTACACATATACAATGGAACAATGCTCATATTTTAGGAAGAATAATAAGTCATTTGCAGGGAAAGAGATGGACCTAGAAAAATTTATGTTAAATTAAGGATATCAGAGAATACAAATGGCATATATTTGCTCTCGTATGTGAAAACTAGATCTAAAATATAAACATGTAATAACATATACAGAGATCTATGCATATACATATAAGCAAATTGACTAAAGAATAGTATACATAAGGGAAGAGTCCAAAGATAAAACTTCTCTGAAAAAATAATGTACCTTTTGTCAAACTGAATACCAGGAAACCAAAACATGTTTTGGCGAGAGTGGGGGGGGGGGGGGGATGAAGGTGCACACAAATGGAAGGAAGAAGGATGAACTAAATGTAGTAACTAGAGGATAGGAATAAAATGTTGAATAATAAGGGAAACAATGCAAGGGTGACATAGATCAAGGTGCATTTTACTCATACTGATTTATGAAATTGTAAACTCTTTGTACAATGCTAAATAATAAAATTTTAAAATAAAAACAAAAACAATAAATTATTGTTCATGCTGGACCAAGTTTTACATTGAAGAAAGTAAATGACTCATTGAATTCAAATCGTGGTCATAGCCCATCTTTATTAAAAAAAATCTTCCCATTTTTCCCATCATAGAGTTTTGTGTTAATTTTATAGACACTCCTTTATTTCCCCTCAGCCATATGGACTTATTTCAGCATGAATGTTCACTTCCCTATGCTAAAAAATGTATGCCCAGATTTGGCCCCTTCTCTTTGAATACTATTTCCCTAATCTTTCTCAGTGTGTGTGTGTCTGTGTGTGTGTGTGTGTGTGTGTGTGTGTGTGTGTGTGTGCATACATGTGTGGATGGTACTAGGGCTTGAATTCAGGGCCTTGTGCAATCAGTTGGCTTTTTCACTAAAGGTTAGCACTCTACCACTTGAGCCACAACTCCACTTCGAGCTTTTTGCTCATAGTTGGAAATGAAAGTCCCACAGAGTCCTGCCCAAGCTGACTTTGAACAGCAAACCTCAGATCTCAGCCTTCGGAATAGCTAGGATTACAGGCCACGGGTGCCTGGCTTCATAGAAAACCTTTATTCATAGGATGTCAAGTACTTTAGCAGAATAAACAACTCTAATTTCCCCAGGTTCCTGAAGTCCCAGTAGCACTGGGACATACAGTGTTCCTGGAGTACTGAGTCACATCTTACACTACCTTGTTCTCCTGCCTGTATAGTTCATGTGCCAGAGAATTGCTCTCTGCACATTTTCTTCCCAGAAGTTCTCCATGAAGCTGAGCTTCAGCTGGGGGGTCACCTCCTGTGTGAAGGCTTTTCTTACCCTCTCTACATCCTCCCTGACCCAGCACAATGAACTGCCTCCTTTCAATTTCACTTTAACCTGTTTGAGTCTACCATGGTCTAGTTGCTAGGATTATAAGCTTTGTAGTTAGAAAGACCTGTATGTAAGCTTAGCATGGTAGTTCATGCCTATAATCCTAGTTACTCAGAAGGCTGAGGCTCCTGGTTCAAAGCCATCCTGGGTAGAAAAATCTGTGAGAATCTTATCTCCAATTAACTACCAAAAAGCCAGAAGAGAAGTTATGAATCAAGTGATACAGCACCAATCTGAGTGAAAAAGCTAAAGTATAGTGCATAAGCCCTGAGTTCAAACCCCAGTACTGGCACACAAGGAAGAGGGAAGGAAGGAAGGAAGGAAGGAAGGAAGGAAGGAAGGAAGGAAGGAAGGAAGGAAGGAAGGAAGGAAGGAAGGAAGGAAGGAAGGAAGGAAGGAAGGAAGGAAGGAAGGAAAGAAAGAAGGAAGGAGAAAAGAAGGAAGGGAGAGGAAGAGAGATAGAAGGGGAGGGAGGGCGGGAGGGAAGGAAGGAAAGAAGGAAGAAAAGAATAGAAAGAAAGAGAAAGAAAAAGGAAGAGAGAAAGAGAGGGAAGGAAAGAAAAAGAGGGAAAGAAATGAAGAAAGGAAGAAGGAAAGAAGGAAGGGAGGGAGGGAGAAAGGAAGGAAGGAAGGAAGGAAGAAGGAAGGAAGGAAGAAAGGAGAGAGAGAGGTAAGGAGGGTTGGCAGGCAAGCATGAGGGAAGGAAGGGAGGAAGGAAGTAAAGAAGAAGAAAGGGAGGGAAGGAAGGAAAAGAAAGAAAAAGGAAAGACCTACATGTGAATCCCAGCTCCTCCACTAATATGGAAAATCTGAGTCTTAGGTGAACTGTCGAGCTTAGCTCTGGAAACAATCACAACAGTAGGACTGACCATATAGAACCATTACAAAAATCCAAGCAAATGGATTCAGTGGCACACCTCTGATCTTCCAGCTCCAAGAGGAGGATCAGTTGAGCCTAGGACTTCTAAGCCAGACTTGAATGTAGCAAAACTCCACCTCAATATCAGTTCATTAACCAATTAATTCATTAAACAGAAGAGCAGAAGAGTAAGTGTGTGGAAAGTTCCTAGGACAGGCCTGGGTACATGGGAGAGCCATAGCACTGGTGATCCTAGCAGTGAACTGATTCCTTCATTACTGCTTTACTGTTGGGCAATCACAATCACTTCTGTATTTGCTTCTTCACTTCTCTTTCTCACTTGGCTCAGTTATTTCAGTCCCATGATGTCCTGCGCTATTGGACCACATTCCCCAGCACCTAAGCATTGCAGTAGTGATTGGATTTATGAATGGACTGCTTTCTCGAACTATTAGGACATTCAATCTACTTTCTAGATAACTTAAAAAGGATGATCTAGACTCAGTTTCAATCTTCCTTTCATTACATTATGAAGAATCAGTGACACTGATGTCTGAAACTCAGTTCAGGCCCAAAAGGTAAATCAAGAAGAGAGGAATAGCTCAGAAAATTGTAAGTGAGATCATCTGATTTGGCTATTGAGAATCTACTGTGTATTACTATTGCTTTTTAATATTTTCACATAGTATGAATTGTGTTTTCAAATGAAATTATGCGGTGTTGTTTATATTGCTAAGATCTTGTAGCATCTCCATGAGAAGAAATATAAAGGTCCAGAGTTACCTGCATTTAAATTTCTTCCCTAACAACTTTAACAAATGCTTAAAGGAAGTGTCTGATTGAGGAGAACCCAATGAAATCTTAGGGAGACCACAGGTGAACAACTACAATGTATGTGAGCTGTCCACAAGATGTGGACAAATAGCAAATACTTAGTAGGTTCTTTACAAATGTGACTCCAAATTCTATTTCTATATAGTCTATGGTATTCTACCCAAAACTGTGTTTTTGGTTGTGGGTTAAGAGAAACTTTCACTTCAGATTTTGCTTAAGCTTAAACATCAACTACTGCATAGGAAAAGAAATATGAAAGACAGTTGGGGATGAATCCTGCGATCCTACAATGTCAACAAATCCCCAGGCTCCTCCCAGCCATCCTAATAACAGCAGTTTCCCTTCCTGAGCCTGTCCGCTTCCAGCTTCCTGAGCTGGATTTAAGGTGGTTGCCAGTCCTCAAGACATTACACTCACTATCCTCAACCCAAGTAGATAACAAGGAACAAGACCCTTTTTTTCTCCTTGAGACTGTCTTAGGAGTTTCATCTGCATTTCTGTGGTTTTATTTATCCTCACTCTAGGAGATTGTCTAATAAAGAATGGGGTTATATACTGCTATACTGAACCTGAATCTTCACTTAGGGAGAGATCTCTGTCAGGTACATGGGACTAAAACCCAGATTCTTTCTGCAGAGATAAGGCACTAAATGTCTGATGAGACCTGACCTATTTCACAAATACCATCATGAGTTGATGGATAAGAGATTAGAGATACTCAGAACTTAAAAACTGTCCTCACACGTGCACCACAAAGATATCATTTGAACACCACCACCAAATTGGGCACGTGTTTTTTTTTAATCATGCCAGTACTGGAGCTTGAACTTAGGGTCTGTCCTTTAGCTTTTTTATAGTAGAAGGTTGAAAAAAAAAAGTGGGGGAAATCTCTTATGATCAGAGATTGGGGTTTTTTTTAAAGAAAAAAAATAGAACGGTAACCTCTCTGTACATCAGTTTGATAATAAAAAATTGAAAAAAAAAGAAAAAAATAGGAGGGAGAAAAAAGCAAAGGGAAAGGAGCAATTTTTTTAGACTCCTACATGTAAATATCTGGTCTTATACTATTTGTATTGTTTCAATGAAACAGAGAAATTGATTTTACAGAAAAGACCTCAGAGACATCGATAAGTAGCCCAATTTCAAATACAGTTTGTTAGTGGTAGCCAATGTTTTGAAATCAGGCATTCTCATTTCTTAGTCCATTGTCTTTGCACATGATTACTGTGTCTTTTTGTGTCAACAGATCACATGTGGAATCTGGAATCAAAATTCACACGATGAGCTGGAAAGCCCAAAGTAAAGTGAAGAGATTTCTAGGGGAACGGATCAGGGTAGGCTGTTAATCCTGACTCTCTCCATGTCTCAATTGCCTGGTGTGCATTTTTCCAATTGTCTTGATTATTTTGTAGAATGAGTCCCTCAGAAACAGCCCAGTCTCATAAATCTGTCACAACCCAACTTCCTACTTAAAATAAGAACAGTGTGGTGGCCGAGTGATATGTGGGCTGGTCAAATGATCGAAATTACTAAATTATATGACACCTTTCATTTCCATCCTGACAGCTTGCCAGTGGGGATTAATTTTGAGCTGAGATGCATTAATATTTATTTCTAGAAAGGTCTTATGGCATATGCCATTCTCTGTGTGGGAAATTCCTGGGATTAGTGATTAATGGGAGTGATAAGGAATTCAAAAGAGTGAACATTGAAGACTCTTTCTAGAACTTTGCATAGGAAACAAGAACCAGGTTTTATGGATAAAGGAGAGCTTCACAGACAGGAACTTATGTATGGAATTTTAGTGTGTGTGTGTGTGTGTGTGTGTGTGTGTGTGTGTGTGTGTGTGTGTACTGAGACTTAACTTGGGGCATTGCACTCTTACTTTGCTTTTTTGCTCAAGAATGGTGTTCTACCATTTGAGGTACACTTCCACTTGTGGCTTTTTGGTGGTTAATTGAAGATACAAATTTTATAGATTTTTATGCCCAGGCTGGCTGAGATCTCAGCCTCCTGAATAGCTAGGATTACAGGTATCAGTGCTTGGCGAGAATTCCAGTTTAGAACTTAATGGCTTAAGAGTCCCAACCTGTTTTGTTTCTCTAATGGTCCCTCATTTGTAAAGAGGGTACACAGCAGCGTAAAACTCATCACAGTGTTGATATAGCACGGACTCTAGTTACCATTTCCCTCTTCCCTCTGCTCCCTTCTCCACTGGCACCTTTCCACTAGAAACGAGAAGCTGAGCTGTTCCAAGGCCCAGGATCTGAGTCCAACTTTCAAGCCCAGCTTAGCTTGGAAAACTGGGATGCTTCCCTGACATTTGGTAACCATCAGCCACAAGGTCTTGATGTCATAGGTCAGACTATGCCATTGCCAGTGGGCTTTGTGTGGAAAAACTGTTGGGACAACTAAGCAAATGTGCAGATATTTCTAAAATTCTTTGAAGCCTGAATTGGAGAAAGGGGGAGGCAGAAATAGTGATATGTATGTTAGTAAAACCTCAAACAGTCCTATATCTGATTAGAGCCTGTACTCAGAGATGGGGAAAGACAAAGCAACAATGGAAACACAGAAAAAAATGCTTTGCAAGATTATTCATTGCTTTTGCACATACTTATTCTTTCTTCTCTCTATCTTTCTGAAGCAGAGGAACAATTATCTTCTCACTCATTATCCTCAGCTTCTATAAAGGAAAGATGCGGAACTCCTTGTTCTTTCCCCCGTAAGTTTGGATCATGTCTCCTTTGTAATCCACAAAGCAGATGTTTTTCTGACTCAGCCTGGGAATCAGATGCCATTTTATTAGTTCATCTGGTAATTTATTTCAAACAGAAATATTTGCACAATTGAAATAGGTAGATATACCAAATGAGTATTTTTATACCTTGCCTTCAACTATTTTTCCTTTTCTTTTCTTTCTCTTTTTTTGCATAGATTTCCAACTTAATGAAGAACGGCTGGATACTGTAACATTTTGGCACAAAGAGCCAGAAAGGGGGAGAAAACCAGGGGAAAAAAAGGAAAAGTTCTTTTCCAGGATCAAATTGTTTGCACTCTTTGTCTGGATGGAGCCACCTGATGCCCCCTGGGAAGGATAGGATTTCTTCACATCCATCACGCCTACAGAGAGCTGTGTCAGGAGCCCCTGGGTCTCCTGCTGCCCATCCCTGACTGATTATCCATGACACTGTGTTCTGAAGACACACAGTCTGGGATGCAAACACGATCTGGGATGCAAACAGTTCATTCCTCAGCACACTCGGGGCACAGCTTTGGGGTACAGACTACTCTCTTATTCCCGAGTCTTCTATGGATTTAGAGAGTCATTGCAAGAGTGAGTTCCCAAGGCATCACTATTCTGAAACTTTTAGCTCATAAATCATCAGTACTCAGAGATGAGGAAAGTGGTATGTGTGCTAAGTTTTTGTAACTCCTGCTTGTAGTCCTAGCTAGTTGGAAGGCTGAGATCTGAGGATGACAGTTTGAAGCCAGCCCAAGCAGGACATTCCAAGAGTCTCTTACCTCCAATTAGCCAGCAAAAAGCTGCAGCTGGAGCCATGGCTCAAGTGGTAGAGCACTAGCCTTGAGGGGAACAAAAAGGCTTAGGTCCTCATTTCAAGCCCCAGTGTATTGGCACAAAAATAATGAACAAAAGACATTGAAATTAAATGCATTGTCTTCTGAAGTGCTGCTGAAGTTTGTTTCTATATATGAGCTGTGTGCCAGGAATGGTAAACTTAGGTCCTGGCAGGCCTCATGCTGAAGGATATAAAGAGGATGTTTGACAATAGACTCATGGAAACAGTGACAACAAAGGGAACTTGCTCCGTCTGCAAGGGCATTCAACTATCCACACCTGGGAGGATTCTGAGTTGAGATCTAGAAATGCTGGCCACTGATTTAATTTAAAAATCTACACACAGGGTATGGTTGCCCACTCTTGTAATCCAGGCTTCACTAGTAGAGTTTAGGGCTCACTGGCTGCCTTCAATCGTGAGGTAAAAAGAACACCAGTGATGACCATAGACCCAGGTGTTTCTAGACATTGGCTTCTGGCTCACTATTTCTAACATATCTAGACTTTGTAGCCCAACTCTCACCTGTTTTCTAGGGGTTTTTGCATTTAAATCATGGGGGTGTTTGCTCCAACCATGCTTTCCTTCCTAGATCTTCTGAGGTCCCCATCCTCCCATCACTTTGCCACTTGCTTAACTCCTCTCATGAGAACCACAGAAATTCAGGAAGCAAATTCCATTCCCTGTCTGCCTGTTTAAAATGCCTGAAAATAGGGCTTCATTTAGTTTTTTGTGTTGTTTTTTTTTTTCATTGCTTGTTTCTGAAACTTACTAAGCTTTATTGGAAGGCTTCACTGACTATAATACTAGTTCAGGCCTGGGATGAGGGCAGGGAGCTAAAAGAAAAGTCCAACGTGAATCCATCACCCTCGGATCCTCCAGCCTTCCCCACATGCACAATGGAGCAGAGAAAGCAACAGAGTAGAATTAACAGGCATGTGTTAGACAGCAGAGAATTTTGTGTGGAAACAAAGAATGGAACCAATGAGCCTCCAGACACCAATGTGGAAAGACTGTTATGTCCCTCCTGTCATACCAGTGCCACACCTGGCAGACAGCACCCTCCAGGTTGAGTAGAAACATCGGATGCAGTGCAAGAAGGTATGCAAGGGAAGTGCTGTAGTGTGGGCAAGGGGGATGGAAGGCAGCTCTCCTTTCTATTCCATCCCCAACCTTGAAACTTTGGGTCTATACCTTCTTCAAAATGCTTTTTCTGTAGCCACAAATATGGAATTAACTTATGAAATTCAAGGGACAAGAAGGCTGAACAAATGTAGTCATCGTATTCAACATACATATGTGAAAATGGAACCAGGTAACTGGATATGGGTGGGGGTGGGAGAGATGGGGAGAATGATGGAAGGAGTGACATTGACTCATGGTACTCATAAAGCATTATGTTGAATTGAAACCCTTTTGCACAGTTACTTAAAGATAATTACAGGAAAAAGAACACTGTATTGGAACAAAAGCACAGAAATGTATGTATACATTAGCAAAACTTAACTGCATAGAACATTTTTTTTTTGCGAGTCCTGGGGCTTGAACTCAGGGCCTGGGTGCTGTCCTTGAGCTTCTTTTACTTCTTTTGCCCTCTATCACTTGATCCACAGTGGCACTTTTGGCTTTTAAGTGGTACTGAGAAATTGAGCCCAGGGCTTCATGTATGCTAAGCAAGCACTCTACCACTAAGCCACATTCCCAGCAATAATGGGTTTTATTATGAATTTTTTTTAGACACACAGTAATGGTGATGGGGCTTGAACTCAGGCCAGAGAGTTCTCCCTTAGTTTTTCCCTCAAGGCTGGTACTGTATCACTTGAGCCACACCTTCAATTCTGGGTGTTTTTTTTTCCTGGTTAATTGAACACAAGAATCTCACAGACAGTATTATAGGCATGAGCCACCAGCAATCAGCATGAGCTAATGTAGTTGTCTATATGTGTTTTTTATTAATTATTTTAAGAGGAGCCATTGATTTCTGTCAAGGATTGAGCAAATGCCTGTTGGCAGAGGTGGGAGTGAGTTTAATGTGAGGGAGCTGTTGTCAGATTGTGGCTGGCAATAGGGATCTGCTCCATTGTAGCACACCCGGAGGAGGGCAATAGGAGACTCCAAGCAGAAGCAGTCCCATAGAATAGCTAGTGGAGGGACTCAGGTACCTGAACTAGGGAATAAAAGCAACGGGCAGTGGGCTTGAAACACTAGAAAGGAAAACCCAGAGAAATTATATAAAACATCTGTCTGGAGGAGAAATTTGCCTTTAAACCCATTGGGATGTGTTTGACCTGACTTAGAGAGTTTGGGGAAGATGGCATCCACAGAAATGCATTTCCCAAGCTGACAAGTTGTATCTATATTCCTATATTCTAATCACACAAACACCATTGAGGAGCAGCTTACGATCAATGCATTATTGCTAACATTCTAGGCATTAGTTCTGCCCTGTAACTGAGTTGTGCTGAGTCTTGCACTACCTTATTTGATTCCATTATCCAGTTATGAAACATCAAAAACAAGATGTGTTCCCTGCCCACAAACATACTCTTGCTACGCTACACACACACACACACACACACACACACACACACACACACACACACACACACACACACACACACTGCCTTCAACCTGGAAGGTTTGATTGTAGATCCCACCTTGTTTCACTCTCAGCCAATCCTCGGAGCCCCTTGTGGTTCTGTCTCAGAAATCCAGATTGTCCCAGAATCAAGTGTTTCCGCTCACCAATCCCCAATGGTAGCTTCTCCCACCAAGTCACCCCCCGGAAACCTATTTTAAACTCTTTTAGCAGAGAAAAATATTTGGATCTCTGCCTATTTTGCAAAGGCTTAGCATCAAATTACATACTCTGAGCTTCTGTTTTTTTAATATTATGTGTCTGTGCTATTTAAACATACACAGCCAGTAGTATTTTTTCTCTAACAAACTAAAGCTTGCTGGCGCCAGCATGGGATTGGTGGGGACCATGACCATGGCGAGCTGTGTCACTGAGCTGCAGTAGAAGCGCAGAAGTCAACTGAATCCCCAGGACAGAGACAGATCAGGACCTGAAATCTGACCTTTCCCTTTGCTTTCCTGGAAACTGTGAGAACATCAGAACTTATGTAGACTTTCCATGTATCAATTTGATGTCATATCCTGTATCTTACAGCAGACTTATAGTAGGCCTTTGGATACTGGAATATTATTTTCTTTATGTGTATGGAAACTCACTTTTAATTAGAAGGTTTTTCCTTTCTGTCATCTTAAGGTTGAAAAACATTCTTAGCCCAAGTATCTAGACACACATGATTTGTAAGACTCCATATTTCAAGAGGAAAAGAAAGACACCCTTTGAACATAATGCCTAAGAGTCTCAACTGATTGGGAATCTACTTCTTCTCAAATGTCTGGGAATAGATTGCCAATGCTGTGACCCACAACTGCCACCCCTTAGTGCCGGGTGCTGTCTTATGTGTGGATGTCAGGTGGGTATGGGTGAGAATTTAAATAACAGTGGCCCTGAGCTTTTCAGACCCTCAGTCCAGGAAGGAAAAAGTGAGCAAAATAAGTTAACAGTAGCCATAAAATTGCCCAGGCTTTACAAAACTAGGCAAGACAACAAACTACACTCTATCACTTCAGATGATTGAACATCTTAAAATTCAATCCTAAATTTGTTATCTTGCTCTGTCAAACCAGTCCTCTCAAGTTACCTTGCTAGAAAGGTTCTAATTAACATAGTTAAAGACATTATGTCTACCTAAAATAGGAAAGCTACATATCTTTTTTTTTTTTTCCATTCCTGAGCCTTGGACTCAGGGCCTGAGCGCTGTCCCTGGCTTCTTTTTGCTCAAGGCTAGCACTCTGCCACCTGAGCCACAGTGCCACTTCTGGCAATTTTCTTTTTTTTTTTTTTTCCCCTGAGAGGTCAATTTTTTTTTCCAAATTTTTATTATCAAACTGATGTACAGAGAGGTTACAGTTTCATACGTTAGGCATTGGATACATTTCTTGTACTGTTTGTTACCTTGTCCCTCATATCGCCCTTCCTCTCCCACTTTCCCTTTCCCCCCCTGAAGTGTTCAGTTCACTTATACCAAACAGTTTTGCAAGTATTGCTTTTGTAGTTGTTTGTCTTTTTTTACCCTGTGTCTCTCAATTTTGGTATTCCCTTTCAATTTCCTACTTCTAATACCAGTATACACGGTTTCCAATATACTCAGATAAGATTACAGAGATAGTGTAGGTACAACCACAGGAAGGTGATAAAAGAACATCATCAATAATAGAAGCTACAGATACACATGGGACGTTGAAAGTAGTTACAACTGTGATATAACAATCATTTCCATAACGTGGAGTTGTGGTGCTGGGGAATCAAACCCAGGGCTTCATGTATACTGAGTCAAGCACTCTTGCCACTAGGCCATATTCCTAGCCCTGAAAGCTACATATCTTAAGTAATAAGTTTTTTAACTTTTTCTGCTAGTCTTTCTCCCCACTGGGTGACATTTGACTATATCATTAGTTAGAATAAGAAGCTACTTGGTGGTTCCCTTCCTTTCTACTCAAAACCTTGGTTTGAATTCATCAGCCTTCTTTCTGCTTGTCAAGAAACATAAAGCCCCTAGTCTTTGTGTATTTCACCCGACCCCTCAGTCCTGACTGGGAACTAAGGCATGGTTTCATAGACAGTTGTCGCAAAGTCCAAAGTGCATTGGACCAGTAGAATTTCCTCAGCCCTTGTGCAGTGCAGCCTTGCCCACTTTAAATCCACATCACTATCACCACTTGCTAAGCCTGTCATGAATGGATCAAGACCTCCTGTGTGTGTGAGCACGCCTGCGTGCCTGGGTGTGTGTGCGTGCATGTGCACACACCTAGGCTGGATCTTGACCTCAGGGTATGTGTGCTGTTTCTTAGCTTTTTTGCTCAAGGATAGAGGTCTACCACTTGAGCCACAATTCCATGTTTTGGAGTGGTTTTTTTTTTGTTTGTTTTGTGCTGGTTAATCGGGGATAAGGGTCTCATGAACTTTTCTGCCTGGGCTGGCTTTGAGCCACAATCCTCAGCTCTCAGCCTTCCGGTTAGCTAGGATTATAGGTGTGAGCCACTAGCACTAGGCTCAGATCTCACAATTTTGGTTCATGCTCTATGGTACACTACAGAAAGCACTGTAGGTGCTTCCCTTGCAGATAATCTGCAACAGAAATACTATCGTTCTGGAAATTTCCCCTTTTATTGAGGAGAGCAGGGATTTAGGCGGCACACCATGACATCTCAAAGATGTCATGAGTCAGTCATCCCTCAGTATCCCCAGGAACTTCCTTCAGAACCTCCTTCCTCAGGCAACCAAGACCCTTAGATACTTGAGTCTCTTACAACACAATGTTTTGCATAGAACCCGCTCATCTCCTTCCATGCATGTTAAGTCATCTCTAGACTACTCACAATACCTAATACAAGGTAAATAGCAGGAAGTGGTATTGTTCAGGACTAAAGATGAGAAGCAGAAACTATTTTAAAAAATACAATCTATAGATGGTTGAATCTGGACGACCAAGAAATTGGTCCTGTAAATCCAACTAAACATACGGACATCTTTAAAATAAAAGCAGAAAGAGGCCAGCCACAGTGACTCATGCTTGTAAACCCAACCACTCAAGATGCAGACAGTTTGAGGCCAGCACAGGCAAAAAGTTAATAAGACCCCTACCTTAACAAACAACAATGTTGTCTTGATTCAAAATTTTTCTTGATTCACAGGATTCAATCCATGACCTAATTGCCCCATTGGCTCCCCCATTTGGATCTATGGAAAGGAAATACATTAAGACAACTCATGGCAAAACTGTTCACCACATGTGAAGAGAGGGACAAAGAAGGGGTCCTAGTCCTAATATCTTCTTCTAAAATATGCATCCAATAGAAGCCTTTTCATAGGACCCATTGCTTCCAGGTTCGACATCTCCCAATAGCACTACAAGCTGCAGATGGGGCCTTTAACCCATAAGCCATTGGGAGACACTTGTCAAACCATAGAAAATACAAGGAAATATTTCCATTTTCTTTATTTCTAAAATATACACATGTGGTTGTCTATTTATCCCAATGCCTTTGAGGTGTAATATACCAATAGATATATATATATTTACAATATATATATTTACTATATATATATATTTACAATATCAGGAAACAACTTTCAAAATGACACATTGAAGAAATATGTGGATATAAGATAATCAGTACTCATTGTTGAACAATGGGTCCTCCAGGGCTGAAGGCCCCATGCCTACAAATTCAACTATCCTCAAGTCAAAACTACTTAGAAAAGCTAGGTTTGAGTAATCCTAACTACGCAGAAGGCTAAGATCTGAGGATCAAGGTTCAAAGCTAGCCCTGGCAGGAAAGTCTGTGAGGTTAATCACACACACAAAAAAGTGGAGCTGTGGCTCAAGTGGTAGAGCACTAGCCTTGAACAAGAAAAAGCTCAGGAATAGCACTCAGACCCTGAGTTCAAGCCCCAAGACTAGCACCAAACCAAACCAAACCAAGAAAAAAAAAACCACAAACCCTTGGAAACTAATTTTTCAGTTGTGCAAACATTATTGTCATTATTCCCTAAATAATACAAGATAACAGCCATTATTATTATAAGGAATCTGAAGATGATTTGAAGTACATGAATGGTTTTACATAGTTCTATGCAAATACTACCCCACTTTACTTAAAGGACTTATGGATTTTGTTACCCTGGGGGTTTCTGGAACTATTTCTTTTCAGATACAGAGACATGACTCTATTGAACAGAGTCATCTACAAGCTACATTTAGGACAAGGCAGGTCATTAATCAGGTTAAAAATGTATGAATTCTACTTATAAATTTGATCACAACAAACAATAAAATACATTGAAAAAGAAAAATCACTGGATGTAGACAAAATTTCTTTAGTCTCAAATTTTTATTGCACATGCCAGGAAGAAAAAAAAAAGGAACTTCAGAGCATAACTTAAAACAAAACAAAAAGACTTTCCTCAGCATAAACTGAAAGCTTATTGAAAATGAGAAGATACTTTAACTATCTGAAGTTCATGCATATGGAGAGAATATACAGAAAGAGCTGCCTTAACATATTGTTTTACTGTAAATTACAGTGAAAGAAACCAACCCCTGAAGGAATGAGATATGTCCTTTTGTGTGAAAAAGTTCCACTTCATAACTTCTCATAGAACAGCTGCAAAAATACCTTCAGTTGGGCATCTGGAATCCTTAAAAATGATTTGAGGATTTGTAGTTAGTGAAACATTGTAGAGTAACACTCACCATGTTGTAAAAAGTACCCTCCACTGTTTATTAGTATTTAAGACAAAAATGAAAGCCTATTAGCCTAGCTTAATTAGAAGAAAGTGCTAAAGTGGCAAAGCAATAATGTGAAGAGTATCTTGACAGACACAGATTTTGACACAAGACTGGACTTCAGTTCCTTAAAGGTAAACAAGAATTTTGGAGCAAATCTTCATGTGACGGCTAGAGCTTTACTGTTTGATCAGATTGTAAAACAGCACCAGTAATAACTTTCATGTTCAAAAGCATG
This sequence comes from Perognathus longimembris pacificus, assembly GCF_023159225.1. Taxonomy (NCBI): domain Eukaryota; kingdom Metazoa; phylum Chordata; class Mammalia; order Rodentia; family Heteromyidae; genus Perognathus; species Perognathus longimembris. The sequence goes on along the minus strand of NC_063161.1, from coordinate 80,131,289 downwards.
GGACCAGTTGGTCCATGGAAAGAGAGGAGTTGAGACAAAGAAACTGAGAGAGAAGGACTAAAGAGAGAAATGGAGATAGAGACAGAGACACAGACAGAGAGAAACAAAACAAGGAGGGAGAGAGAGACAATGATCAAGAGACAGTAGAAAAGAGGCAGAGATAGATACAGAGAAAGACAAAGACACACACACAGAGAGAGAGAGAGAGAGAGAGAGAGACTTTGGAGGGGGAGAGGTTCTCTTAAAATGTTTCTCATTTTTACATCTCACAAAACAGATCTAGGAAAATGAAAGCAATGGCATTTCCAGGAGAACATGGGTCAAATAAGCCATGTATTGTTCCATCTTAAAATGAAACATCTGGCTGATTTAAGAAGAAAATGAGCTTAATTATTCTTGAGCATCTAATGTGGAGGTTAACTTCAAAATCTATACGTCTTTCCAAGCTAAACGTGCAGGCAGAAAAAAAAAACTATGGAGTTATTTTTGACTCAGGAAAGTAGATCTGGAGGTAATTTAGTGAACACAAATTACCATTGACAAGGAAAGAAATAATTTATTCTCCTGGTGAGCCTAGTCAGATGAGTGGATAGTATGGAGCTGTCAGCAGAGAAAGCCATTGTGATGAATTCAAAATAACTGAAATCCAGGTCCAAAGCCCTGCAAGATAACTAGAGTATCATCAAGTTCTGAGACTCCAGGAGGAATTCTAATCTCTCAACCAAAGCATCCGGGTAAAATCATGGGATATAAATTCAAGGGAAGGTGAGCTCATAGCTCAGAAGTAAAGCAGTTCGGGGGGGGGGGGGCAATCCCCCTGATGTGTTTCTAAACAAATTTCCCTTTTTCAGTTTGTTCTAGTGTGTTTAATTAATTGCCAATTTATGTCTCTTTTTACTGAAAGCTTTAGGGCTGTTTAATTGGTTGTCCTGTCTCTTCTGTGGGTGCTCCTTCCTTCTAAAAGGAACTTGGGTCCATCTACTGATAGTCACTACTCAGACACAGCTGGCTGGGATGGAGTTGTTCTTTCTCTGTGAGTGGTGGGAAGAGATAGTTATCTGGTAGCTGGCCAGCCCTTCTTCTTCCTTCCTTCCTCCCTTCATTCCTTCCTTTCTTTTCTCCTTCCTTCTTTTCCTCCTACCTTTCCTTCTTGGGGGTACTTACACTTACTAGACTGATGTTCTACCACTTGAGCCACCATTTCAGGTTATTTTTTCTTTCTTTCCTGGTTATTTTGAAATTGGAATCTAACAGATTTTTCTGCCCAGGCTGGCCTCAAACTGCAGATCTCCTTCAGATCTCAGCCTCCTCATTAGCTAAGATTACAGGTAGGTGTGAGCCACTGGCTTCTGGCTTCTGAACCGTTGTATTTACTAGGGAAAATGCCACTAGTTAGAAAGAAAGGTATTTTCATGGCAGGTCTCCACCAAGACACATTCAGGTTATTAATTTTGACCACTTAACCTTGACTTCTCTCCACTACTTCTCATCTCTATGGTATGAAGCTCAGGAACTCTTCAGGGGAAACATAATCCTCCTCATAGGCTCATCTATGTCTTTCCTTCTCTTTCCAGCACTCTTATTTCCTGAAGTTTAAAATACCTTCTGTTCAAGATAAAGGGGAAGCAGCCAGGACTGGTGACTGCAGTTGAAGTATTGTAGAGCAAACTGTTCATGCAACGGAAACAGCACACATACCTACATAACTCACAAGGTAAACCTAAAAATTCAGACAGCCTCAGGTAAACTTATAGGAAAAGGGATAATTACTCTATCATTTGTAAAAACTGCTTCTCTCAAAATAGAGTCAAACCTTACTACATAAACTATTCATATACCCCTTAATCTCCAATAGCATCCTCCTTCCTTCTCTTCCTATCATCAGTTAGGAATAATCATGTGACTTTGATCAAAACACTCTTTTAACTGCACAGATTCAGGCACATCGAACATCTAAAGAACTCAAATTTGTACCCAAGGGTCATTACATAGTCAGTTATATAATCATTATCATATAGTCATTATAGTCAGTCTCCTGGCAATAAGAAGTTAGAGAAACATCTGAAATTACTTTGTTGATGAAGATTCCATAGCCAGTTATCAATCAGGAAATCATATGTGAATAGTTCTATGGGTAATCTAAAGTTTTTTATACTTCTTAAGCCAATGGTATGTATATTCTGCAAGAAAGATGTGTTAAGTACTTGAAAACCTACAATAACTCAAAAAGAACACTGAAGCTCTAAAGATGAAATGAGCCAGACGTAGTGGCACAAATCTTTAATTGTAGATGCTTGTGAGGCAGAGATTAGAGCATTGAGGTTTAAGGCCAGGCTAGGGAACAAAAGTTTATAAGACTCTATTTCAATCTGGGTGTGGTGTCCTGTGTCTGTTATTCCAGCTATGAATGCAGTGTTGTATTTCTGTCATCCCAGCAATATGGACAAGTACAAGTAGGAGGATAAAAGCTCAGGGTAATTAGAACATAAAGCGAGAACTTACTTTAAAATTTCATTGGCCGAGCACCAGTGACTCACACCTGTAATCCTAGCTAATCAAGAGGCTGAGATCTGAGGATTGGGATTCAAAGCCAGCCCAGGCAGGAAAATCCATGAGACACTTACCTCCAATTAACCATCTGAAAACCGGAAGTGGTGCTGTGACTCAAAGTGGTAGAACACTAGTCTTGAGCTGAAGAACTCAGGGACAGTGCCCAGATGCAGAGTTCAAGCCATATGATTGACACCCACCCCCAACACCACAAAGAAAAAAAAAAGCCATTTGGAAAAAAGGCCTGGAAAGATGGCTCAAGTGGTAGTAGAGTGACTAGAAGTCTGAGGCTCTATGTTAATTTTCAGTACCTGAAAAATATAAATAAAGACCAAGTGAGGTGGATAATCCAGCAATGTATTTGCAATGACTCTTCAGTGTAACATGTATATTTCAGGGGTTTGAAGTGACCTTATCTCATTTTTCTGAATATCCTGAAACTCAGGCAAGGCCTATCTTCAGCTCTTTGACACTTCTTGGTTGAGAGGTGTGTGTGTGTGTGTGTGTGTGTGTGTGTGTGTGTGTGTGTGTGTGTAGGATCTTCAAAAAGAAAGAGGAAGAAGGAAGAAGAGGAGGAGTCTACTACTCCACAGCTGGTGTGTATGTGTGTGTGTGTGTGTGTGTGTATGTGTGTCCACATACATGTCTGAGGACAAGACACTCAGGAAGACCCATCAGGACCTCTCAAAGATGTCTCAGGAAAGTCAAATTTTATGCAAAACCAGGAAAATCCATAGAAACTCTGTATTCATGTCCCATCCTTAGCAAAAATGTAAGTTTTGTTAAGTTATACAGGGAACCATCTGTTAATCAAATCTCACAGAAGTAAAGAATCAGAAGGCCCATATCTATCACATATGCTTTATTTCACTGTCAATTCTTGGTCTTAGGCTTCTTATCAATTGCACTGGTGTGGGAAAGGCCAAGAAAGACTCACAAAGGCAGAAAGAAGTGGAAAATGGCGTTTGCTGAGAGACTGTCATCCTAGATGGAGGAGAATGCTACTCCCTGGAGACTGGGAAGCTCAAGGATCCCTTTTAATTTCCAAACGCAAGCAATGGTCTAGGTAACAGAAAACTTAGCCTACATTGGTAAGGTGCATGTGTCTGTTTGTATGTGTGTGTGTGTGTGTGTGTGTGTGTGTTCATGTGTGCATGCATCCACATGTTTAAAGTTCATATGAACACATCACGTACAATAAAAATGAGAGAATTATATTTACTTTAAAAAGGAATCAAGAATAGCTTCACATATTACAGTCAATCTTTGGTCATACTGTGAAAGATAAGTTACATAATGGGGAACAAAGATGTTCGGATTTCATTCAAAAGCTGATATTAACTGGGAAACTAAAAATGCTAAAATGACTGAAAATTGATGGAGGGATTTTAATATTTTGCTGCTCCAAAATCTTAAAGTTCGAGGCCTTTTGTAAAGGATAATAATAGCTAATTCTTAAGTCATGGTTTAGGATTTTAAAAAATAATTCTGTGAGCACTGCAAGAATTAACAGTTCTCTATTTTTAAAGTTTTCTGAGGGAATAAGGGGCCTCATTAGTCCATATTTGCTTATTTGGGGGCTAGAATGGAAGCTTAGGTAGTTATAAAATCAAACCAAAGAATTTCATGTCGCAATTCAGCTAATAAAACTAAATCCAGGGTACACAAGCCACTGTGTTGGGAGAGAATTTTCTGGAGAAAGAAGTTACAATTAAAATAAGAGTGCTTCTTCTCTGGACACGACCTCAAAACCTTGGCTTAGAGGCACAAGCTTGTTTCCAGGGAAAGAAAAGAAGCCTTATGTGTTCTTTGAACCTATCTTTACTGCTTTATAAAGAGGACAAGAGGGAGAACAAAAGCCAGAAAAAAATGAAAGAATGGGAGGGTGAGAATGTTAAGGAAACTATGACGCACCAAGAATAAAAAGAAGAAACATCTACAGAATAACTAGCAAATTCCTCCGCAAACAGAACGTTTATAGCTTTCAACTCCTTAGCACCAACTAGACCGTATCGTTTTCAAAATTCTGCTTACTGTTATTTTCTATTCTAAGTTCAGTGAATTCAGAAACTTCTCAGAGAGGAAATCTGAGGAGGAAGCAGGGAGAAAAAGCTGCCTTCTTTTCTAACTGCCATTTTAAATTTCAATCTGTCATCAAGGTTTGCTATTTTCTTTCTACAGAGAGAGGAAAATAGCTTGAAATACAGTTTCCATGCCTGCTGTATATTCACTTTTGCCCATTCTTTGAAGAAAATCAGTGTGATACCCAGAGATAACATTTGGGGGGGAAGGGAGAACCAGATAAATAGACTATGTATTTTACCTCCTTTGAATGTTAAGGAAAGCAAAGGGATAAATTAACTGGTACCAAATTAGCCTACAAGACTACTAGGTTTCAAGGAGAAAAATGGAAAGGCCAGAATTGGTTTTTATACTTACATTTGAAATATAGAAGTATAGCCTAAGAAGAAAAGGATAATGATAGATAGGTGAGGGAAAGAGGCTTAGCTCACTTCTAAGCAAAAGATGAGAACAACTTAAAACCCTACAAGCCTAATGTTAGGTGAAAATGATTCCCATCCCCAAGGCAACAAGAAAAGCAGGAAGTAGAGAGAAGCGGGAAGTGGAGAGAAGCAGAAAGTGTGGAGAAACAAGAGTAGAGAGAAACAGGAATAACTTCAGACAACAGCATGTGGAATGCCATGACCTTATTAGTCATTCTTCTTTGACTTGTGGGATTATTAGGGAAGAGTAGTAAAACTTGCTTATTATTCTAAGATCTGACACTCACCTCTGTGTATCATGAGGTGATTTCAGACCATGAAAATGCATGCTTTCAGCATCCTTACCAAAAATTTGTGTAATGCACATTAGTAAATTAAAATATGCATAATTCAGTCACCACAATCCATTGCCTTGAATATTCTAACTGTGTAAAGGAAATCTTGCAGTTAGAGCATGAAATTCTGTTCATTCTCTCCTCTTCCATGTCTTCCTCATCCTCCCTGGGGAATTTGGCCTTGTGGATCAATGACTGATGCTATAAAATTTTTTCTTAATGGTTCATTTAGTTCTATGTGGCCTACTTAGTTTGAAGGTGGGAGGAGACACATGGACCACCCACCCTTCTGGATAGGATTCTAGATTTTTCCAATTAAGTCAATCAGTTGAAATAATACTAATCATCATAATAGTTTACTTGAGAGGAACTGTTGGTAATTTCTGAGAATAAGTGCCAGTAGGCGATCTGATAGCACCTCCCTATATCAAAGCCATGTGTTACCATTGCTCAGATAGAAACAAGAAGTGTTTCCATCCCCTTATCCACTTATTATGCAAAAGCAGTATGTTAATGTCATCAACTACATCCCACTAACATGAAGACACCTATTTTTCAGATCATGTAAAATTTTGGGGACCCTGGCTCTGTGACCTTAGAATATATTTTTACCTGTGCACTTCCTTTGTGTGTGTAAGTATCATATAATTAAACATTTGTTGAATTGAAAGTGAGACATCCAATCTAGATTGTATCATAATCTTCTCTAAAGGAAAATCTGAAGCGTTCCTTAGCAAAGCGAAAGTAATGTAATTGTATTTTATTTTATTTTTGTCAGTCTTAGGGAGTGAACTTGGGGCCTGGGTGCTCAAGGCTAGGGCTCTACAACTTTGAGCCTCAGCACCACTTCTGGTTTTCTTGTGGTTAATTGGAGATAAGAGTCTCAGGAGCTTTCCTACCTGCTCTGGCGTGGAACTGCTATCTTCAGATCTCAGCCTCCTGAGTAGCTAGTATTAACCAGTGCCTAGCTGTAATTGTATTTAATAGAATCTAACCAGGAAAAACTCTTGGTACCTAAAGCAGAGGTAAAAGTAAAATTCCTTACATAAATGATAGAAGTGAAATTAGGCATGGTGGTATTACCCAGTTACTAGCGAGAACCAGGAGTACATATAGAGGGTTGAGGAATAGAGGGAAAGGTCAGTTACCTGAGCCCAAATGTCTTGGTCACAGAGGCAATAGGAAACATGGCAGCTGAATAGGCACTGGAGGTAAGGGAGGATCACAAGTCCCAAGGCAGATGTTAGGGAAAGTACCATGGCTTTTCCCTGTTTGGTTCCTGCTGTGGCTTCTGCCAAACCTTGTTAATAGGCAATGATGGAGGAGCTTGAGAAACTCAAGCAACAGGAACGAACCTCCCCATGATATTCAGCAAGGCAGAGCAGGGAGACTGGTCTAGAAAGCCATTAACATTAATACTGAGGGCTTAATAAGCTCAGAAAAGAGACAGGTAATGTTACTCTTATTATAATGTAAGTCTTTAATAGGTGTGTGTGTGTGTGTGTGTGTGTGTGTGTGTGTGTGTGTGTGTGTGTGTGTGTATTTACTGAGGCTTGAATTTAGGACCTGGCCACTGGCTCTTAGCTCAACATACCTCCACTTCTGGTTTTGGGGGGTAAAAGTCACACAGACTGTCCTGCCTACTCTGTTTCTGAACCATGATACTGAGATCTCAGCCTCCTGAGTAACTAGAGTTATAAGTGTGAGCCACCAGCACCTGACTTTCAATACATTTTTATATGCCACACATATATTATTACATATAGAGATGACTCAAAGAAATTACCAAAAGGTTCATATGTCAAGTAAATTTAAAGTATCTCACTCCTCTTGCCTAAGCAGTCAAGAGGGATCACAGCACATTCCACATGTGGAATATAGCTGGAATCAGCGTCCTGAATCCAAAGCAACTAACTGTGGAATCTTCCTTTTAAGAGCTTGGCAGGTTTGGAAACTGTATCCTATGGAATGCACATTTCATGCCTATCCATTCTGCCCAGCCTTTTTTTTCCCCTACTAGTTCTTACAGCCAATGATGTCTGGCTTGTGGTGAGACCACAATACCATGGCAATGGCAAGTGGACCTGTGCCAAGCTGACTTCACCATGATGATATCAGAGCTGGGTTCATTGCCTGTCTCAGCAGGCCAGTGTCAAAGCCAGCCCACTCCTCCAATCTGCTCAAACTGTTGGCTAAAATAATTGGTCAACATTAAACTAGGAATTAAAAACCAAAGAAATACAGGCCCCAGTGGGTTAGTTTTCCAGTACCAGTTGCTCTGAGTAAGTACTTCTTAGCATGTAAAGTGCAGAGAGGCAAGATTTGGGAGGCAGAGATCTACCTCCAAATCCTTCTTCTGTGCTTACTAGCTAAATAGTGCTGGGAAGTTCAAGCCTTTCATTTGCAAAATAAAAAGAATTAGGTGAGGATTAAGGGAGGCATACACACCTAAGCCTAACCCACTCCAAAACAGAGCATGAATTTAAGCAGTGATGGCTCTTGCAAATGTAAATGCTCAGGAATGAAAAAGTAACAAAAGATAATAAATAAAAGATCCATCATCCATAAGGCTCCATGAGGGAGATAGTTTTGCAAAATGGGATATTGGGCCAACTACTAAGATAAAAATGGCAGGCCAGCTGTTGGTGGCTCACTCTAGTAACCCCAGCTACTCAGGAGGCTGAGATCTCTCAGTCTAGGTGGGAATGTCTGTGAGATTCTTATCTCCAACTAACCAACAAAAAGCTGGACGTGGAAGTGTGACTCAAGTAGCAGAGTGCCAAGTGCCAGCCTTGAATCAAAAAACTGAGGGAAGTGCCTAGACCCTGATTCAAACCCCCAGATCAGCACAAAATAAATAGATGATAGATAGATAGACAGATGACATGAAACTAAAAATTGAAATAAAATGGTAGTGTAAACAACAAAGTTATTTGCATGTGTACATGTCACAAACGTTTGTCTTTGTTTACTTGATGCAAACGTGTTTCCAAGTCTACAGATTTGGCAACTGACATTGAGGATCCTGGCCCAAAGGTGAGCAGATGCTAAAAGGAATTTAATCAGCAGCAGCAAACAGGATGTCACCTATACCTATTTCACTATTATTGAGAATCATTTTTCCCCCAATTTGAACATGTAAAGTGTGCTTTGTTTCCTTGAGTTTCAAGGGAAGCGCATAATGTCTCACTTCCTAGTACTTTAATAACTATGTGCTTTCCCCCCATGCTTTTCTTCAGCTTCTCTCTCTTCTACTGCTTCTTTCTCTCATTTCCTACATCATGCAAATGGTGACTCACTATGAAATTATGAAGATTTAACAATTTGTTACAAAGCATTCAACAGGCCACCTAAAATTTATTTAATACAGATCTAAGTAATTATCTGAAGGCTTTTGTTATTTCAAATTCTGAAAAATCTGCACATGAGAAGAATCCAAAAACTAAGCAACTGCTTTTCTTTCAGAGAATATGTTGACATATTCACCAAATAATCTCCAAAACATGATGGGATATTTGAAGTTGTTTTTCCATCTAGACAATGTGTGTGGCTCAGAACTCATATTTGATCAGTATGTTGGCTTGCCAGGTAAGAAGAAATAAAAAGCAGGTCTTAAAAATTACCATTTCCAATGCCCATCTCCCCCAATCACAAGGCTCTGGTGCATTCCAACTACATTTTTTTTCCTTGTACACCCTGTGTGGCCTTGCTCAGTTTAGATTTGAACCCAGTTCAAAAAAGCACAAGTCCAGGAAAAGATTGTGTAAGAGTTCCATGTTTACACTTTGCTGTACATTCTCAACAATACAAACCCTATTATCCATAAACATTCATCTAAATTTTATGAGATTACCAATCAACTTTTCAGCAAATATTCCAAATTTCAAGGCAAAAAGGAGAAACTACTAAATAAAGTAAGATTTTTTTTTAAAAAAAGAAGTTTATAGGGATCATAAACAGAAGTACATTTATCAAGTCAGTAAGGCACACATTCATGGAGTATCTACTTTGAACTTCTCCCTGTTAAAAGGCTCTGGAAGGACCAGTCTCTCAGATCTCCAGCAGACAAGGTAGTAGTACTGTCTTGCTTGGGTAAAGCATCTTGATCTGCCAAGGATTTATTCTATCTGATTTCAAGTCATCATAAGAAAGAAAACATGGTATATTTTCTACCAAAGCAAATAAGGAGGGTCTACTAAAACCTAGGAACAAATTGGCTCCATTTCAAACTACTATGTTTCCAGGGTGGATAAGAGAAGAAGAACATTTCCACTAAATGATTCCTCCAGTTTCCCTCACTAGTTCTGCTTTTTATCAGAGCAATAATATCAGCTGGACTATTTTTCTTTTTCCAGGCCTGGGTCTTGGACTCAGGGCCTGAGCATGGTTCCTGGCTTTTTGCTCAAGGACTATTTATTGAGGAAGCAGCGAGGGGCACACACCTTCCTGCAGGTTTGGAGTTAGTGCCTGGAACTGGACTTGGGGGTGGGTTTATATAGGGCTTAGCAAGAAAGCAGAAAATAGAAAATGGGCTATGGTCTATTGGGGGCCCAGGATGATGTCCTTAGGCCTGACTCAACTCCACAATATCTAAGGCCTTATCTGAGAAGAACTGGGAGCTATAGAAATCACCTGACCGACTACCTGGGAACCTCAAATCACCCAATACTTCCTTGCACATGGCTGGCTCTTGGCTTAGGTGATTTCAGGGCTAGACTCAGTTGGAACTGCAGGTTGGAATGACTCCATGTTGCTTCTTTACAGACCTCAAGACCCACACTCACACCATGGGGGTGCTTCCAAGTAAGTGGACTTCTTATCATGGCAGAATTAAACTTAAAAGCAAGTATTCACTTACCTGCAGAAGCTAGATCACCTTGCCTACCCAACATGGTAATGCTGGCTTCCATTGTATTCTGTAGGCCAAAACAGAGGGAATGAAGGACATAGACCTTATTCTCTAGGTAAGAAATGTTAAAAAAAAATTCTAGCCATGTATTGGAGGCAACTGAAAATGGGAAGGTCAATCTATTAGTTTTGGAGATTTTTGTGCAGGTACTGAGGCTTGAACTTGGGGCCTTGGCAGTGATTCTTATCTTTTCGGCTTATAGCTAGCACTCTACAACTAGAACCATAGCTCCACTTCTGGCTTTTGGGTGATGATTAATAAAAAATAATAGTCTCACAGACTTTCCTGCCTGAGCTGGTTTCAAATTGTAATTTGAATTGTAATTCTTTAGATGGCAGCCTCCTGAGAAGCTAAGTTTACTCGTGTGAGCCACAGGTGCCTAGGCCAACAATCAGTTTTGAAAGGAAAACTAAAAGTTGTCCTTATGCCACTGGGAAAGCAATTGGGAAGTTGGAGCCACTTTAGAGGCTTGTCCTGAGAAACCAAGAATGGAATTGTCACTCGTTAAGATGGGAAATATTGAAAAAGATTGGAAACTGGGCTTGTGTCTGGTCTACCACATCTACAATGACTTTTGAAGTTCTAAGCACAGTGTCTTCCTTCCTTATCTGATTTGACCTTTCAGAGCACTGGACATGACTGAACACTTCTCTTTCCAAAGTGCTTTTGAGCCTGGCACTGGTGGCTCATGTTTGTAATCTTAGCTACTCAGGAGCTGAGATGTATAGATTAAAGTTTCAAATCAGCCCCACTTGAGCTACAGCTCATGTGGTAAAGTGATAAAGTTCCAGCCGTGAGCAAAAAGCTAAGAAACAACTCCACAGCCTTGGGCTCAAGTCCTATTACTGGCCTACCCACAAAAAGATGTTTTTTGATATTTTTAGTCTCAGTCTCCATTTCTGTATATCTACTTGATTATTTAAAGAACATCTTCCACTAAATCTGCCCCAGTAAGACTCCTAAAACCTGATCAAATTTTAATTGAAGAAGTTAGAATATGGCCTTGAGGCTTGAAAGATAATGGGAGAGGGAAGACGTTTGGGTTTGCCCACATGGTACTTTGCCATTGGTGGGGTGAAACCTGGGCTGATTACACATACATGGCACTGTGACACTTGGGTATGACTCACTTCAACAAGTCTCCAGTTCTCATCATGCTTGTGACATTCTAAGAGACTGCTTTACTCATAATGTGAGATGGATGTTATATTCAGAACCATCTTTTTTAAGTTGATCCCATGTTCAGAGAAAAGACCCAGCGGGATAAAAAATGAAAGCAGCTAAATGATCCCAGAGGCTGATCTTGCTCTTCATCTACTGAAAGAACAGATTAAGATGACCTTACAGCACAAATCTTATGGTTTGAACTACTAAAACAGAGACTGACTCACAAGGACATGTAACCAAACCCCAAACAGGGAAATATGTGGTTACCAGAGTTTCGCTTAGGCCTGTAGGCCCAAGGGTCCCTTTAGCTGTGTCCTGCAGCCAAGCTTTCCCTGCTGACACATGACCCACCCCACCAGCCAATTCTCCATCTATGCCTTCTGTAGATCTCAGCTTTGCTTAATTTAGATACAAAACAGAGAGATTAGGTTGGCTAGTCTTGAAGAAGATGCCATTCCTGTGGCCAATACAAGTAGAGCTGTGTTTTCACACCTGAATGTCTGGCAAACAAGACAACCTAGGTCTTTCTCAAGGAGAGGGATTTCCTTACAATACACACCAACCTACTGTGGATTCTGTCATTACAAATAGCAAAGAATGAGGCTCATGAAAATTAATCTTACCTATGACAATCAGTGCAGTACAAATAACAGAAGTAAAAATCCAAATACACTGGAAAAAAATGCCCTAAAGTGACCATGGAAAAAACAAAGATAAAAAAACAAGATTGTCTTGGTGCCAGTGGTGGTTCATTCCTGTAATGCCAGCTACTCAGGGAACTGAGCTGTGAGGATTGCAGTTCAAAGCCAGTCCAGGCAGAAAACTCCATGAGAAATTTATTTCCGGTTAACCAACAAAAAGCCAGAAGTGGAACTGTGCCTCAAGTGGTAGAAAGCTAATCTTGTGGGAAAAAAAGTTAAGACAACAGCGAGGCTCTGAGTTCAAACTGGTGCACACACATGAACACACGCACACACAGACACAAACACACACATACACATTGCTAAAATATTGGAGTAAAATAAAATAGAGGAATAATGAATCTGTTTTTAGAGAAGAAAAAATGCAAAATAAAAGAACATATTGATTGGAGTGTGGCCAGCTTTTGAGCTCCAGACACCTGGAGCCAAGACAAGGAAAGGTAAGGCTGTGTCCCAGGCTGCAGGTCTGAGTGGGGGCGGGTTATGTGGATATTTACATTAAATTAGTGTGGCCAGCTGTGGCTATGTTCAGCACTTGGATTCGTGGTTAAATAATCAGTGTGGTTTGACTGCTGGTTTCTTTACTGTGGTTAAATAATTGGTGTTGTCTTGCTGGCTGACTACTTTAAAAATGTATATGTACACTTGTTTCTTTCTCTCTCTGATTTTTTTTTCTTTCACTTAAGCGATTTTGACAAGCCCTTAGCAGAAAAGTGGGAAGCCAACTTCTTTTTTTCTTTTTGCCTGGCTGGGGTTTGTCTGAACTCAGGTCTTAAGTTTGCTAGACAACATCTCTGAGCCACCCCTCCAACCCCACTTTTCACTCATTATTTTCAGGCTTGTCTCAGTGTATTGCTGGCTGCTTGCTTGAACAGTGACCTGCTTACTTGAGGCTTCTTAGAGCTACAGAGATGACAGGCCTGCTGGTACTGGGGCTTGAACTGAGGGCCTTGAGCGCTTGTGTGAGAGAGGTGAGAGAACATTATGCTGCTCATTGCATAAGAGGGGCCTGTTTGCAGATTTTCCTTTTCCCACAGATTCATTGCTATACCTGTAGAACCAAACTCTCCCCTGACACAATTGAAGCTCTAAATTTTCTGAATGAATGAAGATTCATTCGTGGTGAAAATTTACAATTGAGGATTGATGGAGCACCTCATCCAGAAAGGGATTTTTTTTCCTAGTCGTTTTTTGATTTAGTAGTCATCAGACTGCCGCAGCAGATCTGCCATGGGGTTAAAGAAAACCATCTCCTCTCCAGGTAGCTCTGTCCCTGTTACGCATTCCCCAACCCATCCCTACCCCCCAGTGATTACCCAGGTTTTCCAAAATTAATTGATTTTTGTTATTTTTCTTTCCTGAGTAGCACTAGGTTTGAACTCAGTGTTTCACTTGTTTGGCTGGCACTCTCCTACTTAAGCCAGGCCTCCAAGCTTACTTTTGACTGTTATTTTAGACACAGAGTCTCTCAGACTTTTATAGCTAGGCTGGCTTCCACCTTTGATCCTCTGCATTTCGGCTTCCAGAGCAGCTAGGAACACAGGGGTGAGCTACCAGTGCCTGGTTTGATTGTGTCCCTTTAGAAAAGACATGTTTTCCTGTTATAAAAGGTTCTCTTGTACTTCCATGAGTTTTTGTTTGTCTGTGTGTATCTGTGTTTGTTTTTGTTTTCAAACAATTACTCATCACTGGACAAAAACAGACCAGGCCCTGTGGACAGCATGGTGAAGTGATGACAAAGGACACATGTTTAGGAGGTCACTTTCTCAGTGCTCTTATGAAGTACCTAAGTTGGATCACTTAGTTTCCTTGGACTTCAATCTTTAATTTTATGAATTCTTAAATAAAAGGCATGTGTTATATTCTAATAAAGGAAGAAATTAATTATAAGAGAGTGTATCATCTTACCTGTCAGACTGGCACAGAGCTAAGAGTGTAATGTATTTTGCTGACACAGCAAGGGAACAGACATTCTCAGTTACCAGCACAAAATATTCCACCCCTGACTCAATAGTTCAACTTCTAAAAATGTTATTTTTCCTCAGGGACTGGGTATAGTGTCACATACTTGTATGGCAGATTGTGGTGATCACTATTTAAGGTCATCGCAGGGAAAAATTCAGCAAGACCCCATCTTAACAAACAAGCTGAACATAATGGTCCAGGTCTATAATCACAGATTACAGGGAGACATAATTAGGAGGATTACAGTCCAGGCCAGCCTAGGTAGAAAGCAGGAGAGCCCATCTGAAAAACAGCTAAAACAAAAAAGGACTGGGGATAGGGCTGTAATGGTAGAGAATCATGCCTAGCAAGTATGAGGCCCTGAGTTCAATCCCCATTTCTGACATGTCATTATGACTACTAATAATAAATAATTAAAATTAATATGTGTATAAATAAAGAAAAAATTGGAATCTAAATGTTCCATGACTTCAATGGTTCAATAATTTTGAGACAAAAATGAAATACTATAGATACTCATCAAAAGGAAAAATAGTTAGTGTATTGACTTTCTATAAAGTGGAATGGAACAGCCTCCAAAATATTCTAAGTGGAAAAAGCAAGGTAGAAACTAATGTTTTAAAAAGGATACTTGTATTACATGTTATATAAGAAATGCATGTAAGTAATTGATAACTGTTATGAAGTCATATGTACTTCCTTGGTACGTAGGTGAGTAGAGATTTTCTTACATGCTTTTAAAACCTTCTGTATTTTATATTGTATTTATATCTTTCTTTCTTTTTAAAGAAAGCTTAAATTGTTCTAAATAAACTGAAATGCCAAAAAGAACATACCAAGGCCTTTGGTCATTGGATATATATCTATGTATAAAGCAAATGCATGCCACTATGAGTCACCTAATACAATCTTTCTCAATGAAAAGAATGGTGTTGACAGGTGCTTATGGCTCATACCTGTAATCCTAACTACTCAGGAGGCTGAGATCCAAGGATTATGGTTTGATGCTAATCCATGGAACACTTATTCCCAATTAACCACTAAAAGCCAGAAGTAGAGGAATGGCTTAAGTGGTACAGCACCAACTTCGAGCAAAAAAGCTAAAGGACGGAGCTAATGCCCTGAGTTCTAGAACAGTGTATTGGCACCAAAAGAAAAAAAAAAAAGGGAAAGGGAAAATAAAGCAAAAGAAAAATGTCACAGAATACTTTCCACTGAGCTGGGTGCACTGAGCTGGGTGCACAACTGTTGTGTTTTAGATAGATGCCTGAACCATTGAATGATTATACCAACATAGTTAATCATCCAGGGTGGAAGGGGGTATACCATAGAGAATCACCTTTTAGACTCAAATGACACCTCTGGATCTACTTTGGTCTTTAATGTGCAAAAAAGAAATTCCACAGGTTGAACCTTTAAGTGATAAAGATGTAAATGAAAAGACTGGAAAGTACAAAGGCCTTCTACATAACTCTACTGTGGCCCATCCAGTGTTTGTAGTTTGTATCTTATATTTTATTCACTCCATGCAATAGCTACAGTTGACAATATATCAGTCATCTGAAATCCAGAAAATTAACAGTGTTATATGTTCTTTCACAAAAGAATTGTGTCCTACATTTCCCCTATTTGAGTATTATAGAGAATAGTTTCATTGCACCCTAGGAACATTCTGTTTTAACCTGGAGAAAAGCCTTCATCTTTCAGGGACACATAGTAGGAACATGATTAAAAAAAAAAACAACTATTGGGTTCAGTTGAATCAGATTCAGTGACAAATGCGTAACTAGCTACAAACACAGATTAGCTCTGTGTTTAATAAAGTCCTGGGATATACAGTTCATTTAAAATAATTAGATAGTTGTAGCTCAATGACAGAAGAGATGCTAAGCATTGTCATGCTAAAGCCTTATTTATGCCCAACAGCAAGAAAGGAAAAAAGAGAAAAAACTAAAAGACTAGAGGGAGGAAGGAAGAAAGGCAAGAAGGAAGGAAGGAAGGGAGGGAGGGAGGGAGGGAGGATAATTAAATAATTTGTAAATTGGTTTGCAATATTTATTAATCAATAAATCATAAATGTTTTTCTTAAGATATTTTGTGACAATTGTGGATTTTTCAACAATAAAGATGCAAGTAATTCTACTGTGTTTCTCCTATACTGTTTGAGAAGCATTAACCAGATACATATTTGCGCTAGATTATTGACAGACCCTTCTGCTATTATTAGTACTTTTGCTTTTTTCTTTCCACTAGTGCCCTGGCTTGAACTCAAGACCTTGTGCAGTTGTCATTTAACCACTTGAGCTGGTTATTTTTTTTCCTACTTAATTGGAAATGGAGTCTCATGGACTTTTCTTCTTCCAGCTGGCTTCACCAGCCATCCTCCATGTCTCAGGCTCCTGGAACAGCATCTATTATAGGTATGAGCCCCTCCCTCATGCCTGGTATTAATACTTGTTGTTTTTTTATAATCTGTTATATAGAGCTTTGCAACCAAAAAGCCCATATTTTAAGGCAATTGGTACATTTTCTTACAAATAATATTACTTTTATTTAGAAAATTGTCTGATATCTGAAATAGTTATAAAGAAGTTAAAGTTTCAGTCATGAGAACCTAGATTTGGAAGCAAGACCAGAACTTTCTACAATGCCCACTGGAGACTGGGCCCTGGTTATGACAGAATGTGGTATAATGTCCTCATGAGACTGCTAACTGCAATCACCGTGGGTGGAAGACCATCATTCCTCCCATGTTTTACAGTGAGCTGTTGAATATCTCATTTTCAGAAAATATAAAGGTTGAGTTTCCTTAGAATCACAGCTCCTACTGATTTTTGTGGGGATCTTCTTGTGTGATAGGATGTTGAGACTCTGCAAGGATCAGGGTCACTCAGAGTAATGGTGGGGGGTTGAAGAGAGTGGGATGTTGGCCTGTGGAGAGCCAAAGGCTGAAGGTGAGGTTCAGATGCTCACTCCAAAAACCATGCATGTGTATCAAAGCCAATAGTTGTCCTATCTCCTTGCAACACAGCATCAGTAAGGACATTCTTCAGAGTTGAACGTGTGTTTCTTAATTTTTCTTAATCTCCAAACAGTGCTAAATCCTTAAGAGTTTGTGCCTCACAATTTATTTACTTCTAAACCATACCCCCCAAAAAATCAACAATAGAACACAAAACCAGTGTCCATTACTATTTCTTTGTTTGAATATGTGTGTGTGTGTGTGTGTGTGTGTGTGTGTGTGTGTGTGTGTGTGAGAAAGAGAGAGAGAGAGAGATTCCAAAGATTCCAAAATTGTCTTTGGTGAAAACTATTTTTTCTATTACGCATCCATTTGTAAAACAAAATTAAAGGAATTACTATAAGACAATGAAAATGGTAGTAATGATTTTAAATAGAAACCCCTGTTTTATTATTAGAACCTAAGTACCGTAAAAGCATTCAAATGTATTCTTGTGTTGCATATTCATATTATCATTGAAAACTAAACCCTGGCACCTGTGTGGAGTTCAGTGTAATGGCTATGTTCTCTTGATGACATCCTGGGCTGCCCATCCCAGAGCATTCCCCTTTCTCAAACTGAGGATTGAACTCAGGGCCTTGCATTCTCAGTTTGCTTTTTGCCCAAGGATGGCACCCTACCCACTGAGCCACAGCTCCATTTCTGGATTTTTGGTAGTTAAATGGAGATAAGAGCCTCATAGATTTTTCTGCTTGGGCTGGTTTTGAACTGCAATCCTCCAATCTCAGTTTCTTGAGTAAGTAAGAGTAGGCACCCATGCGCATTTGTCCCCTTGCTATGGCACATCTCCCATACCAACTGAAGTCCTAGAGCTTTTCCTAAGATTTTTGAGGGGAGAGGAAAGGAGTAACTCTTTCTATTGGGACTGATACATTTATCCTCATCAATATTTATGTTGCTTTGGGAAATACTCTCAGGCAGGGGCTGATCTGAATGCCATATGTGTTCTGCATTTTGAAGTGATTATGAGTGAATCATCTCCACAAAATGATTTACTACATGACATGTGCACCCACAGTGTTCAAGGATATGCTCTCAGGAGCTAGGTGTGATAGAGAGTTCCCCATTTAGACTGCCTGAGAGTGCTAGAGTAAGAGCTTGTTCTTTCCTAGGTTCTGTTGACCACACTATAATTTCTAAATTACTGCAATTTTAACAGCTTTTCACTTGTTTGTCTGCAATTTGTATATGTACTCTGGAAATAATTATCTGTTTGTACCTCTTGTTCATCTTCTCTTAGTCTATTATCTTCCTATAGCTTTACAGACCCTCCTGCTTAATACACAAATTAATCTTTGTCATCAGTTGTCTTAGTTAATGGCTGCTATAACAGAATACCATAGACTCTGTGTCTTAACAAAGAACACATTTTGCACAGTTCTGGAGGCTGGAGGTCAGAGATTACAGGACAACGGGTTCTGGCAAGGGCTGTCTCCCTGATTCTGAGCTGGCTGCCTGTCTGGCTGTTTCCTCACATGGTAGAGAGCCTTCTGGTTCCTTCTTCCTCTTCTAAGAGCACTGATTCAATCAAGAAACCTCAACCCTAGCTACAGTTTGGATCTATAATGTTCCCTACAATCCATGTGTCCTCAGTCTGTTGCAATTGGAGGGTGGTAGAACCGCTCACAGGTGGGGTCCCACAGTAAGTATTCCGGCTACTCTAGGCATGCCCTTGAAGAGGACAGTGGGTACTCAGACTCTTCTTTTTCTCTTTCCTTTGTTTTCTCCCTGCCTTAAGGTGAATGGCTTTGCTTGGCCACACCTTCCTCTCTCCTTCCCCCCTCTACCCCCCACCCCACCTTACAAAAGCAGTATGGCCACATGGCCATCATCTGTAACCTTCAAGAATCTGAGCCATAATAAAGCTCTTCTCTCTATTAGAGAATTCTCTCAGCTATTTGTTACTGGGATCAAATGCTATCTAAGCTCGGTGCCTGGTGGCTCATGACGGAGATCCTAGCTACTCAGGAGTTGAGATCTGAGGACTGAGGTTCCAAACAAGCCCCAAAAGGGAAGTCTGTGAGATTCTTATCTCCAATTAACCACCAAAAAGGCAGAAGTAGAGTTGTGGTTCAAGTACCAGCCTTGGGTGGGGAGGGGGTTAGAGCAAGGGAGAGTGTAAGACCCTGAGTACAAGCCAGAGTACCAGCAACATTTCTTCCCAGAGGCCCCATCTGTAAGTACCACCATATTGGGAATCGGGGATCCATGTAAGAATTCTGAGACAATAATTCAGCTCTTAGAATCTATTTGCAATTCTTTCCAAATCCATATGCCCTTTCTATTGCTTTCATGATATTGATTCTATATGCAATTTCTTATTATTTTATTATGTTCAAGTTTTTACCTGGGATACATTTTTTATATTTTCTTATAAGTGCATAGCTTGTCTTTCAGTATCATTTATTTAAGAGAGCATACCTAAACTAGTAACATTGGTTAAAGTAGTTCCTTTTATAAACTTAATTTAAGACAAAGCTTACAGCTTAATCAGTATTACATTAATGTCATTAGTAGTACTGCATTTTATATCTGACATTTCACATTGGTAGTGATTTTAGGCCTTTTAAGTTATAATTTTTTCCAAATTAATCTTAATATAATTTTATCCAATTCCAAGAAAAACCTTGTTGGGATTTTAGGTTGCATTCCATTTATATGGTATTTTGGAAAACTAACATTTCATTTTATTTATCACTTTTTATATATTTTTCTTTTTTTTCTTTGTAACTTTATATGTAAGTCCAAATTCTTACTTGTGAAATACATTTCTAAGCATTTGTATCTTTCATCAAATTATACATGAAGTGCTTTTGCAAAATTTCTTTCTACATGTTTATGTCTAGAGCACAGAAAAGTTATTTTTATATTTATCTAGTATGTAAGTACTTTACCAAAATTTTCACATGAGACCTAATATCTTTTATTAAGTATGTTTTGGATTTTTTTTTTTGCCAATCCTGGGGCTTGAAATCAGGGCCTGGGCACTGTCTTTGAGCTTCTTTTTCTCAAGACTAGCACTCTACCACTTGAGCCACTGCACCACTTCTGGCTTTTTCTGTTTATGTGGTACCAAGGAATCCAACCCAGGGCCTCATGTATTAGGCAATCACTCTGCCACTAAGCCACATTCCCAGCCCTTTTTTTGGATTTTCTGAGCCTGCAATCCTAACACTAGATTTTTCAGTTAAGAAGAAGCAAGTTTACTTGTAGATTTTTAGGCACATTCTAGTTGCCACAATTTAGGAAAACCTATGTTTGTTTGTGTTTGGTTAACTGCTTGATATAACTTTTCCCCAAGTCTTCCCATTTCCTTATGTATGGTGATGAGTAGAATTTCATTGCATATATATATATATGCGTGTGTGTGTATAGATATATATATCGCATATATACATATATATAAAATTATATATATATCACATTTTCTTGAGCATCTGGGTTGATTCTATATCTTTGCTATAGTAAACCATGCTGCAATGAACATGGTTGTGCTGGTAGCTTCGGTGTGGCCTTCACACTGAATGGTAACAAAAAAAAAAATACACTGGAACATGATACATTATATAGGTCTCTGGCATTCATACAGAGTGAGACCAAAGAAGGATATTGTTAGGAGAGAATCACAAAAGCCCAATAGCTATGCTCATCTGATCATACAAAATAATATTTATAAACTCCAGGAAATGGAAATAAGAGGGTTTTTGTTCTCTTTTCCTTTTGTCTCATTTGTTCCTTTATCTATCTTTGGGAGGATAAAGGGAACACACAACAGTGGGACAAAGGGTAAACAAATGCAGCAGTGGTACTAACTAGACACTATGTTGCAAATGAACTATGCAACTTGTAGGTAGGGACAGTAGGGAAAAACTGGGAGAGAGGGAAGGAAGGGGTGACATTGTTCAAAAAGAAATATACTCTTCATCCAACTTGCATAATTTTAGCCCTTCTGTACATCAACTTTACAATAATAATAAATGTTTTTAAAGAAGCAAGTTATGTTATCTTAACAAAAACATGAAAATCTCAAGGATTATCACAATAGAAATTTGTCTTTTATTCATGGAAAAGGGCACTGGTAGGTCTGATGTTCTCCAAGTACTGAATTTGCACTTGAATTGGTCTACTTTTTAAATTTTTTTTACTATTATATTTCAGAAGTTGTAAAAAGGAGTTGCCATTTAACAAAGCAGTTTATGAATACAGTATATCTTAATCGATATTTTTTTCCAATTTTCTTCCTTTTTAAAATGTTTTTAAGTAGTTGTACAACTGCCAGTTTGTGAGTAAAATGCATTTTGATCTTTTTTAAGAAAAAACATTGTTATCATTTTCATTTATTCTTTTTATTTCTTAATTTATCCCTTATAGTTTTTACTCTTAAATAATTGTACAAAGGAATTTCAATTCAACATGTCAGTTTATGAGTACAATGCATTTTAATCAATATCACGCCTCTCATCATTCTCTCCCATCTCCCACAACTCCACCTATTATTTCAGGTTACTGAGTACCATTTTCACATACGTACATTGAATATTAAGACTGCATTCCAGGGCTGGGAATATGGCCTAGTGGCAAGAGTGCTTGACTAGTATACATGAAGCCCTAGATTCAATTCCCCAGCACCACATATATAGAAAATGGCCAAATGTGGTGCTGTGGCTCAAGTGGCAGAGTGCTGGCCTTGAGCAAAAAGAAGCCGGGGACAGTGCTCCTGCCCTGAGTCCAAGGCCCAGGACTGGCTAAATAAATAAATAAATAAATAAATATAAAAAGACTGCATTCCCCTATGCATAGCCTGTTTTCCTTTCCTTTAGTCTGCTTTCCTGATTACCACAAATAAATGAGATAGTCAACTTCTAAAGAAAGGAGGTTTATTTTGACAAATAATTTCAGAGGTTTTACTCCATGATCCATGATTGACTTCCTCTATTGCTTTGGGCCTGTGGGAAGGCAGCATATCATGGCAGAAGCCCAGAGCAGAGAAAAGCTGCTTGGCACTTGGCTAGAAAGCAAAACGGAAGAAGGAGCTGGATCTCACAACTCCTTCAAGAGCATGATCCTACTGATCTATGACTTCCCACTGCATATATACATGCATGTGTGCATGAATGCAAGTGGACAGGTGTGTGTACGTGTACATGTGCTGTGCATACGTATGTGTGTGGGCTCAGCACCTGACATGCATGCATGTGAATGTGCGCATTGCAATTGTGCAAGTACATGTGGATGTTTGTTTGGGGAGCATGATAGGAATAGATGAAGTTTAGAATCTGAAATTGGCCAGGCACTGATGTCTCATGCTGTATTACTAGCTACTCAGGGGGCTGAGGTCTGAGGATTTCGGTTGGAACCCAGACCAGGCAGGCAAGTCCATAGAGACTTTTATTTCCTATGAAGTCAAGGTTTGGCTCAAGTGGTAGAGCGTCAGCCTTGAGAGCACTTAGCATACCCAGGCTCTGAATTCAAACCCCAGTACTGGCACAAAAACAAACAAAAAGAGATTGAGATCTGAGGATTGAGATTTGAGGAGTACCTAGGAGGACAACTCTGACACACTCATCTCCAACTAACTAGCAAAAAGACACAAATGGAGATGTGGCTCAAGTGGTAAAACACCAGCCAAGCAAGAGCACAAGCCCTGAGTTCAAGCCCCAGTATTAGCATTAAAAATTAAATATAACAGCCAGGCACCTGAACCTCCTACCTGCAATCCTAGCTACTTAGAAGGCTGAGATCTGAGGAGTGCAGTTCAAAACTAGCTAGGGCAGAAAAGTCCCCGAGTCTCTTATCACCAACAAATTAACAAAAGGCCCAAAGTGGAGCTGTGTCTCAAGTGGTAGAGCACTAGCATTGAGAAAAAATGCTCAGGAACAGTGCACATTCCCTGAGTTCAAGCCCCAAGACTGCCACAAGTAAATGTACATACATACATACATACATACATACATACATACATACATACATACATACATGAGTTTATCAAGAGTCTAATTTGATCAAGTCATGGAGGTGAGTTGTCCTAACCCTTCAAACATGCTGAGATGATCAGACTTCCCTAAAAACAGCCAGAGGCAAGTTGTTTAGATGTATCATGAAGTCACAGCCTCTGTGTGTGTGTGTGTGTGTGTGTGCGCGTGCGCGCTTGTGTCTGTGTGTCTGTGAGTACTGTACTGGGGTTTGAACTCAGGACCTGGGCATTGTCCCTTAGCTGTTTTGCTCCAGGCTAGCTCTCTAGCACTTCAGTTCCACTTCTTTTTTGTGGTTAGTTGGAGACACGAGTCTAATCGGAGATAAGCGTTTCATTGATTTTCCTCCCTAGACTAGCTTTGGTCATTGATCCTCATCAGGATTTTAGAATCTTTTTATTTTTGGTCGGTCCTGGGGCTTGAACTCAGGGCCTGGGCACTGTCCCTGAGCTCTTTGGCTCAAGGCTAGCACTCTACCACTTAAGCCACAGAGCCACTTCCGCTTCTTGAGTGAGATGAAAATCTCACGGGGGACTTTTCTGCCTGGGCTGGCTTCGAACCGCGATCCTCAGATCTCACCCTCCTGAGTAGCTAGGATGTGTGAGCCACCAGCGCCCGGCTTCCCATCAATTTTTAAGATATAGATTGATAGTGTTTTTCTACTCCTGCGATTACATCTTGCCTTTTAGGCCTCTTTTAGGGTTTCGTTTTGTTCAGGGATTGCCGAGCGATCCCCTTCCAGATCCACTTCCAAAGGCAGCAGCAGCGTTTCCGAGGGGAGCAGTCCCCTTGAGGGGGTGGGGGCGGGCGGGGGGGGGGGTGGGCGATGAAGTTCTACCCACAGCCAACGAAGCCAGTGCGCACGCGGCTCCCCTCTGACTGACTTTCACCATTTGGAATTCACTCTTGGTTCGCTCCAGCGCCGACTGCCTCCCCGCTTCTGGAGAGGAGATTTATCCTTAAACTCGGTGACAGATGGAGTTGATAGTCTCTCCACGGAAAGCGGGGGGGGGGGGGGGGGGGGGGGGGGGGGGGGGGGGAGCGCCAGTTTTTGACAGGCGGTAGAAGCCCGCGGCCTCTGGCGGCTGAAGGCTGAGTTGCGCCACATTTAAGGTGGCACGCGAGTCCTGCGCTGCTCTGCGGGGCAGCTTTGCTACCACCGGATGGAGGACTGAAATGGGCACTTTCAACCTTGCTGTGTGCCCACTGCAAGGACTGCGTCCAAATGGCAAGGTGGAACCTTCCCTCACTGTTTGATTCTGTTCTTTTTCATTATCGTACCTGTTATGAACCTTTATTACCAAGAAATGGATTAGGGTTGTTTTTTTATTTCCCTTTTGGATTTTAGTCTTGCAATTTGGAACCCAGAGCTCTGCCTGTCAGCTTAGGGCTGAGAAGTGAGGGGTTACATATTATCTCATCAGCATCTCGCCAGTTTTAAGAAGTGTACCACCCTTTTTAAAAGAAGTTTTCCTAAGTGTACCCTTTTTGTATGGTGTGTGTGTGTGTGTGTGTGTGTATGTGTGTGTGTGTCTGTGCATGAATTGTCAAAAGTCCCACGTTCAATTTTCTGGATTATCCTCCCTTGGCCCTCCAAGATCATACTCAAAGAGTGGAACTCTGAAAAATAAACTGACTTCTGAACCTACTCAAAGTCACAGATGGTTGGGGGGTGGGGGGTAACGAGAATTAAGAAAACTGCCTTCCCTCAAAAAAATAAAAAAATAAAATAAAAAAAACGGGGGGGAAGGAGGCAAAAGAACCGAACAAAAAGGCCTATGGCTGAGCCGGATGCAAACAGCTGTCCCTAAGCCCTGCCTGCTGGCTCTGTGCTCGAGCTGGCTCAGCCTCTCCGAGCCTCCTTAAGAGTAGGAGGAGCTCCGGGGCTGTGTCAGGCTCCCTAAGCCGTTCCTTTCAGTCCCTGAATGCCTGAATGTGAGCTGCCCACCACTCTCCCCGCCCTCCCCCACTCTGCAACCCCACTCCAGCGGCTCGTAAAAAAAAAAAAAAAAAGTTTCAACAACAACAGGCAGAACCAATAGCATCTCGAAAAGCTGGGAAAGGGGGCTGAGCGAAGAGCCAAAAGAGAGTGGAGAAAGGAGAAAGCGGGCCGGCTCAGAGCGCGCGGGGCCGGGGCTCGGCGAGCCGGAGGAGCGTTGCTAATGTTTTTGTTTGTTTGCTTTTCCATGCATGCATAATGAGGGGGCACCGCAGCACCACGCGGGGGCTCCCGGCCCACTTTTGTATTTAAAGCCTCGCGGAGAGCAAGTCCCCAGCCGGGCTCAGCGGATCAGCTCCCCGGGCTCCTAGTCACCCGAGAAGCCGCCTCCGAGGGAAGCCTGGGAGCCGCTCCACGGCCGCGCGGAGTTGCTGGTTTCCCCCCGCGTCTCTCGGAAAGAGCTTCCCGGCCCTCAGCCCAGGCCGGGGTCGCCGCGGGCGGAGGGGGAGGGGACGCGGGCCGGCGGGATCGCTGGAAGGCGGGCGGCGCACGGACTCCGAGCCAGGAAGCGGCGCGAGGCGAAGGCGGCCGGCGCTAGCGCGGCGTGGAGCCGGCTGTGGAGGAAAGAGCAGCCACGGCCGCCCCGCCAACAGCGAGCTTGGACGCCGCCGGCCGCACCGCGGAGCAACAAGCGCCGAGCAAAATGCACCCGCGGCGCCTCGCGGTCCTGCAGCCCTGCCGCGGCCCCGCGGCCCGCAGCCCCCCTGGGCGGCAGTGAGCGCGTCCCGCCACTGCCCGGAGCCGAGCGGAGGGCTCCCGGGCTGGGATCTGGACAAAACCACGGCGGCTGTGCATTTCCAGGAAGCCCCTCGCAGGCTGAGCGAGAGCCCACCTTCGGCCGCCAGTGGGGCATCAGCTGGCGGCGCGCATGGATTTATGAAGACACTCATGCAAGAAGTGGGCAGGACTTGGGCAAACTTTTCCACCGGCTCAGCGTCGGCCGCTCCCCGAAACTTCTCTCCTCTCCTCTCCTCGCCCGGCGGCCGCCGCTGCCCGAGATGGTGGCCGCGCTGCTGGCCGGCGGCGGCGGGGCCCGCGTGGGGGCCGTGCCGGGCGCCTGGCTGTGCTTGATGGCGCTGCTGCAGCTGCTGGGATCGGCGCCGCGGGGCTCCGGGTTGGCGCACGGCCGCCGCCTCATCTGCTGGCAGGCGCTGCTGCAGTGCCAGGGGGAGCCGGAGTGCAGCTACGCCTACAACCAGTACGCCGAGGCGTGCGCGCCGGTGCTGGCGCAGCGCGGCGGGGGCGACGCGCCGGGCGCCGTGGCCGCCGCCGCCGCCGCCTACCCAGCCCCGGGAGCCTCCTTCTCGTCCCGCTGGCGCTGTCCGAGCCACTGCATCTCGGCGCTCATTCAGCTCAACCACACGCGCCGCGGGCCCGCGCTGGAGGACTGTGACTGCGCGCAGGACGAGAACTGCAAGTCCACCAAGCGCGCCATTGAGCCGTGCCTGCCCCGGACGAGCGGCGGCGGCGCGGGCGGCCCGGGCGCGGGCGGGGTCATGGGCTGCGTGGAGGCCCGGCGGCGCTGCGAGCGCGACAGCCGCTGCAACCTGGCGCTCAACCGCTACCTGACCTACTGCGGCAAGCTCTTCAACGGGCTGCGCTGCACGGACGAGTGCCGCACGGTCATCGAGGACATGCTGGCCGTGCCGAAGGCGGCGCTGCTCAACGACTGCGTGTGCGACGGCCTGGAGCGGCCCATCTGCGAGTCGGTCAAGGAGAACATGGCCCGCCTGTGCTTCGGCGCCGATCTGGGCAACGGCCCCGGCAGCAGCGGCTCGGACGGGGGCTTGGACGACTACTACGATGAAGAGTACGACGAGGAGCCTCGCCTCGGGGGTGCGGGCGGAGAGCAGCCGCTGGACGACGACGACGGGGTCCCGCACGTCCCGCGCCCGGGCGGCGGCGCTGCTGCGGCGGGTGGCCGCGGGGAGCCGCCCTATGGGCCCGGGCGCCGCAGCGTCAGCGGAGGCGGCCGCGCGGTGTCCCTGGGCGCCGGGACCCCGCTCGCCTCCATCTTGCTGCCGCCGCTGCTGCTGCTCGGGCGGCTGCTTTAGACTCGCCCCCGCCATGAGCTGCGGGAGAGCCCCGCGTCCCGCTCCCTCCCCCGCCCCCCGCACACTCTCCAGCTAGCTCCTGGGGCTGCGGGACTGAGGGGGGTGGGGTGGGGCACCTCCCTCATCCTTTTCCAGGTCGACTCGGCTCAGCCCGTCCACCGGCCAGGACGCTAGGCACTTAGGCGTCAGCTCTCTCCAAGCATCACTCCTTGGACCTCGGCCCGAGCCCCTAAAATGTACCAAGTGGCCCGTTGTGCAGAGGCGAATCTGCAGAAGTCCGGACAACTGTCGAGGAAACATTCTCTGGACCCAACCGTGGTGTCCGGGACTTGGAACGGACGGACCCCTAGGGTCTTCACAGTTCCCAGGAACTTGGGAACCGGGAAGGTGGGGCCCCAGGGTGGAGGAGGAGTGAATGGTATTGGCAAAGGGTCTCACCGTTTGTTAGCATTTTTTTTTTCCTGCAATAGGAAAAAAAATAATGATGGTATGGACTTTTATTGCTTGTGACCATTGAGGACAAAACAATCGTAAGTAAATAGAAGAGTCCCACCTTCATTGCTACCACTCTGATTTCACTTTTTTAGCACGTTTCTTGGGATGAAGGGTTCAAAAATTGCTGATCTAAAAGAGTTACTATGATGTTGAACAATGCAATTCTTTTTTATTTTACGAAGCTCTGTACTGCCATCTATGAAAGTCTCTTTAAGGTGTTTGTTCTGTTGCCATTTTCATTGTTTGCCTCAAGAAATTACATGTTCAAGTATGCAGAGCTTGTATATTGCCTCTGCTCCTATCAGGGTGTTAAACCCTGGTACATCCTATATAAAGTGTGTTAAAACTGGGGTTTGTTACCAGTTGCTATATTTTGTATATAGAATTTTTATAAATTGTATGCGTCAGAAAATAATTTATTTTTAAAAGAAATTAAAAAGTTTTAAAACGAGATGTTACTCCCTTTTCCCCCTCCATATGTCACCAAGGATCCAAACCCACAGTCCATTTTGAAGTGTGCTCCATTTAGAACCATCTTAAAATGTACAGTGTATTTTATAGATTTGAAGTAACATCCTTATTTTCCAGAGAATTTATGGACATTGTAGAAATGTATAAACACATTTCCAAACTGCCTTAAACATTGTATTTTTATAGACATCATTTTTAAAAGTCTTGTGTTTTAAATAACTATGGCTTTGTGTATTTTTTGTTACTTGTTTTATTAAAAATGTGTACATCAGTAAAGAGTTTAAACAGTGAGCATGGTGTGGTCGCTTTCCAAAATTACACTGTGGTTAACCCCATAATGGGTGAGGAGGGGTGGAGAGGGGACACTGGGAATTCATCAACCACCAGTTGAAATTAAAATGCAGTGCAAGACAAGA
Source organism: Perognathus longimembris pacificus (assembly GCF_023159225.1). Taxonomy (NCBI): domain Eukaryota; kingdom Metazoa; phylum Chordata; class Mammalia; order Rodentia; family Heteromyidae; genus Perognathus; species Perognathus longimembris. The sequence goes on along the minus strand of NC_063161.1, from coordinate 80,102,729 downwards.
AATGTGGGCTCTTTCTGCCTTTAATTTAATGATCAATTAGACATCTGTCAATGAGCCAGCTAAAAAGATAAGTGGCCAATGTCTTTTAGTTTCTGCATTTGTGGAGAGAATTCACAAAACTCTTCTGAGCATAATTTGGGGATAACCCAGGCATTACATTTTCCCCTCCCCTTTTTCCACAGGGACCACCCCCTGCCCAGTGCCTCCCCCTCCCCCTTTTGTCCCTGACCCCCAGGAGTGTTCTTTCTGACTACTGGACATTCTCATACAATCAAACATACCAATAACATCTGTTACCAATAGGTCCTAGGAAACATATAAGGCTCAATACTTCAAAGTCATTTTCACACTTTGGGTGGGAAAAAAAAGGGACAAAATTTTGTTACAAAACATTTCAGGCTGGCAAAAGAAAACACCAGGGAGAGGAATAATTAGCAGAACTTGGAATATTGTTGGGAGGAGTTGTTTAGCAGCGGGCTGAAGGCTGGGTTTCAGCCAGAGCTGCTGATCTACACTCAAACGCCCTTAGATAAATAATTACACTCTTAAGCTGTGTCGAGTGCTGATACACTTGACCTTGTAAATAGAAATGTTTGCAGTAGGAATAAACTCCGGCATTGGAAAATCTTTTAAACATTAACACAAAAGAGAGCGCTCTGTCCTCTGGGGATTTGAGCCTGAACCTTGCCAAGCTAGGCACTTGCAAGGGGGGAAAAAAAGTTTATTTATCTTCTATTCCTGGTGTTTATTTAAAGCTTTTCATTTTAAACGCAGTGATTGGAAGGCAAGTCAGGAGTTTAAAAAGTCACCACAAATAAACTTTGTCTAAGGGGTCGACAGATTAGCAAGATCTGGTGTCTCTTTATTTGATATTAACATGTGCTGAGAAAACATAACCAGATTTCTCTGCTGCCTAAAGTAATTAAAGCTAGGCCCCTTCCAACTTCCTCTCACCCACTGTCCCCCCCCAGGCTCCCCCCCAACTTTCAGGTTTCTGCTTCTAAGGAACCCTTTCCCCAGCTTTCCTGGAGGGATTGCAGGAATCCCCTGATGCCCTAAAACCAAGATTTCTCTATGCATAGCATTGAAAAGTCTAAGATAGTGGCTGTTTCAGACTCAAGCCTAAGAGAGTGGTGTATGTTTGGAATCTCCAGTCACCTGAATGGTTGAGTAAACATATTGTTAAAACAAAGCTGCCAGCATTATTTCTTTGGGATTTGAACAAAAGGTACTCCCAGAGACTTGTAAATGAAATCAGCTTTCTTTACAAAATGACCAGGAGTCATTTTGTAAAGAAATTGTTCCGCATTTGTCCTTAAATATATTTAAATCATCTCCATCTCATGTTATTTTAACACATTCTTGACTAAAAGTTAAGTCTTTGTCCCAGTAAAAGGCCCAGTTTTCTGCAGTAAGAAGTAAAAGGCATTAGCACTAGAAAAGGCTCGATAATTAACTGCTACAATAAACTCACGACTTGATTTTACAGGGTCCTGTCAAAAGCATCTGCCTGGAATAAATCAACACAACTCTTGGGGAAGAGAGGACAGGCTTTATGCTTTCTTCTGCGGAGAAAGTGAACATTGATCTGTGGTCTATTTTAATTTAGACAATTATACACTGGAGCCCAAGGTCTCCGAGTTTCCCTCCACATCTAGGGACTCCAGAGCGAACTGGTGAGAAGTTAGGGCCCTTGGACCATTTTGGCCCTTGGTTTTTATGTTGCCATCTGCTTCTAGACAGAAAGGATTGTTACAGATGTTGACATCTGTAATATGTTACACTCTCCAGGGAACCCTTTGGAATTTTGGACATTTGGCCATCTCAAATGTCTAGCCTGGAAGTATCATTAATGAAAGGAAAGGTATTTCTGCTTTTCTTGTGAATTTTATCCCAACCCAACTTCCCACAGAAGCCCTTCCAAGGCAAGAGAGGAGCCCCTTTTGGGTTTCATGTAAAAATCATGTGTCCTCGTGGCCTTTCCCATTTCCCCAGTTAGAAGGTTTGAATTCTCAATGACAGTTTATTTGTCTTTGGAGGCACTTCAGTGACAAATGTTTAAGGGAGTGTGGGACAATGGTGGAGAACAAGGGAGCAGTTCATTGAACTGACAGTGACCATACAGTAAATAGGAGGAGGTCCAGGCTTCACTGCTCACCAGAGCACACAGCCATGCTTTTGTATACAACCACAATGGACAGAGCATAAGGTCTGTGTTTATTTTTGAACATTCTACAGCAATGCACTTGAGCAATGCACGTGTGTAAAGTGGAAAATGGCTGTGGGGAAGTGAATACTTCTAAGTAGCCGAGCATCTCTGCATCCTTCAAATGTCCTTGAGAATGGAAGCCTCTCTCAGCTTCGGTTGCCACAAATATAAGGGACCACTGGGCCCTAATATATCTGGAGGGTATCACCATTCTGCCATAGGGGCCATGTAAACATAGAAAATGACATATCTGCTTTGCAGTGTAGGATAAAGATCTAGAGCTAGAAAACCATCCAGTGGGGTTCCTTCCTCTCTTCCTTTTCTCTTGTTCACACTTTCATTCCATCTCAGCAACATGATGTAATCCACTACCAAAAGAACCCCCAAATTCCATTTGAACTTCAAGACACCAAAAACCACACTGAAATTCTACTTCCAAACTCATTTGGCTTTGCATTGGGAGTTTCTTTTTCTTTTTTCCCCAGTCATGGGGCGTGACCTCAAGACTTGAACATTGTCCCTTAACTTTTCACTCAAGGCTGTTGCTCTACCACTTGTGCCACAACTCCATTTTTTGGCTTTTTTTGGTGGTTAATTGGAGATAAGAGTCTCATAGTCTTTCCTGACCAGGCTGGCTTTGAATCACAGAGCCACCAACTCCTGACTGCATTAAGAGTTTCTGAAGTTCACTATGGAATATAACCTCATGTACCTCTTTTCAAAGCTGGAAAAAGGAATGCATTATTTGTTTTTTGACCTCTTACACAAAGGAACATGGGAAATGTTGTCAATGGACCCAGTTGCAGCTACTCAAAGCAGATTTCTGGACAGCATCAAGTTACAGACACCGTGTGGCCAGGGCACTTATGCAAGGCTCGAGTTTCCAGTGGCCTTCACTGCTGGTGCCTAAGCTGGACATTACTGTATCCTAGTTGAGAAAGAGCCTCGGAAGACACTTGAAAAGGTTCACCCTTGACTATGCCAGTGACATAAGTAATGTTCCATTAGCATAAATACCTCCTAAGACATGCATTTAATCAATTTCTAAAATACCAGAGTGATCTACTACAAAATAGTGGACTGTATACACTATATTTTGGCACAAAGATGGTCATTCTCCCACTAGTAACCAGGGGCTCTAAATAAATGATTTCAACAATGTTTTATTAAAGGACGACAAGAGCCCTCGAGCTGCATTAATCGGGGAGAAGTCGAGTGGCACTTTTGTTATGGAAATGTTAAGCACATAATAGCAAGGCCAAACAATGTGCAGCCACTTCATTCTTTCAGCCACGCTGACACCTCTTAAAGAGGAGCTGCAGGGAAGGATGTGGGAAAGATCTGCTTGCTCAGGAAGCTTTCAGCTCATATTTGGGAGAGCTACCTCCAAACCCTGCTGAATACATGGCTCCCAAGCCAGGAGGGCTGCTGAGATAGACACAATGGTTTCTGTGCTTTGTTTAGGAGCTCAGGTTCCCTAACAAAACCCCAATGTGGACTTTGTTTTTTGGACCTAGTATTTACCAAAATAATATTTTGCTGAGTTTGTAGTCATTGAGTTCAATGTGATCAAGTTGATCAAAGGCTCTGGGACTCTCCAAGGTGTTGGCATATGCCACAGGGGGCTGGGACTTGGTCTCCTTCCACAGGCACAGGCAGCTGCTAGCTGCACACAGGTGATAGAGGTTCATGTCATAAAGGACATCTCCAATCTGCAACCCAAACCAAAGGGATAGTAACTGTTTACAGGCTTTACTGCAAACTTTGTAGTCTCTGGCAACCAGTATGTATCCTTACAAGTAGGTTAATAAGTGAAACAGGATTTCTGAAAGTTCTTGATACTTGGATAGACAAATATCTCACAAGTTCCTCTTACTGTATATTTTATCCACAATGGTATTTTTAAAGTCTCAAAAATAAAGAAAATTTTAGTGAGATGTAAACTTGCTTCATAGGCCATTCTTTCCTCCTTTCCCTCCCTTTCTTCTTCCCTTTCTCCCTCCCTCCTTTACTTCTTTCTTTTTCTTCACCTTTCTCTCTTCCTTCAGTCTTCCATCTTCCTTTATTCCCTACCTTTTCTCTATTCTTTCCCTTTCTTTCTTTCTTTCCCCATGCCCTTCCTTCTTCTTTTCCTTTCCCCTTTTCTTCCTCCCTTCCTTCTTTCCTATTTCCATCCCTTCTTCCCTCCTCCCTTCCCTCCCTCCTTCCCTTCTTCCTTCTTTTCTTCTTTCTTCCTTTCTCCTTCCTTCCTCCATTCCTCTCTCCCTCTCCTCCTCCATCCCCTCTCTTCTGTCTCCCAACCTTTTTCTCTCCTTCCCTCCTCCCCTCCCTCTTTCCCTCTTTCCCCATTTCTCCCTCACTCACTCCCGTCCTCTCTTTCTTTCTTCCTTCCTTCCTTTCTTTCTTTCTTTCTTTCTTTCTTTCTTTCTTTCTTTCTTTCTTTCTTTCTTTCTTTCTTTCATTCTCTATCTCTCTTTCTTGCATGCTTTCTTGCTTGCTTGCTCTCTCTCTCTTTCATTGTTATTGTTTTGATATATCTCACTATCTAATCCAAGCTTACCTCAAATTCAAAATCCGCCCATCTCTGCCTCATAAGTGGAATGCTGGGATTGCAGGATTGGGCCACCATACTCAGCTAGATAATTCTTTTCTGACAATGTTGTTCTTCTACCTCCAGTTTTAACTTACTTTTTACTTATTGGATAGTTTTTCCCCATTTGGAACAGTTTTTCTGTACCATGCTGAAGTTAGCTTTTGTGATGATAAAATTTGTGTCTTTAATTAACAGGTGGTAGCATCCATAAATAACTTTCTTGGGCATTACTGAGAGTCAACCCATGTACTGATACCCTGAGGATTAGATGTGTGTTTTTCCTGGATGAAATGATGGTAGGACGGGGATGCTGACACACAGAGATGCTTTTAACCCACACAGAAAGCACAGAAGAGGGCACTGATTTCTTGGGGAAGGTGACACTGAAGCTGAGTCTAAAGACAAAAATTGGAGTGAAGCTGGCAGAAAGAAGTGGAAGGCATTTCCATTCATGGAGACTGCATGCCCAAAGGCAGGGAAGGCTTAGAACAGCATATTGTGGCATGTGTGTGCATGTATGTGTGACCACTTATTACCCAAGTATAATGTAGGAAGTGGCAGGGATGGGCTTGAAAGGTGGTGTCACTAGTACTGGACTTTACCCTCTACCGTGTGAAAGACAGGCAACCCCTGAAGCCTCTAGATTTTCAGTTTTTTGAGCAAAAATCCATTAAGGTTTTACAGGATAAAGACCAGAGGTGGGAGAAACATTAGGAGGATGCCTCAGGATCCAGTGACCAAACTCACAGACTAGGTACTTAGGGGGACAAGACAGATTTAAGACATTGCCATTGGTCAAATGAGTGTATACCAATGGAAGGGGCCAATAATATGACAGTTGCTGGGTTTCAAACAGAAATGACTAGATAATGTCTTCTTTGGTTCCAGGAAAAGAAAGGTAGAATGCAAGTAATGTTTGAGGTTTGGGGTATCCAATTGGTGATATACAGTAGGAAACTAACTATAGTTTTGTATTTTAGGGCAGGAGTCAGACTTCAATTGTAGTCATGGGTAACTAACTCTTGAGAGTGACTGACCCATAGAAAGAAAGGCAAAGACATGTAGAAAGAAGATGAGAGATGCAAGAAGTAGTCCCCCAGTAGGGAGAAAGAAGGTCAGACAGGTCTGAGGAATGGGAATAGGAAGTTTCTACACACAGACAGCTAAATATCAAAATGCTCAAGAGATTGGTACTATGAACAAATCTTAACAGCAAGACAAATCCACTGATTTTCCAAGAAAACATAAGTGAAAAATATAACATAGCAATATTAATCACAATCAATCACAACTATATGATTGATTAAAAACTTACCAAGACTACCTCACTATGTTAAAAGTCATAGTAACCAATGCTAATCAACAATATGAAGTGAGCAGTATAAATCAAGTACAGTGCTGTGCACTTGATGTGATATACATCCAATTTTATAAGCATCACAGTAATTTCACAAGTCATAATTGTTATTGCTACTACCATTTAAGAAATGAAGGAACTCATGCTTAGAAACTTGACCAGTGCCATTTAATAAATATGCTGGTAAATAAACAGTGCTTGCATTAAGAGACTGGCATCTTCATTTTTATAACATATTTATTATCCAACTGTAGAAAGCATGAAGAGTCCATGAATCTTTGAAATCTTGGGACAAATTCAAATGAGTTTCCACCATCATCTACAGACATGCAATCTTAAGACTGTATATTTGATGAGTGCGAGCATCAAATTATGCAAATTTATGCAAATTACGATGGCTGTTATAAGTTACACAGGAGGCCCACATCTGAGGACTGAGGTTGAAAGCCAGCTCAGTCAGGAAAGTCTGTGAGACCTTATCTCTATTAGCCACCAAAAAGCTGGGAGTAGAGCTGCTGCTCAAAGAGTACAGCACTAGCCTTGAGCAAAAAAAGGTCAGGTATAGCTCCTAGTCTCTAACTTCAAGCCCCAGGACTGGCACAAAAAAGAAAGAGAAAAAGAGAGAGAGAAAAAAAAAGAAAGGAAGGAAGAGAGAAAGATAGAGAGGATGGCTACAATGTCACCAAATGAGAGAAAACACTCTATAATGTGGTCTGTTGTTGAATAATGTCACTGTGAGACACATCATAGAATATATGAGAGGAACATGCTTTAAATGTTAGCAGTTAATGCATAGAAGGATTTTTATTTTCTTCCTTATAGTTATAAATACTTTCAGACATCCTGTTTTTCATAATTAAAATGACTTTTTTGTAGTTAGTTTTGGCATTTGAACTCAAGGCTTTGCACTTGCTAGGCAAGCTTCTCTACTGCTTGAGCTATACTTACAGTCTTTTTTACTTTATTTAGTTTTAGGTTTTTGGTTTTTGTTGTTTTTTTTTGTTGTTTTTTTGCCAGTCCTGGGCCTTCAACTCGGTCTGAGCACTGTCCCTGGCTTCTTTTTGCTCAAGGCTAGCACTCTGCCACTTGAGCCACAGCGCCACTTCTGGCCATTTTCTATATATGTGGTGCTGGGGAATCGAACCCTGGGCTTCATGTATATGAGGCAAGCACTCTTGCCACTAGGCCATATTCCCAGCCCTACTTTATTTAGTTTTGAGACAAGATCTTATGTGATGACCTTGTCATCCTTGACTGTGATCCTTTTATGCTATCCTTAGATGGAATGACAGGTGCATATCACCATGCCCATATTTTTCTGTTGAGATGGAGTCTCAGGACCTAATTTTCCTTCTGGGCTGGCCTGAAATCTCAATCCTCTCAATCTCATCCTCTCTTGTAGCTAGGCTGATAAGCTTAAGCCACTAGCATCCAGATGTAAAATGCCTTTACATAGTAAGGTTCAGAATCATAAAGAAGAAAAAGCAAAGTGTAGAGTTAGCACCTATGGTTGCTATCCCTTGTTACCTGACTCAGAGGTGTGAGCCCTATTAGGTATTTGTTCCATGGGCCTCAATTCTCATCATTTAATTACATTTATTAATTTAATTTTAAATTAAAAATACCTTGAAATTGTACAAAGAAAGGGGTTTTACTTCATCATGTCATTTTATGAGTACAATATAACTTGATCAATGTCACCCTTCCATCATTATCCCCATGTCGATTAAACTCACCTCTTTTCAGTTTACCTGGTTCCATATTCATATATGTACACATGTTCATCTGCCACATCTGACCTCCCTTCTCCCCTGCAAAACATGTTTCATCTTCCTTAAAGTCACTTTGTTAAACTGTAAGTTAGTTGTTTTAAAAAATGTATATTTGAAGCAGAGAGCACAACTGTGAGATTGTTACATTTGTAAAAGGTTATTGTAGATACAAATAAATCTTAGCATAAAATGCTATGACTCTCAAGAGACTGCTTATTTATCTGTTTATGCATCCACTCCTTCAATCCATATTTACCAACCACTGTGCTATAGGGAAATGACAGGCAACCAAATACCTTTCTTGACTGCTTAGTGTGGGTCAGCCAGAAACTTGCTTTCCTGAATCCCACTCACACTGTCTACTAGAGAACGTCCACTTTTTAATTCCTACACATCTGTTAACTGGGAATTTTGTGGACCTTTCCCTTCACTGGTAATAATTAGCACACATCTAGGATAATCCTAGCAGAAGATCACAATAGCTCAATAGCTATGTACATATGAACACATAAGATGATGCTCTGTGAAATGAGCTCCAAGTTATAGAAATAAGTGGTTTATCACTGTTATTTTCAATGTACCATGTGAAATCATGCCATTTTCTTTTGTCTTTCTTCCCCAGCGTTTTACCTCTGATGTCACTGTTACTGATTTTGGTACCCTGGGTATTGTATATGTGTTTATTGGAACTAGGGAAGGGAAGGGGAGCATCAAAATGGCAAGACAAAAGGTAAAAGGTGAACCAATGCAACAGCAATACTTACAAAACTATATGCCTTAATCCAACTGTACAACTCATGGAGGGGGGGATGAGGGGGAAGGAGGGAGAGAAATGAGGGAGGAGGTAACAAGTTGGATAAGAAATGTACTCATTTTGTCTAACATATGAAACTGTAACCCCTCTGTACATTACTTTGGCAATAAATAAACTTTTTTTTTTTTTTTTGCCAGTCCTGGGGCTTGGACTCAGGGCCTGAGCACTGTCCCTGGCTTCTTTTTGCTTAAGGTTAGCACTCTGCCACTTGAGCCACAGCGCCACTTCTGGCTTTTTCTACATTTGTGGTGCTGGGGAATCGAACCCAGGGCTTCATCTATATGAGGCAAGCGCTCTTGCCACTAGGCCATATTCCCAGGCCTAAATAAACTAATTTTAAAAAGAAGAAAAAAATACCTTTTCATTTTCCTAAAATATAACTTAAAACCTAGCCTATATATTTAACTATTGTTTTCTATTAATGCTTAATGCTAAATCTGTTTCTTTCCATCCCTACTAAAGAAAACAGTATGTTTTCCTAACTTCCCCTTTCCTGTTATCCCTATCACATTCATGTTGTATCATTCAGATTTTTCAAGTAATTTCTAATATTAGTACCTGAATTATGCACCTCTCCATTCTTAAGTTGCAGTCTTAACTCTCACTATCTCAGAATAGAAACTTGGTTGGAAAGAAGATCATGGTAGGTAGAATTAATTAAGTTGAAATAAGTCATACTATAGAGGAGCAAAATAACTCATGTCCTTGCTTTGGAAAAGGGCAGCTCACACATAGACTCACAAACACACAGAGCATATATGGCTGGGGAAAGGAGAGACTGAGGTGATACTTCCACAAAGCAAGATGTGTCTAAGACAACCGGAAGTCTCCAGAAGGAGGGGAGAAGCCTGCAACACATACTACCTTGAAGCCCTCAGAAAGAGCCACCTGGCATCACTTCCATCTTGCTCTTCCAGTCTCAAGTTACAAGGTAATTCCTGTTGATTAAGTTGCTATATTTGTGGTACTTTGTTGCAGAGGATCCAGCAAACCAACACAGCAGATTTGAAAAGAACTTAGATTTAGTGGTGTAGCAGGGTTGTACTTAAAAATTCTTTCTAGGGCTGGGATGTAGCTCATTGGCAAAGCGCTTGCCTACAAGTGCAACGTCCTGGGTTCCATCCTCAGTACCAAAAAAGAAAACACACAAAAAATACAGTTTAAAAAAATCCCAACCAAAAAAAATTCTTTCTAGCATATATATTTTAAGGCTTCACTTTAAAGAAAGTATATTTCCCCTAAATATATGATCACATAACCACATCATAATGCCTATGGCACCAGCTTCCTCAAAGACATATTTATATTAACAGTGGTTGTATCTTTAATCTGTTAGGTGTGTGTGTGTGTGTGTGTGTGTGTGTGTGTTTGTGTGTGTGTGTGTGTGTCTGTCTGTCTGTCTGTGTCTGTCCATACTGGGGCTTGAACTCAGGGCCTAAGTGTTATCCATTAGGATTTCCATTTAAGGCTAGTCCTCTATCACTTGTACCACTGCTGTACTTCCAGCTTTTTAAAATTTTTTTCTTATTTATTGTCAAAGTGATGTACAGAAAGGTTACAGGTTCATACATTAGGCCTTGGGTACATTTCTTGTACTGTTTTTTTTTTTTTTAACATGGTTAATGAAGATGAGAGTCTCATAGAATTTCCTACCCGAGTTGGCTTTGCACAGTGATCCTCAAATCTCAGCCTCCTGAGTAGTGAGGATTATAGATCTGAGCCACTGCCACTTGACTAATGTTTATTATTTAGTAGTATATAAAAAAATTATCTGGGAGCTTGTCCTAAATGTAAATTCCTGGGTTCTGCTCTTATACCTACCGAGTCAGAATCTCTGAGGGCTGAGGCACCAAGAATGAGCATCTTTGTCTCTATCAGGAATCCTAGGAGATGCTCCTGTTTCTCACACTGAGACACACTGACAGAAGCCAAAGGATTCATGAACTGTTATATCATCTATTTGGTGAGGTCTTAGTCTACCTTTGTGTGCTATAACAAAATATCAGAGTAACAGATTAAAACACACACACACATACACACACACACATTTTATACAGCTCCAGGGCTGAGCAGTCCATATTGAGGAGCCTCATTGGGTGAACATTTTTCAGTTGTATAATTGTGGTAGAAGGAAGGAGGGCAAGAAAGAGTTCATAAGAGAAGGAGAGGAAGAGGAAAAACTCATTCTTACATCAGTAACCTATCTCTAGGATAACTAACCCATTCCTGAGACAACAGAATTAATCAATTCATCAGGACAAAGCACTCAAGACCTAATTGCTTCTTAAATCACCTTTTGACACTGTTACATTGGAGATCCACTTGCCAATACAAATGTTTTGGAAATGTGTTGAAGTTCTAAGGAGAATTTTGAAATCCCACTACAAAAATAACATACCTTCTAGCTAACATCTTTAGAAATATCCCCCCAAATACTTTAAAATTTTAAGCTACAATGGTCTTATTAGAGAACTCCACAAAAATCACATCATTATAGTTTAATGAAGGAGAAAATTACTTCTAATCGAGTTTCTTGGGGTATGCGGGATGGGGGGGGATTGCACACATGAAACTATACTGGGGCTTGAAGGCCCGAGTGCTTGCTATCCTTGAGCTCTTTCTGTTCAAGGGTGGTACTCTAACACTTTAACCTTAACTCTACTTCTGGCTTTGAGTGTGTGTGTGTGTGTGTGTGTGTGTGTGTGTGTGTGTGTGTGTGTGTGTGTAGCTAATTGGAGTCTCACAGACTTTCCTGCCCCCAGCTGGCTTTGAACCACAGTTCTCAGATTTCAGCTTCCTGAGTTGCTAGGATTACAGGCATGACCCGCAGACACCTGGCCTCCAATTGGGTTTCTGTTTCCAGACAAAGCAAGAATCAAGAAGAGCAAGCAAACTAATTCATTTATTCAGCTCACAATCTTGAAGGGAAAGCCAAGGGTAGATGGGAATTCCAAGGGCTTACTTATCATTCACTGCATTGGGTCTCAGTCTTCCTAGAAAATAGATGTGTAATGATATTTTAAAATGCATCTATGCATATATCCTTATAAAAATCCAAGCATTTTTGGAGAACAAAAAGAGAAACACTAACTGAATGACTTATATATCAGGTTAGAGATATAAAAGTCTACGGTTTCTGCTTTGTATGGCTGAGCCATTCTTTCATGCATTTGTAAATCTTAGCAAAACTCTATTTGTAAATCTTAGCAAGGAGGAGAGAGTTGAAGGTTGGATGGTGCTAATTTACACTGTTAGCAGGCAATGTCCAAAATGGAGATAAGTTTCTGACATGCAAGTGATCCTGTCCATTCTGTGAGTGCTTTAGGAAGATTGAATTTCAACTGAAGATTTGATCCCAGGTTTGCCAACAGGATGGGAAGGTGCTAATAAAAGAATTAACATTCCAAACTACTTAAAAAAACCAAGACAAGAAGAATTAGAATTCCTTCTCAGAACAACTACTAGTTTGTTTTGTTCATCAATAAAATTTGGGAGACAATCACATTGCATAATACACTGTATTTTTACGAGGGTGATTTAATTTTGATGGAAATACCAAGATAGCTACTTCAGTAGACTCTATATTAAAATCTAATATGATCACAATGATGGGAAACTATTTTTGTCAGGATTTTTACATTTTCTTTGAATATCCATAACTGAGAAGTTGTCAAAATCCAGTGCTGGATTTGAAAATAGAACTTTAGGGGGAAAAGTAGCAATCATCTACTAGACTGTGTCTGCTGTAAACAGGAAGAGACAAACTGTATAATTTAGCAGCAAATGCTTGTTTTTCTTCTAAGTTCCTAGTCTCCTATTTCAGGGTTTTGTGTGGAGTTTCTAGGAAGAAAGATGAAGACACGGTTCCTACACCTATGGCCATGTTAAAAGGATACAACATGGCTATTAATAATTGTATTACTCCTCTATTATTGCTAAGAATAATGATGGGCTGGAAGCATTGGCGCCCAAGCTGAATTTATCCTGAGATGTTTTCAATTAACTCTTGGCACTGGTGCGAAGGCATCAAACCTTTCCCAGGCTGAAATATGGAAAATCTGCAGGGAACATCTCAGCAGGAGAGGAATTTCATTAAGACAAGCATGTCATAATCTTAGGACTTCTGCTCTCTCTTTAAGCCTCCCTATTGATAAGGAATCCCAGGCGATTTTTTATGGATTTGTAGAGAGAAATGATTTCATAAGATCTTCACAGAGAGGTTGTTTTGGCCTGGGATTTTGACAGATTATCTGCTTGCTGATGAAAAAAGAGGCAGACATTTGGCTTTACATGTAACTGCTGGACATAGAGCTCAACTGAAGGATGAGGCAGCTGCATCCTGTGACATCTGCTTTTGGCCGAGCCTCTGTGGGACACCCAGCACATTTCCCCAGGTCTCTAAAGTGACCCACTGTTACAAGCTGTGTTCTCAGTGACTTGCTTGGGAGGTGAGAGGCAGCTTTTTGAGGGGTGTGATCAACAGTCAGTCTACCAGCTTTTCCATTGGTGAGGGACATAGTGGGGATGATCTGAAGATTTGGGGAGCTACAGAGATTTCCCTAGGAATTTGTAAAATGCACATTTTTGCCCTCCACCTCCTACCTCAATTTAATTTTACATTCTACATAGAAATCAAATATGTCCTGGGAAAATAAAGAGACTCTGTTTCCCTGCATGTGAAATCACCAATAGCAGTAATATGGAGTCAGAAAGGACCGGGGATGACAGAAAAGATACATGTGAAATGCCAGGAAGCAATAGTTCTTAAAACAAGCTAATAACATGATTTTCTTGTCATATTAACAAGCAAAATATCAAAGCAGGCTCTAGCCATGCCAGTACTTGGGCTAACATAGGGGATCTTCAGTTTGAGGTCAGCTTAGACTACACAAAGGCCAGGTCTACAGAAAAAAGCAAAACCATCAAAATGTTTGGCCAGTACTTTTCAAAAATAGGGAAAGTTAATCTCAGAGAGATACGACAATGAACTTAATACGTCCTGGCTGGAATACTGAAACACACAAGAAAGTACTAGGTATAAACCAAAGAAATATGAGTTAACTATAGACATTAGTTAATAACAAGCATGCCCACATTGGTTCACTGATAGTCACCGATGAAAGACATTAATAGAGGTACAAAGTGGATGAGGGATATGTGGAGATTCTAATCCATTTTTTTTTTGTTGCAAATCTAATGAAGAATAAAGCCCACTGAAAATAAACAAACTTGGAAGGTAAAAACTGAGGTTTCAGAACAGCCCAGGGAAAAGGTTCAGATGTTGTATCAACCAATAGTTGGGTACCATGTTAAACTCCTGTCATCCTAGTTATAGTAGGAGATGTAAACAGGAAGATTATAGTTCAGGATAGCCTAGGCAAAATGCAGCACTCATTCTCTCAAAAACCACCAGAGCATAGAGGGGCCTGCAGGCCTCAGTGAAAGTACTAGAGGACTTGCCTCACAAGTACGAAGCTTTAAGTTCAAACCCTAGTACCATCAAAGGAAAATAAATAAAATACAAGAGTAGAGCATTTGTTGCAAGTACAGGATGACCTTTTATGGATACTATTTCATCGTAACCAACTCAAAACTTCATTTTACAACAAAAGAATAAAGAACATTTCTTTCACTGGATGTTTATGCATGTGTTACATGAGTGTAGACACACACACACACACACACACACACACACACACACACACTGCTCCAGTCACAGTCGAAGGTCTGCTTGTTGTACTGGAATGCAAGTGTAGTTGGGGTTCCACATGTTAATCTTTTGGTGCCACCTGTGTCTCTCATCTACATCAGCTGTTTCAGCTGACACCTCCCATGGCACAATCCAGGCCTGTCTTGTCTGCTCTCTATGTCCTGTTACCTGCAGGATTCACTGCCTGTCACCTGGACATTGAAACTAAACAGAAACCCCTGAGCTCAGCTCTTCCTCTATAACACAAACCCCTGCCTGCTGTCACTGTGACTGATAACTCTGACTCATGGTAACCCCTCACGATGCTCCAGGCAAGTGAATGAGGAATGTTAGCCCCATTTCCTGTCCCCAAAGTCCTCTAGTTCTTTTTTACTAATGCCACATTTGTCTGATCTACTCATTTTTTTTTTGACCTTACCATACTTCAGTTCACAGAGAGAGGAAGGGTGGGTGAATGCAGTCATAAGATTCAATGTATATATGTGAACATGGAACCGGGTAAATTCAGATGTTAAACAAATCTATTTTACTGCAGTAAATTTTATTTGAATATGTAGGCATCTCACAAATGAATTTCTCATCCAACGTGAGAAAGTTTTGGCTATTATTTCTTTCATCTATTCGATTTCCCATCCTTTGTCTTCTGTTTTTTCCAGTACTCCTACCATGCATATGCCAATATGTTTGATGATCTGTAGGATCTCCTAAGATTCTGTTTTCTTTCTGTTTATTAGACTTGATCATCTCAATTGATTGGTCTCCAGATTCTCTAATATTTCTTCTTATAGTTCATATTTTCTTGATTTTTTCTAGTGTATTTACCATTTCTGTTATTGTATTTTTCAAATGTAAGGCTTTGTTCTTCGTTCTTTTAAAAACAATTTCTCTTCATATTCTCTACTTTTGTTGGATATTCTTTTCATATGTTTCTTTAATTCTTTAGACAGCTTCCTGTATTTTTCTGGCTATGTTTCTAACAGCTGGTCTGAAGTTTTTGTCTGAATCTTCTCAAATAAATACTATATTTTCTTCTCTCTCTTTATAGCACCATATTTTCCTCTTTCTTTGCATGTACTATTGAAAAATGAACATTTTACAGAATCAAGGATGGCAACTTTGGAAATAAAATTCTTTCCATCCCAATCCAGAGTTTGTGTTTCTTGCTTTGTGGTTTTGTTGTTGCTTCTGCTGCTTCATCATTTATTCATTTCTTCAGTGAATCCTGTAAGATCTGAATAATATGTAGCAATGAAGTCTTTTTTGCTGTTGTTTTGTGCTTCTTTTTGTGTGCTGGTGGGGCTTGAACTTAGGGCTGGGTGGGTTTATCTTTTCCTTCAAGTCTAGCACTCTACCACTTGAGCCAAAGCTCCACTTGCAGTTTTTTTTGTTTTTGTTTTTTTTTTGTTTTTTTTTTTGGTGGTTAACTGGAAGTAAGAGTCTCATGGACTTTCCTGCCTGGGTTAGCTTCAAACAGCCATTCTCAGATCACAGCCTCCTGAGTAGCTAGAATTACAGGTTTAAGTCATCAGAGCCCAGCTGAAATCTTTTTTAGCTCAGTGGTTAGCCAAAGATGGATCAGAACTTTATCTTAGGGGCCTTTCTATATCCTTTATTAAGGGTGTCTGATTGCATGTATGGCTGCTATACTCCATGTTCTAACATTTTACAGTTTTGCCTTAGATTTCATATCCTGGTTGTTTAGAGTATTAAGGTAAGCCTAAAATAAGAGCTTGGGGTCCTGTACTCCTTTCCTGATTATGTATACCACCAGTTACATGTATACCATCAGTATACATGTATACATCAGTATACCGTCAGTTACATAGTTCTCTAGATCCCTAGAGATATATTATAGTTTTTCCAGACCCCCAGAAAATTCTCATTTTTCAGTTCTTCCTTGTAAGGTTTTGGGAAGTGTGTTTTTTAACCTAAGTGGTACAGGGCCTTAGGTAGTTACAATGTTAAATCATTACCTCTGATTGTTTTCAATAAATACCCCAAGGACTAGGGTTTTTCCTGTGTTGTGAGACTCCATTAGCTGAGGATAGAACCTTGCCAATGGAGGTTTTTCCAAGAAATTGCAAGGCAGTAGAAAAATG
This sequence comes from Perognathus longimembris pacificus, assembly GCF_023159225.1. Classification (NCBI taxonomy): domain Eukaryota; kingdom Metazoa; phylum Chordata; class Mammalia; order Rodentia; family Heteromyidae; genus Perognathus; species Perognathus longimembris. The sequence continues at coordinate 80,086,175 of NC_063161.1, read as the reverse complement.
CCACACTCTGACAGAACTCCGCACCTGGCTCTCCCTCCACCTCTCTCTCCACTAGTTGATACAAGCTGAGATACTGGTGGTTTTAGGCTGTTTTTGCCACAAACCTTGCTCAGCCTTAAAATTTCAGGTTTTGTGTGTGCTACACAGTTTAGATTATTGCAGGCTTTGCTTTATTTCCAGGGTGAGAAAAATGAGTATTTTAACAATTTGTCAATATTTTGTTGCTTTTATGGATGAGTAAATGTATTTTTTATTTGTTTAAACTTGTAAAGGTGATGAACAGAGGAGTTACCGTTACATAAGTCAGGTAATAAGTACACTTCTTTTTGAATAGTGTCAGCCCTTCCCTCATTTTCTCCCAGATTTTTCCCTCCCCATCCTCCTTCCCTAAAGTTGTATAGTTCATTTCCAACATAGTGTCTAGTGAGTATCACTGTGAATTGGTTCACTCTTTGTCCCATGGTCTCTGTGCTTCCCCTTTTCCTCCCCAAATCAGATGAACTTATATATAAGAAAAAGGGAACAGAAATTAAAAAAAACAGCAACAGAAACAAATTAATCAAAGATAAAGGGAAAAAATGAACTGCAAACAGTGCAATAAAAAATCCTCTTGCTTCCATTTTCTGGAATTCATTTCCATAGGCATCATTTTACATGACCATATGTTCATAGCTATTGAGCCTTTGTGATCCTCTTCTAAGAATATCCTCCTGTGGTCTCACTACATGAATGTTTAGAATGCTGTTTAATTGATCATGTCCAAGTGTATTTTTTTTTTTTGTCTTTTACTATCCATTAGATTTACTTATAGGTTTATATATACATTCTAATTATTACAAATGAGAAAAACCATGTAGCCTATGTTTCTTTGGGTCTGGCTTATTTCACTTAATATATATTTTTCCAAGTCTTTCCATTTCCTTATGAATGGGGCAATGCCATTTTTTCTGTTGGAAGCATAGAATTCCATTGTGTTTTTATTCCACATCTTCTTTTTTTTTTTTTTTTTTTTTTTTGGCCAGTCCTGGGCCTTGGACTCAGGGCCTGAGCACTGTCCCTGGCTTCTTCCCGCTCAAGGCTAGCACTCTGCCACTTGAGCCACAGCGCCGCTTCTGGCCGTTTTCTGTATATGTGGTGCTGGGGAATCGAACCTAGGGCCTCATGTATCTGAGGCAGGCACTCTTGCCACTAGGCTATATCCCCAGCCCCATTCCACATCTTCTTGATCCATTCATCCACTGAGGAGCATCTGGGTTCATTCCATATCTTGGCTATGATAAGCAATGCTATAATGAACATGGTTGTGCTGGTGGCTTTAGTGTGGCCTGGTTTGTGGTCAATTGGATAAATGCCCAGGAGTGAGATCGGTAGGTCATAGGGAAACTCTATGTTTAGTTTTTTGAGGAACCTCCATACTGCTTTTCAGAGTGGTTGAACAAATTTACATTCCCACCTAGGTGTAGTAGTGTTCCCTTTTGGCCACATCCCTGTCAGTATCTATTATTATTTGTTTTCTTGGTAGTAGCCATTCTAACTGGAGTGAGGTGGTATGTCAATGTTGTTTTGGTTTGCATTTCTTTTGTGGCCAGAGATGTTGAGCATCTGGAAGAGTGAATTTAAAGAATGAATCTTTGGAAGTCTCAATGACCGTTCATCTTCTGAAGGTTGATTTTTCACATTTACTTGGGATTGGATGACCCAAGAGACAGAAAAAAAATCTGGAACAGTCAACCAGCTTCTTGGTTCTAGTATTCTTTTCATTCTTGTAATCTCCATGGACAGTTACTGAGACTTTGGTGGTTTATACTTTCCTTATGCACCAAGATGGAAGGTATTTACAAGGAAGTTCTTGTTTGTTCACTTGGTTTCTAGTACAGATGTCTATACTAAAACATGGAAGGTTATAGTATTATTTTGAAGCTGCTTGAGTTGCATTTAAGTTGTGTGTGTGTGTGTGTGTGTGTGTGTGTGTACTAGAACTTGAACTCAGGACCTGGTGCTTTCCCTTATCTTTTCCACTCAAACTCTGATGCCCTACTGCTTAAGCAACAGCTCTATTTCCAATATTTGGGTGGTTCATTGGAGGTAAGAGTTGCACTAATTTTCTAACCCAGACTCTCTTTGAATCATGATTGTCAATTCTCAGCTTTCTGAGTAGCTAGAATTACAATGTGAGCCACAGATATCCAGCTATTAAACTATCTTGAAAGTTAAAACACCTCTATTTTATTCAGTCAGTTCAAAAGAATTTGTTGACAGAAACTGATTAAATTCAGGATGAAGCAATTCAAAATAAAATAAAATTCACTAATAAAATAGAACAACGAATATATTCACCATATTAACACTGGTCTGAGAGTGTAGTATCATTTCAGGGGTGTGCATTTTACTTTATGTCTTTTTTCTTTTTTTTCAGATTTTTATTATCAAACTGATGTACAACTTTATGTCTTTTTTCACAAGTAGAATAAGACCTCTCTACCTCCCTCAAAAAAAAAAAGACATTCACATCTTATTTTCTAGAATCTGCGACTTATATAAGGATGTGAGTTTGCAGATATGATTAAATTAAGGATATTGAGATAGAGAAATTACCCTAAATTACTCACTTGGACCCAGTGTCATTTCTAGGGTCCTTGGGAAATGGAAGAACTTGGAAAAAATTATACTAAGTGAAGTGAGCCAGACCCAAAGAAACATGGACTCTATGGTTTCCCTCATAGGGAATAATTAGCACAGGTTTAGGGAAGTCACAGCAGAGGATAACAAGAGCCCAATAGCTATGCCCTTATGAACACATAAGATGATGCTAAGTGAAATGAACTCCATGTTACGGAAACAAGTGATATATCATGGTTGTAATTACTTTCAACATGCCATGTGAAACCACAGCTTCTATTGTTGATGATCCTCTTGTATCCCTTTCCTGTGGTTGTCCCTGAACTATCACTGTATCTCAACTGAGTACCCTGGATAGTGTATATACTCGTATTAGAACTAGGGAAGGGAAAGGGAATATCAAAATCCAGAGACAAAGGATAAAAAGACAAATGACTCCAAAGGCAATACTTAAAAAATCATTTAGTGTAAACCAACTGAACAGCTCATGGGGGGAGAGGGAAAGAAGGAGGGGGAAGGGGGGAAATGAGGGAAGAGGTAACAAATTGTACAAGAAATGTACCCACTGCTTTACGCATGAAACTGTAACCCTCTGTACATCACTTTGACAATAAATAAGTAATTATTTAAAAAAAGAGAAAGAAGAGAGTGAACAGTCAGACAAGAATGAGATATGGAGGAATTTGCTGACATGCAACCTCTGACTTTGAACATGCAAAGGAGCCAGGAGACAAGGAATGCCTACAGTTTATAGAAGCTGGGAAAAATAAGGAAATGAATTTACCTCAAGACCCCAATAAGGATGCTTGAATTTAGTTCCATCAACTGGCCTCTGAAATAGTAAAATAGTATGTTTGCATTGTTTGAAGCTTAGAAGCCATAAAGTGCCTTTAGATATCATTATTTTTGTAGGGAATTTGAAGCTTATTTTCTAGATCATAAGTACATTTTCACTTCCTGGTGATGAAATAACAATAGAGGAAAGTAAACATGAAACAGAAAGCAAAGAGTTGAGTATCTAGTGGATGTAGCCAACATGAAAGCATGTTGTAGGGTACCAATTGCTTCTTTTGTAGGGAATGTAACACTTTCAATGGCCTCTCTATGTTCAAGATGAGTACAGAACTGATTATGAACATAAAGCCTAAGACAGTTTAATAAAATGTTCAGAGATGAATATCTTCTATCGTGAGTACATTTTGTGCATATGAAAGAATCCTGCTTAGTCATTTCAGCACTTGATTTATTGACTCTGAGGGCCTTAGGTGAGCCACTGCTTTCTGCTTCCTAGGTGTCATGTCATATTCACCACGGCCATTAAGCAGCCCTGAGCATCTCCCAGAATTCACACAGGACAAGGTAACAAATGTTCCTCAACACTTTTCCAGTTTGAAACACAGCTTGGATTTTGCCAAGTGGCAAAGACAGAATTTACCAGAGGTCCCGTTGACCTTGTAAGTGAAAGGAAGACCAGGGAAAGAAAAATTGTGTCCAACCACCCCTGGATTACCCCAGAGATAACAGACATGCAAATTAACAGAGATACTAGTAATGGCTCCAGTTCTTTTGGAAGAAGATAAATCTCCTTTCAAAAGAAAGTCAATTTCCAGCCTTAAGAATTTAGATCTTAATGAGCACCTATGTGGTCTACTCTTCATTCTACTATCTGTCAATGCATCACATTTTTGCTTTTGTTTTGTATCCTGTGTCTATTATTTATCACTAATGATAACATCCAATCAAAGGGAAGAGTATACAACACTGCGGGGTTGGGGGTGGGTGGGTGAGTGGATGGGGGTGGGAAGGAGAGCAGAGAAGGAAGGAGAAAAGATAACATGGAAAATGGATTTTGCAGGAGTCCCTGTCCTTTAAAAGCACATGTACCCTTTCACCTTCCAAGCTAAGAATTATAAAAACATCCTTATGTTACTCAAGTAACCTGACACCTATCCTTAGTCTAGTTTTGTTTTGAAGCATCCTTCCTCTCTTTGTGCACAGACCTCCAGTGAAACACATGTAAATACACAGTCATTCTGCATTTATACCTCTGCCAATTCTTCCCTTGCAGGGTACACTTCAGGAAGTTCCACTCTAAACAGTTTTCAAATCCAAGCTGCCACTTTGATTTCATCAAATCAAGCCTTTGTTGAGATCAAACCTTTGAAATGAGAAAAGATTTTTAATCCATTTATACCAGATGGGGTCAAACTCTTGCAATCTTGAGAGCTGTAGGATTAGAATCCCTCAAACCCTTTCTGTAGTCCTCCCTCCCACATACCCAGGGTATTTTACAGCTACTTTAATCAAATTGTATCAGCTCTTGAATTTGAACAAAATCAAGATAAGAATGCTCTTTCTAAGCCTGCTTTGCTGCAACTTTAATGACAAAATGCTCTCTTTCTCTACAAGCATCAGCAAATAAAATAAATGAAAACAGGATTTATTGAAAATGGCTTGAAACTAAGCTTTTCAGTAAGGGGTAACAAACACAAAAAGACTGAGATTATTGTTAATAAAGATATTCTGCAGAAAGCTTGAAACATTTATGTGGAAGATAAATAAATTGGAATGACAAGTTTCTTCAGCTATAAATGTTGAAACTCTGAATTAAAAAAAAATCACTGCCTAGAGAAACACTCAAGGGAAGCTGATGATTACTAAGGGAATGGGGAGAAGAGAAATAGACTTTATAAGTAGATGAGGACTGGGGGAGAGGGATGTGCTACCAGGAGGATAAAGAAGGTTGAATTCTGATGTAATAGATTATTTGCAACTATGAAAATGAAACAAGGAAATTTATTAGGATTTAGGGGTTGGGAATGTAATAGAGGGAATAAAATTTATTTGGAATATAATATAAATAGGTGCAGAATTGAAGCAATGGCCTCCTCCTGTATAACTAATATGTCAACAGATTAGAAAAATCATTGTCTAAATTTACTCAATTTTCACTGTCATTGAAACAATGTGTGTGTTCATGTGTGCATGTGTGTGTGTGTGTGTGTGTGTGTGTGTGTGTGTGTAATGACTCAAACTTGAAACCAGGGCCTTGACACTGTCCCTCAGCTTTTTCATTCAAGGCTGTGCTCTACACTTGAATCACTATGTTTCCTGCTTTTTTGGTGGCTAACTGGAAGTAAGAATTTCATGGAGCTGGGCACCACTGGCTCACACCTGTAATCCTAGCTACTCAGGAGGCTGAGATCTGATGATCATGGTTCAAAGAAAGTCCAGACAGAGAAGTCCCCATAAGACTTTTATCTCCCATTAACCATTCAAAAGCCAGAGGTGGTGCCATGACTCAAGTGGTAGAGCACTAGCCTTGAACACACAGAGAGAAGGAAGGAAGGAAGGGAGGAAGGAAGGAAGGAAGGAAGGAAGGAAGGAAGGAAGGAAGGGAGGGAGGGAGGGAGGGAGGGAGGGAGGGAGGGAGGGAGGGAGGGAGGGAAGAGGAAGGAAGAAAGGGAGGGAGGGAGGGGGAGGGAGGAAGGAAGGGGAGAGAGGGAGGGAGGGCAGGGAGAGGGGGGAGGAAGGAAGGGAGGGAGGGAGGGAGGGAGGGAGGGAGGGAGGAAGGGAAGGAGGGAGGGAGGAAATAAAAGAAAAGAATTTGATGGGCATCTTTTCTTGGGCTGGCTTTGAACTGCAATGCTCATATCTGAGCCTCCTGTGTAGTTATGATTGCAGGAATAAACCACCTGTCCCTGGCTCAAAAAATTGTTTTGCAACAAAATGTGCCTTCAATTTTACTTTGTATGAGATAATGCCATTAAGAACTGTTCCGTTTCTTATAGTTTTCATTTGGCAAAAATTTTATTTTTTTGTTGTTTTGTTTTTCTAGTGGCATTTGTAGGAGAATAGAGATCATATGCTTTTCTCTCAGTAAGACATAAGGTAACATCTGAAGTTGTGTGCTACACAGATAATGCTGGATAGTCTCCTCTTAATAACAAAATGTGCAAGCATGAGGTGTCTGGGTATAATCATAGCAGGATGCCATCACATTTATGCAGAATCAACATGACAAGTTCTGGAGCTTTGGAGAACTACCTGTGAGGAGGAATCCTGCCAGTATGAATGGCTATTTGTCATCTGTGGCATTTGCAGATTAAATTCATGCTAGCTTTTAAAAAGAAGTGTTTTGATATTTTAGTGTTTAGAGATTATTGCTTTTTGCATGTGCCATGCCCTGTATGAAAACATATTGGGAACAGTAACATCCTAGGTAAGGGTAGCATCATAAGGGAGAGTTTCAGCGTGAATCAGGAAAGTGAGCAAAAAGAGAATCTACAGGCACAAGCCTTGAGTCCTGACATCTTCTGTCTTCCCTGTGAGAAAGCCCTGAGTAATCTGATCAGGATTTTATTTATTTTATTTTTATTATCTTTAAGTATTTGTACAAAGGGGACTCAATTCATCATGTCAGTTTGAGTTCTATGCACCTTCATCAATGTCATCACTTTCATCATCCTTCCCCTGTCTCTCCCAACTCCAATCATCTCCTCCATTTACCCAGTTCAACTTTCACATATGTACATTTAATATTATGATGGCACTCTCCTACTCTTCCTGTCTTCATTCAGCTACCCATTTCCCTTTGACCTCACTTACCCCCTAACACCCCAAGTTTCTACTTCCTGGTGTCCTCTTCTCTTCTCTTCTCTTCTCTTCTTCTCTCCCCTCCCCTCCCCCTCCCTTCCCTTCCCTTCCTCTTTGTTTCTTTCTTTTTTCCTTCCTTCCTTCCTTCCTTCCTTCCTTCCTTCCTTCCTTCTTTCCTTCCTTCCTTCCTTCCTTCCCTCCCTCCCTCCCTCTCTCCCTCCCTCCCTCCCTTCCTCTTTCTTTCTTTCTTCTCTCTTTTTTTGTGTTGGTAGTGGGGCTTCAACTCAGGGCCTGGGCACTGACTGCCCTTGAACATTTTTGTTCAAGGCCAGAACTCTACCATTTGAGCCATAGCTTCACTTCTGGATTTTTTGGGTGATTAGTTGGAGATAAGAGTCTCACAGATTTTCCTGCCTAGGCTGACTTTGAACTTCAATCCTCAGATCTCAGCCTCCTGAGAAGCTTACAGGTGTAAGTCACTAGAATTCACTTTGTTTGGCCTAGAATTCACTTTGTTAGACTGTAAGTTAGTTGTCCAAAAGAATTAGACCATCTGAATTCTTCCCCATGTATACCATAGAACTATCTCTTTAAGAACTACTGCAAAAGAGGTACAGTTTTCCCTGCAACTCTGAGAGTTCTATATCCATGGATTCAACCAATCCAAGACTGAAAATATTAGAAAAAAATGTATCTTTATTGAACATGTGCAGGTTTGACTTTCTTGACATAATTCTCTAGGCAATATGGTATAATGAAAATTTACCTAGCATTTATATTGTTTTAGATAAGCAATATTGGGGTGAATTAAAGTATATCAGAAGATGTACATAGGTTGTACAAAATACCATTCCATTTTATAGAAAAGACTTCATATATGCAAGAGGTCTGCTAACTAATTCCTTATAGATACCAGAGGACAACTGTATTTGGTTTTACTCGTCCTCAAGTGATAAGTAGTGATGGGTTAGAAATGGATATAAAGAGGGAACCCACACACTGGGAGCTAGAGATATAGGTTGTACAAGCTAGTGAAAGCATTAAGCACATTTGCTAGGCTAAGATTCCACTTTCATGATTTACCAGGCAGAAACTATAAGCAGAAGATTATTTTTTTCTGGGTTTCTTCTCTAGAACACAAATTCATGGGTCAGGATCCATGATTCCAAGTAGGCGAGGGCACAGATCTCCCTTTCAAGCTCACATAATCTACCTCAGTTGCCCTGTTCTCCTCCAGTGTTAACGTGGCTGATGTGGTTTACCCAGTGACCAATAGGAAACTGGAGCCTGGAACAATGCTTCTGTCTTCTAGTAGGATGCATATAAGGCACTTCACAGAAAGTCTAGGTACAATTGACTTGCACTTTTGCTTAGCATTGACTTGGCAATCTACCCATTAGGGGAGCCCAGGCTAGCACATATCTGTAAGGTTGTTTCATAGTTGATACCCTATTTGAGATATTGCTATGTGATAGAAAGGCATTCAAGAATCTTACAGGGGATACATTATGGCTATCATGCCTTGTAGGCACTTCTGTCTGGGCTTCTAACTACCACTTAGTTTTTTTCTCTTTACAAATGCCCTCAGACCCACTTTAAAGTACATGAGGAAAGGAGAAACTGCTGGTTAAGATAGGAAGAAGGAAGTGAAAGAAGGAAGAAAAGGAAGCTTGGAGGAAGAGTTTGCCTCCCTGTCTTAGGGTGACTTCACACACATGTTTCCAATGGAGGGACTATATTTTAGGAACCATCTCAACTACTGGGGTACCCACTGATCCCCAGAAATTAAGGGGCTATTTGTTTGTCTTTTGGACCTCCTTCATTCTGATCCCTCATCATTGACACAAAGATTGTTTATTATTTTACTTGTGTGTATGTACGTGTGTGTGGTCTGTGTGTTGGTACTGGGGCTTGAACTTAGGACCTGGTCTGAGTGCTGTCTCTTAACTTTTTCACTTATAACTGGTGCTCTACCATGTGAGCAACACCTCCATTCCAGGTTTTGGTGGTTAACTGGAGATAAAAGTCTCTCGGATTTGTCTGTCTGGGCTGGCTTTGAACCATTATTCTCAGAGCTGCGCCTCCTAAGTAGCTAGGATTACAGGTATAAACCAATGGCATTGGATTTATTGTTTTACTTTGATCTGTAGACCAAGAAAAGCAAAACTCCATTTAGGTCTAGAAGTTTCCCCCCAAAACACTTAACATATTTTTTGACAAATATGATTATTTTAAATGTTTCTACTCCAGTTCAGTCTCTACAAACCCTTTCTGTCTTCAGTAGTGCAGTGATTATGTTGTTCCCACTGAGCACTGGTATTTACACAGTGGCTTCATTTAACTCCTGGATTGTTAAGCTGGCTCAAGTGGGGCATAAGGGTTGAGAGGAACAGCTAGAAGAGGGCTGTAGACAAAATGAGGGTCTCCTGAGCCACATGGAATGCCATTTAAAGTCACACACACACACACACACACACACACACACACACACACACACACACACACACACACCAGCAGCTGTCCAGGCCTGCAGGCCCAAGCCTGTGATCCCAGCCCTCAGGGAGGCCGAAGCAGTAGAATCTCTAGTTCAAGGCCAACCTGGACTACATACCAAAAATCCTATTTCAATAGACCAAGGTCTGTGAATGTAACGTAGTGACAGAGTGCCTGAAGCACAAGTTGGACCTTCACCACTATTTCTCCCCTTCACCTTTTTAGAGAAAACAAGATAGAAAGATTTAATTTCTCACACTGCAAATATTTCTTCTATCTCCTAGGGTGAAGCATAGTATATGCAAATAGACATATGTGGGTTTATACTTTTTTTAAAACACAGAGACCTATTTAAATAAAAGATATTGAAGGCTTAACTCATTCTGTCTCTGTTCCTGTCTGTCTCTGTGTGTCTGCTTGTCTGTCTGCCTGTATGCTTATCTGTCTCTCTGTGTATTTATCGGTATTGAGAAGCCATGACCATTATTAAGAGACCATGTATGCATGGGTCACATTCAAGCATAGAAGGGAGAGAATGGTGTGGGTTCTCTAGCTGTAAGCAGTTTGCTGGAAACCCTCTTCATCTCCCCCTTCCCTTTCTGTCCTAAAGAAAAGAGCAGCAGCTAAGCCCACTCCTGTGTGAAGGAAGCAAGGTCTGACCATTGCTCCTGAGCAGGAGTTGGGCGAGAGGCCGAGGGCTCTACCAAGTACTCAGGGCTGCATTGAGAGCAGTATGAGCTGGGATCAAGGAGGGGGAGGGCAAGGGGCAAGAGGATGCTGTCTGTGTTCTGGGTCCCTGAATCAATCTTAAGGATTCCACTTGGATCTAGGAGGGAGGAAGAGGAGGATCAGGAAGAGGAAGGAGAGGGAGAGAAGAAAGTAAAAGATGTGTGTGTGTGTGTGTGTGTGTGTGTGTGTGTGTGTGTGTGTGTGTGTGATGGGGGAGGTGAGAACAAAAGACACTATTTTACCGGGCTCTTCGCTGAAAGAGAAGCCCATCATCTCCATTTAGTGGGTTTCAATAGCTGAGCCTCTAAGCACATGGGGGCCTATGGCCAACTTCTGCCTCTCCCAGGATGTGCACTTCCCAGCGAGAACGTGACAGGTCAGTGGGGAAGGTTAGGAAGGAGGTGAGCTAGAAGGATAGAGAGAGCAATCTGGGTGCTGTGCTGGCTGGAGGGGAGCAGGGGTGAGAAGGAGCCAGGCAGAAAAGAAGATAAGGCGGGGGAGGGGAGGATAAAGAAAGGGGGAAACTCCTTTTCTGACACGGGGCATAACTTAATTTTCACGGTGCTGGGACAGCTGTATCGTGTAATCTGCCATGGCATGCCGTTAAAGCTTCAATGACTTTACTGACCCAGAAGGGAGACTCGACCGTGGAGAGAGAGGCTTTTGAAAAGAAGTGGTGATCTTTCACGATTTATGAGCTTGTCTTAAAGAAACAGACTCCACTCACTTTAAATTAATCAGCCTTTGCAGGGTACATAGAAATGGGGGTTTCTGGGCCGTGTGATGGGAAGGCCCTGGTGTGCTTGGGACTGCCTTGACCCCTTTCTCGTGGTGGTGGAGGTGATGGCATCGAGAAGCCGACACGGCTGGTGCTCCCTGTCATTGAGGGCTTGACCAGAGCCCAGAACTTTGAGGCTGCTGGACTACATACACCTCCTTGAGGAGGAAGAGGACACCCAGCCCTTCCTGGAGGCTGGGGGAGGTCAGAGCAGACAGCACTGGCAGGGGGTGGGTCGGGGGCTTGTGTGTGGTGGGGAATGTCCTTATTCAAGTTCCTGGGCTTGCATTCATTGTGCAAGAAGAAAAAAGAAAACCAGGAGAAATATAAGGCATTTCACACCCTGGTGAAATGTGAGACCTCCCGCGTGATTAAACCACTGAAGGGAAAATGTGAGGGTCTTACCAGGCCATTTGATCCACCCTCATTTTCCATATTTCTGAGAACAAAAGGTGAAAAGAGACCTCATTCGAATGTGCATGCGTTTACTGGTTAAATTTTGGCCAAGTTGTGTTCACCACTGAGGTGTTCCAGAGAACTGACCTATGGTTAAAAAAAAAAAAAAAGATGAATCATATTGTCCTAGGAATAATCTTGACTAGTGTGGAAATTCTTATCATTAGGCAGAGGATTGTATTTTATCTTTGATACACCATTGTAAAACCTTAAATTATTCTTTTGGCAATTTAACTGTGTGCCGGGGACAAATTCTCTATTGCAGAAAGAGTCAAGCACAAGAGTTTCTTTTCCTTTCCTCTGAGTCACCCCCTGTACCTATTTTCTGTGTTTAACTGATTTGGAGGCTTTTGGAGTTCCATGGTTGTCATCAACAGCTAAGTAAGACTAGTCATCTTTAAGAAGCATTAGATATGTGGAAGACCTCTCAGAAACATCTGCTACTCAGGCAGTCTGCGTCTAGTGCTAGAAATGAAATCCAGGTAAAAGAAAATTCAAGGAAATATGTGGTTTATCATTGTTGTTGTTATTTTTGACATATGATGTGAAATTATGCCTTTCTCTTTTGTTTTTCTTCCCTATGGTTTTACCCTGTTGTTACTCTATTTGATTTTGGTACCCTGGGTATTGTATATATAGGTTTATCTGAACTAGGGAAGGGAAGGGGAACACCAAAATGGTGAGACAAAGGGTAAGAGGTGAACCAATGCATCAGCAATACTTACAAGACAACAGGCCGTTGGGGTGGGGAGGGAATTAGGGAGAGGGGGAAGGTGGGAGAAAAATGAGGGAAGTACTAACATGTTTGCCTTACATATGAAACTATAACCCCTATGTACATCATTTTGACAATAAAAATTTTAAAAAGAAAAGAAAATTAAGAGATAATTGATAAAGAAAATGTATTCATATGGTTGCTAAATTATGGTTGAGCACCTCTATCCAACATGACATCAGAAAGTTTAGTATGTCAGATTTTCAGATTAGGGAAGCTCAACAGGTTAAGTCAAGGCAAATAATGCCAAATTGAGAAAACTCTGACTTTTAGTCTGACTTTTAGTGAATTTACAATGTATCTGGTCTGTGGATCATGATGGGAGCACTTTTCCCTTCTATTTTTTTTAAAGCATGTAGTATTTATTTATTTATTTTTGAGTATGTTTTTTTTTTGTTTTTTAGTGTTATTATAAAGGTGATGGACAGAGGGGTTATAGTTAAAAACATCAGGCAAAGCACTTTTCCTTTCTTAAGCAACACTGTGGGTCCATTTTTGGTACCAATCCATAGACTTCTAAAGGGTTCCTTTGCTGAAGTGCTAAAAGAAAATAAGAAAGGCAGACACTCCTCCCTGCCCTGGTGGGATATTAAAAAACATGATCCATAGCAAGAACACAGCAACCTTCCTGGACTGCTCTCACAATGGGGCTCGTCTATTGTGGCTTGATGATTTAAATTTCAACAACACACATCCCAGTACTATCACAACAGTTCTGAATATACAGACTTTCTCTGCCAGCACTGTAAAAGTATGCAGGTCAGGGAGTTCTCTATGACTTATTTATTTTTGTTTATTTGCCCTTTCTTTGTGCTGGCTCTAGACCTTGAACTCAGGGCCTTGCTTTTTTTTTTTTTTAAAGTTTTTATTATCAAACTGAATTACAGAGAGGTTACAGTTTCATACATTAGTCATTGGATACACTTCTTGTACTGTTACCTCGTCCCTCATTCCCCCTTCTCCTCTCCCGCTTCCCCTCCCCCCCATGAGTTGTTCAGTTCATTTACACCAAACAGTTTTGCAAGTATTGCTTTTGTAGTTGTTTGTCTTTTTTTACCCTGTGTCTCTCGATTTTGGTATTCCCTTTCAATTTCCTAGTTCTAATACCAAATACACAGTTTCCAATATACTCAGATAAAATACAGAGATGGTGTAGGTACAACCACAGGAAGGTGATACAAAAAGAGCATCAATAATAGAAGCTACAGTTACACATGGCATGTTGAAAGTAGTTACAACTGTGATATAACAATCGTTTCCATAACATGGAGTTCATTTCACTTAGCATCATCTTATGTGTTCATAAGGGTATAGCTATTGGGCTCTTGTGATCCTCTGCTGTGACTTCCCTAAACCTGTGCTAATTATTCCCTATAAGGGTGACCATAGAGTCCATGTTTCTTTGGGTCTGGCTCACTTCACTTAGTCCTTCCAAGTCCTTCCATTTCCTTACAAATGAGGCAATGTCATTCTTTCTGAAAGAGGCATAAAATTCCATTGTGTATATGTACCACATTTTCCTGATCCATTTATCTACTGAGAGGCATCTGGGTTGGTTCCAGATTCTAGCTATGACAAATTGTGCTGTGATGAACATTGTTGTGCTGGTGGGATTAGTGTGTTCTTGTTTGTGGTCTTTTGGATAGATACCCAAAAGTGGGGCTGCTGGGTAATAGGGAAGTTCTATGTTTAGCCTTCTGAGGAATCTCCATACTGCTTGCCAGAGTGGCTGAACCAGTTTACATTCCCACCAACAATGAAGTAGGGTTCCCTTTTGGCCACATCCCCTTCAACAATTGTTATTATTAGTTTTCTTGATATAGGACATTCTTACTGGGGTGAGATGGAATCTCAATGTTGTTTTGATTTGCATTTCTTTTATGACAAGTGATGTAGAGCACTTTTTCATATGTCTCTTGGCCATTCTCATTTCCTCATCAGAGAAGTCTCTTTTTCAGTCTTTAGCCCACTTGATGAGGGGGCTAATGGTTCTTTGAGGTTTTGTTTTGGAGGAAGGTAATTTTTTAGTTCTCCATATATTTTAGATATGAGGCCTTTGTCTGTTGAATGGCCAGTAAAGATCTTCTCCCACTCTGTGGCCTTTCTGTTTATCTTGCGAGCTATGTCCTTTGCCCTGCAGAAGCTCTGCAGTTTGATGCAGTCCCATTTATCCAACCTTTCTTTGATTTGTAGCCTTTCTGGGTCTTTGTTAAGGAAGTTCCGTCCTGTGTCAAGGAGCCCAAGTGTTTCTCTTACTCCTTCCTTTAGTGTTTTCAGGGTGTCTGTTTTGATTTCGAGGTCTTTAATCCATTTGGAATTGATTTTGGTGCAGGGTGATATATAAGGATCTAGTTTTAGTTTGTTGCATGTGTTGAACCAGTTTTACCAGCACCATTTGTTAAAGAGGCTATCTTTCTTCCAGACTATTGTTTTAGCTCCTTTATCAAAGATTAAGTAGGCGTAGTTCTGTGGGTTCATTTCTGGGTCTTCAATTCTGTTCCATTGGTCTTCAGGCCTGTTCCGGTGCCAATACCAAGCTGTTTTTATTACTAAAGCTTTATAATACAGCTTGAAGTTGGGTATTGTAATTCCTCCAGCACTGTTCTTTCTGCTTAGGATTGTTTTTGCTATTCTAGGTCTTTTATTGTTCCATATGAATTTCTGGATTGCTCCCTCTATTTCATTAAAAAATGGTGTTGGGATATTAATGGGTATTGCATTGAATTTGTAGATAGTCTTTGGCAATATTGCCATTTTGATTATATTAATCCTCCCAATCCAGGAGCATGGAAGGTTTTTCCAATTCCTTAGTTCTGCCTTTATTTCATTTTTCATGTTTTTAATGTTCTCATCATAGAGGTCTTTCACTTCTTTGGTTAAGATTATTCCTAGGTATTTTATGTTTTTTGAGGCTATTGCAAAAGGAGTTGCTTTCCTGATTTCAGCCTCGGTCTTCAGGTCGTTAGCATAGAGAAAGGCCGTTGATTTTTGAGGGTTTATTTTATATCCTGCAACTTTGCCAAAGTTTTGGATCAGTTCTAGTAGCTTGGGAGTAGAGTCTATGGGGTTCTTTAGGTCTCTCTTCGCAGATCATGTAATCTTCAAAGAGAGAAAGTTTAACTTCATCTTTTCCTATTTGGATCCCCTTTATATTTTCTTCTTGCCTAATTGCTCTGGCTAGGAATTCTAGTACTATGTTGAAGAGAAGGGGAGAGAGTGGACATCCCTGCCTTGTTCCTGACTTTAAAGGGAATGGCTTTAGTTTTTCACCATTTAGAGTTATGCTTGCTGTTGGTTTGTCATAAACTGCCTTGATTATATTCAGGAATGTTCCCTGGAATCCCAGTTTTTCCAGGGCTTTTATCACAAATGGGTGCTGGATGTTATCGAACGCCTTTTCCGCATCCAGTGATATAACCATGTGGTTCTTTACCTTGCTCCGGTTGATGTGGTGGATTACATTAATTGACTTGTGTATATTGAACCAACTTTGCATCCCTGGGATGAAACCAGTTTGATTGTGGTGTATGATTTTTTTGATGACCTGTTGAAGTCGATTGGCCAGAATTTTGTTGAGAATTTTTGCGTCTATGTTCATCAAGGAAATCAGTCTATAGTCCTCTTTCCATGATGATGCCCTGCCTGGTTTTGGGATGAGGGTTATACTGGCTTCATAGAATGTGTCTGGTAGTGAATGTTCTCTTTCAATTTCATTGAAGAGTTTGAGAAATATTGGTGTGAGTTCTGTGTTGAAGGCCTTGTAGAATTCTGCTGTAAATTCGTCTGGACCTGGGCTTTTCTTGGATGGGAGATCACTTATTGCCGTTTCTATTTCAATACTGGATATGGGTCTGTTTAGAAGGTTTAAATCTTCATGGTTGAGTTTTGGGATATGAATTTTTTCTAGGAAATCATCCATTTTTTCCAAGTTCTCAAATTTATTGGCATAAAGGTTTGCAAAATAGTCCCTTATTGTGTTCTGAATTTTGGTTGTTTCTGTGGTGATGTTACCTGTTTCATCTCTGATTGAAGGGCCTTGCTTTTTTACTCAAGGTTGGTACTCTACCATTTGAGCCACAGGTCCACTTGTAGATTTTTGGTTATTCACTGATGATAAGAGCCTCATGAATTTTTTCACCTGGGCTGGCTTTGAACTATGACCCTCAGATCTCACCCTCCTGAATAGCTAGGATTACAGTCCAGAGCCACTGTACTCAGCTTCTGTTACTTTGTTTGTTAGCATCACATTTACCTGGGAAATTTAATAAAATACAGATCCTTGTCTGAAAAATTCAGCTAGCTACTCCAGGTTGGTGTCCATCCAAGCAACATTAAAAATATTAATGATAATTAAGCCAAGCAAGATGGCTTGTACCTGAAATCTTAGCTATTCAAGAAGTTGAGATCTGAGGATAGCAGTTCAAACTGAGTTCTGGCAAGAAAGTCAAAGCAGGAAGTAGAGCTGTGGCTTCAGTGGTAGAGTCCTATCCTTGAGTAAAAAGACTCAAGGACAGCGCCCACATGCTGAATCCAAGTGCCAGAACCGACACACACACACACACACACACACACACACACACACACTATAAATCAGAATTATGTTTTGACCTTACACTTTATTTTATGGCAACAATCTAAGTTTCTTTGTGGTTTCTAGATGTTTAGGACCTGTGTAATTTTCCTTGACTATAAATGATAAAATAAATAGACATCATCCTCTAACTCCAGATGTTGTTTACTACATGCCATTTCTTTTTGTGGCTGACATTTACATTTTATACATATTTAAATAATGTTATCATTAGATAAATAAGTTAACGTAACTGAGAAAATAATTCAATGGCGATAATTTTAAAGTGAGATTAGTGTAATTGTAATGAATGAGAAATGTTGCCTCAGTGTCTCAGCAAGCACTTTCCAAGTAAACTTAAAAACATGTTCTTAGCTGGGCATGAGTGGCTCATGATCCTCAGAGTCACATTCGGCTTTTTCTGAGATTAGTTGGAGTCTCATAGACTTTCCAGTCCTGGCTGGCTTTTAACTGTGATCCTCAGATCTCAGCCTACTGAGTAGCTAGGACTCCAGATGTGGGCCACTGACACCCAGCTCTTGAGTACCAGTGCCTCAGGACTGTAATCCTAGCTACTCAGGAGCTTGAGCTCTGAGGACTGTGGTTCAAAGCCAGCCTGGGCAGGAAAGTCTGTGAGACTCTTTAACCACCAGGAACCAGAAGTGGTGCTCAAGTGGTACAGTGCTAGCCTTGAGCAAAAGAGCTCAGGACAGTGCCCAGGCCCAGAATTCAAGCCCCATGACCACCACCACCAACAACAAAACATCATTGCATCATTCACAGCAGCTGTAATTTCATCTCTAGTTATTTGCTAAGGGAAAAACCTATGTGTGTCTTAAGGGGTTTTGACCTCTTTGAGCATTTGTTTCTTGTCTTGAAAATGGGATAATTTCTGTCTTGCAGGACTGGATTTTGTTTTGTTTTGCCAGTCCTGGGCCTTGGACTCAGGGCCTGAGCACTGTCCCTGGCTTCTCTTTGCTCAAGGCTAGCACTCTGCCACTTGAGCCACAGCGCCACTTCTGGCCGTTTTCTATATATGTGGTGCTGGGGAATCGAACCCAGGGCTTCATGTATATGCAACAAGCACTCTTGCCATTAGGCTATATTCCCAGCCCTTACAGAACTCTTTTTGATAACTGAATGAACTAATGTAAGTAAAACATTTTACATGACACCTAGCACATATAAAATAAGAAGTGAGAGCTAGCACAGTCCCACCTGATCACCACAACCATCACTACTTACCAGCACCACCATAGCTGTCATTACCATCACCATCATAATTATCACCAGCCTTTCCATCACCACTATCACCACCACTGCCATCAACACCACCCCTCACCTCATCACCGCTGTCCTCATTATCACCATCATCATCAGTCATATTCATCACCACTGCCATCATCACCATTATCACTATCACCACCAGCACCACATCACCACCTGTTGGGCTCTGGCTATACCTTTAAGGGGCAGTCCCGAGAGGCTGGCCTCTTCTCCGGCCCTGGGGCTGCTTGGCTGCTTGGCTGTTAGCCACTCCTACCCCCTTCCAAATCCAGAACCGGAAGAGGTAGCAAACCAGCCCCTGCCTTCTGCCTTGGTCACGTGTGTGTGAAAATGGCACCGGGCCAGGCCCACGGGGCAGGCCTATGGGATATGATGACCGCCCATAGAGGAAGTTCTGTGACATAACTATGATGGTCAGCTTATCAGCCTGTCGCTAGTATGCAGTTAGTCCCTCTCCTTCCTGCCACCATTACTGTTATATAAACCTCACCCCTGAGTAAAACCGGTGGGGGTTTCAGAAGCTCACCCCCAGATGCCCGCACTCATGTCCTGTGTGTTCTTTGAGAGACTGAGGGGAGTTGCGGTGTCTCGCGATTATGCACCCCCAAGGTTTGCACATTGGGCCGCACTCCAGCTTTTCCACCCGGCTGGACAGGGCAGGATACGCGTGAGGGTGAAAGGGAGCCCGACAACCACCAAGACCATCACCTGTCACCACCACCCAAGTCATTATCACCACAAAGACCAGCCCCACTATATCCACCATCCAATTCACTATCACCACCGTCACTACCAACCAAGTCACTATCACCACTATTACCACCACTACCATTATCATAAACACTATTTTATGTTTATGTGATTACACATACTGATTCAAGACTCCTTTAAGAATACTTATATATTTTTAAAGCAACAGTCAGCATAACAAAATTTGCATTATGGTGACAATTCCTTGCTTAAAAGTCCATCCTAAGCATTCTATTTCTCTATTAAATATAAAGACACCACTTCTTCCTAGAGTGTTATAGCTTGGGAGTGGTTTGTCCCCCAGAGGTTCATGTACTAGAAGGTGGTGATGTTGAGGCAGGGGAATCCTTAAGCTGCTGCAGGGCCTAGTGAGGAGCCATGATGTCCTGGGAGCTCTGTCCTCAGGGATTGAATGAAGCTGTCTTGTGGGTATGGGTAAGGTCTTGTAGGGATGGAAGAGTGGGTTGTTATAAGCGAATCTGGCTCCTCCTTGCATGTCTTTTCCTGATCACTGCTGCTACACATACTCCTGCCGTCTTGATTCTATCCACCATAAGGCTTTCAGTATAACTGAGCAGATACCCACTTTTGAACTTCCAGGGTTATGACCAGAATGTATTTCTTTTCTTTATGAAACAGATAGCCTCTGATAATTTGTAATAACAACACAAAGTAAACTAAGACATAGAGTAAGCATATTCCCAGAATCCTTCTATAAGGTCACTAGTTTTAGGGAAATCATCTTTATGTGGTAGTCCTTTTCTGTCATTCCTGAGAATATCTCTCCTGTGGGCATAGTTGCACACACCTGTTCTCATATCCATCCCAAGCCCCATGTAGAAGTAATTATATAAAACTAGGACTGTGGAGAGCTAATTCTTTCTATACTATGAGATATTGTTCTTACACCTAATGTATGTTGACAGACTTCTGTATAGTTTTCCTTAACTCTTGTGGGTTTTTGTT
Organism: Perognathus longimembris pacificus; assembly: GCF_023159225.1. NCBI lineage: Eukaryota > Metazoa > Chordata > Mammalia > Rodentia > Heteromyidae > Perognathus > Perognathus longimembris. The sequence continues at coordinate 80,066,156 of NC_063161.1, read as the reverse complement.
TGTTTGTTTCTTTGATTTTGGAAGGATAATTTTAGTTTATTATTTATATTGTATGTTTCAGATTAAACCTTAGGGGGATAACTGATTACTAAAATATCTGGGTACCAGTGGCTGGCTCACCCATGTAATCCTAGCTACTAAAGAGGCTGAGATCTGAGGATTGCAGTTAGAAGCTAACCCAGAGTAGATAAATCTGAGAGCCTTTTATCTACAATGAACTAGCAAAAGGCTAAAAATGGAGTTGTGTCTCAAGTGGCAGAGCAATAGCTTTGAGTGGACAAAACTAAGTAATAGTGCCCAGACTTGGGGTTCAAGCCCCCATATTGGCACACAAAAAATGACTAAAGGAAAGCTAAAGGAATGAATGAAACTGAAGTGTTTGATCCATTATGATTATTGCATATGGTTAAGATAATACCAGTGTTTCTTAATTTAGTGTGCTGTCTTTTCCTTTGAGCTACTTTTTTTCACATAGCCTACACAAACACCATAGTCACACAGAATGAACAGAAAACATGCGAGTTCATTCTCTTCTCTAAACAATTCCAATAGCTACCTTGGGCTCAAAGGCATCTGCTATGAACTGATACTCTACATTCTTTTGGCCTCTACCTTCCATAGAACTCTGGCAACCCAAACTTTATGTCTGCATTTAACACATTATGTGCAATACTTCCTTTTTAAATGGTAAAAGAATATGGACATACAGCTCGGCAGTGTTTGAATAGTCACATTTAAATTGAGAAATTCTCTTCTGATAAATATTTTGCTGTTTTCAATGTTTTATTATCATAGATGATGCTACTAGAAATACCATTTAGACATATCATGCTAATGGGTTAGTTATTTTTGTAGTTGTTATTTTGATATTTTTGTGCTGGTACTGGGGTTTGGACTCAGAGCCTGGACACTGTCCCTGAGCTTCTATGATCAAGGCTAGTGTGTTCTACCACTTGAGCCATAGCTATACTTCTTGCTTTTTTGGTAGTTAATTGGACATAAGAGTCATGTGGGCTTTCCTGCCTGGACTGGCTTCAAAACACAATCCTTAAATCTAAGCCTCCTGAGTATCTAAGATTACAGATGTGAGCCTCTGGCACTCAGCTGTCAATGGACTAATTTTAATTTTTAAGAAATGTTTAAAATGCTCATGAAGTTGATAAAGCTGGTTATGAAGCCAAGTGCCAATGGTTTATGCGTATAATCAGGATCAAAATTTGAAGCCAGCACAGAGAAGAAAGTCCTTGGGACTCTTATTTTCAGTTAATTGCCAGAAAGCTAGAAGTAGAAGTGTGGCTCAACTGGTAGAGTGCCAGCCTTGAGTAAAAAAGTGCTAAGAGACAGCATCCTGGTCCTGAGTTCAAGCCTCAGCACTGGCACAAAATTTACATACTTCATTAAGTCCCTAGCATATTCATCCACTTCAAATTATTTTTCCTCATAAAGTATTGGGTCTTTAATCAAGAACTCTCATTTGGAGATGAATTTGTATATTATGTGCCAGTGTTGGAGCCTGAACTTCTGAGCCTTTTTGCTAAAGGAGCACTCTATCACTTGAGCCACAGCTTTCCTTTGGCTTTTTGGTGGTTAATGGACTCATGGACTTCCCTGCCTAAGCTGGCTTTTAATGGTGATTCTCAAATCTGAGCCTTCTGAGTAGCTAGGGTTACAGGTTTGAATTACTAGTGCCCGGCTTAAAAATTATTATTTTGTATTCTAACACACTGGGAAGTCATTGTCAAAAGGCAATCGTTATCATTATTAGTATTATTTTGGTAAGGAGAGAAAATATTCTCTTTCAATGCCACCTTCACTTTGATTGCCATTTTCTGCTGTGCCAAAACACTCTCCTAACCCACACTTCATAATTATTTCCACTTTAAATCATCTCCTACTGTTCATAGTTCCCAAGATTTAAACTTACTAGCTTCTCTAGGGTCTTGTCTATTTATCTATGTATTGCACAAGTATCCTTAAGCAAAAATAAAAAGTTAAAAATAGTTAAATGTATTACTTTCTGTAATAACTCACACGACATAAGTAATTAAAATTTCTTTGTTGGCTACACACAGATTTTATTATAATGATAACATTATTAGTAAAACTAGTTCGTTAATCATGAACTTAGGACAACTTGTTACATATCTACGTACAAACTCACATAAAGGTGTGGGAACAATTGTGTTCTATAGATCTCATCAGACTGAGATTCACATCCGCAAGGTCCTAGAAAGAACATACCATCACATGGACTTTTCTTTTCTTTTTTTTTTTTTTTTTTGGCCAGTCCTGGGCCTTGGACTCAGGGCCTGAGCACTGTCCCTGGCTTCCTTTTGCTCAAGGCTAGCACTCTGCCACTTGAGCCACAGCGCCACTTCTGGCCGTTTTCCATATATGTGGTACTGGGGAATTGAACCCAGGGCTTCATGTATACGAGGCAGGCTCTCTTGCCACTAGGCCATATTCCCAGCCTTTTTTTTTTTTTTAAAAAACAGTTTGGTTTTTTTGTTTTGTTTTGTTTTTGTTTTTTGTTTTTTGTTTTTTGGTTTGTTTGTTTTTTTGCCAGTCCTGGACCTTGGACTCAGAGCCTGAGCACTGTCCCTGGCTTCTTTTTTGCTCAAGGCTAGCACTCTGCCGCTTGAGCCACAGCACCACTTCTGGCCATTTTCTATATATGTGGTGCTGGGGAATCGAACCCAGGGCTTCATGTATACGAGACAAGCGCTCTTGCCACTAGGCCATATTCCTAGCCCCACATGGACTTTTCTGACTACTACAGAACAAGTGTTTATAGAATATACTTTGTACCCTATTCTTTGGAAATGTATTAAATTATCTTAATCCAAGTTAACTTTTGGAAACATTCTGGAGAGTGATCAGTACTTGTGATATTTTCACCAAAAATTCAATTAATTTTTCAATATCCTTGGCTTTCAAAAGCAAATATAATTGACTGCCTTACTTGGGATACTTTCATTCTCCTGGGGTTAGTTAGTTACTCTTTCATGTCCAGTTAGGTGTCTTTCGATTGTGTACTTGCATTAACTGAAAATCACCTGGTCTATAATGCTTTCTTTCTCTAATTATCAATACTATTCTATTCCCCTAATGTGTAGTTGGGGTTTGTTCTGTGCTGCTAGCAGGGGCAGTTTGACTTGGGCTGCAGAATCTGTTTTGGAGATGTCTTACTTACATAGCCAGAAAACTGATTGTGCATAATGGCATGGAGTTCGGCTGGGCTGTTGGGTTACTCTCAGATCATCTCCACACAGGTCTATAGAGCAGCTACTCAACAACATGGTGGTTGATATTCAATAGGTGTTTTAAGAACCTTGGGAGAACTGACCCCAGAAATCACATGGTGTCCCTTGTCCTTCCTCAGGCTCATCGGCAAGGCCCTTATCTTTTCCCAGGATAATGGAAGGAGAGTGTCAAAAAATACTACAACAATATGGTGTAGGTTAGTAGTTGATTCATGGTAGTAGTAGTAGTAGTAGTAGTAGTTGCACCCCTTGACTATTTTTGGAAAAGAAAATCTATTTCCCTCTCCAAGGATAGAGATGGAACTGTCACACATGTTAAGTGGGAGAGAGTGTCCAACTAGAAATGGTCAGAGTGATCTCACTTGGTCTGCCTCACCTTTGGATTTGTATGTGCTGTATGCAAAGCAAGGAAAAATTCAACTGGAAAAGAGCACACTAAATAAAAATGGTAATTTTAAATAATTCTGTTTTACCTAGGGGTCTGGAAGCATTAGCTCTGGATGGCTATCACAAAATCCTGACAATTGGTGGATGATCAATAATAGAAACATATTTCTTACAGTTCCTAAGACACTATGTCTAGTGAGGGACCATGTGCTGTTTCATGGAAATCTTTTGGGTGTATCTTCCCTTTGTGGAGGAGGCAAGGATCTCTCCTGAGCCTCTTTCTTCAAAATTTTTATTGCCAAGGTAATGTACAGAAGGTCTACAGTTACCTATGTAAGGTGCTGAGTAAATTTCTTCTTGTTACCCCCTCCCTCATTTTTCTCCTACCTTCCCTCATCCCCAATCCCCCCACCCCTGATTTGTACAATTAGTTTACAACATATTGTCTTGTAAGTATTTTTGTTATACTAGTTTGCCTTTTACCTTTGTCTCACCATTTTGATGTTCCCCTTCCCTTCCCTGATTCAGACTAACATATATACAATACCCAGGGTACCAAAATCAAATACAGTGACAGCAGTGGTTAAACCACAGGAAGAAAAAGAAGGCATAATTTCACATATTACATTGAAAGTAGCAACAGTGATAAAACGCTTATTTCCATAACCTAGAGTTCATTTTGCTTAGCATAGCTAAGCTATGCTAATAGCTATTGAACTATTGTGATCATCTGTTAGGACTATCCTAGAATTTACTAATTATTGCCAATGAGGGAAACTGTAGAGTCTATTTTTTTTTTTTGATCTGGCTCACTTCACTTCGTATGATTTTTTTCTAAGTCTTTCCATTTCCTTATGAATGGGGCAATATCATTCTTTCTGATAGAAGCATAGAATTCCATTATATCTATCTATCTATCTATCTATCTATCTATCTATCTATCTATCTATCTATCTGTCTGTCTATCTACCTATCTATCTATCTATCTATCTATCTATCTATCTATCTATCTATATCTATCACAATTTATATATAACACTATATCACTACATATGTATATATATATATATATATATATATATATATATATATATATATATATATACCACAATTTCTTGATCTATTCATGTACTGAGGGGCATCTGGATTGGTTGCATAGTTGAGCTGTGGAAAATAATACTGCAATGAACATGGTTGTGCTGGTAACTTTAAAATGGTCTTGATTGTGATCCTTCAGGTAAAAGCCCAAAGTGGGATTGCTGGGTCATAGGAGAGCTCTCTGTTTGGGCACAGGAAGAAGTGCTCAACAACCATAGCCATAAAAGAAATGCAAATCAAAACAACATTGAGATTTTACCTCACCCCAATAAGAATGGCCATTATCAAGAAAACTAATAACAGATGCTGGTGGGGATGTGGCCAAAAGAGAACACTACTATACTGTTGTTGGGAGTGTAAACTTGTTCAATCACTATGGAAAGCAGTATGGAGATTCCTCAAAAGGCTAAGCACTGAGCTGTGTTCTAACGGCATTAATAAAGACCTTTCTCCCATGACCTAATTGTTCTCAAAGTCCCCACTTCCAAATACCATCACTTTGAGGATTGGGCTCTAACATAGGAGTTTGAGGAACATAGACATTCAGTTCATAACTCAGAATGGTGGTGTAAGTCTTTCATACCATGAGACACTTGAGCTTATGAATTTTAATTTTGTTCAGCAATGGAATTACATTTATGCATAATGATGTACAGAATATCTCCAAGGAATTTTCTTTTCACTTGGTATTTACTTCCAATTGATTCTTTCATTATTTTTTCTCAGAGATTTCTCCTCAAAGTGGTTATCTTTAGCATAAGAACTCAAAGGCTATTATTCTTAAGTTATACATTTTATTGCATAGACCTTCCATAGTTTAATTTACAGCTTACATTTTAACATTAGTTGTTTTTTTTCCCCCTAAACCTAGTTATACCGCATGTTGATCTGAAGATGGTAATTGATCGATGATGCATCTCCCCATAGTGAAATAATCTGTGGTATATTTGCAGTAATTCTTCAATTTATCTTCAGTAAGTCATCTCAGGTAAAGCTAAAGAAAATAAAATCCAATAAGTAGTACCCATCTAATGTGTTTAACTGTTTTTCTGGATTTGGTATAATTCTTCCTGTGAGGGTAGCTCTAGGAGGAAAATAATTTGAACTCATTCAAGCAAAGTTCATTTTCTTTGCCCATAGAAAAGAAAAATATTGAATAGCCCTATCTAAAAAGGCTTTCTTTCTCTAAAACACAGATTTCTTCAGAATGTCATCCCAGTGCCCTCCCATTCCCAGTGGCTTTGCTAGCCAGTATCGGTTTCTGGAGTCAACTATGCAGAGCTTCTCATCTCACACCTTCACAGAAAGGGTCATGGAAGGACAAAAGGATAGTTAGGAGAAAGAGCCACATTCACATGACATTTAGTAGTGTGTGTGTGTGTGTGTGTGTGTGCGCGCGCGCGTGCGCCAGTACTGGGGTTTAAACTCAGGACTTGAGTACTATTCCTTAGCTTTTTCCCTCAAGGCTGGTGCTCTACCACTTGAAGTACAGTTCCACTTGTAGGTTTTGGGTCATTGATTGGAGGTAAGAATTTCATAGACTTTCCTACTTGGGCTGAGTTTAAATTCTGATCCTCATATCTCAGCCTCCTGAGTAGCTAGGATTACAAGCATGAGCCACTGACACCTGGCTACCATATATTTTTATAATTATTTTTATTTTATTCTGTTATTTCTTGCTGCGTATAATTTAAAAATTCAGCTATGCTTCTTTCCTCGACTCCCTTTCATCCTTATAAACTCCTAGCTATGTAGTGCACATTGCAAGGCCTAACTTGAGCAAAGTAGGAGATGTGATGGTACTATCTAAGGTTGATAGCGCTGAAGAAATTGGTTAGAGAGGAGGAAGCTTGGTAGATGTCTGCTTGGTTCATGGTGTCTCCTAAGGAAAAGTACTGTGTGTCTTCAAACCGGCCACAGTGTATTAGCTATGAGAGAATTCCTCCTTCTCTGCAGTCTAGCTAGCCCTCCTGTGCCTGATAACCCTGCCCATCTGGATTAAGTTGACAGATCAGTTAGAACTGGGGAACAGCAACTGTGGGTATTAGGTCATCTGTATCTAAAACTTACAGATAAACCTAGAGAAGGAACCAGGGACTACCTTCAAAGCTGGCTAATTGCTACAGATATTAAATACTATGCCTACTGGTGTACGTGTCAATAGCAATCTAACACAGGTAAAACAGGGTACAAGTCAGAGACTATAAAGCCACACGTGTTCCAAAGACTCAAGGGGTCAGAAGCTCTGTAGTAAGAGAAAAATCTGGACTTGTGCTTCTTGAAGCTTTATCATGTTTACTAACTGCCACATAGAGGGGACTCTGTCAACATAGTGATTTAGATCTGCCGGCTCTGGGAAGGGCTCAGAGACTTCATTTCTAAGGAGTTTCAGGCACTGCAGTCTCTTGTGGTTTACTGCCCATGTCTGGTAGCAAGATTTCAGACCAAAATCTCAGCTTGTCGCTAAAGCACAAGAATAACGCAAGAAATTTGTAAAAACTGGTCTCTAAGGGCAGAGTTTGGACATCAGTCTCTTAAAAACCTGCAGGTGACTCCACTGTGCAGTCAAGGTTGAAAATCATTTTAAGGAAGGAGGGAGTTGGTGGTTGGTTAGTAACTGATGCAAAGTCAAGCCCATCTTTGAGACCTAGAAAGGAAGAGCAGGCATCTATGTCCAAGGACAGGACATGGTATTTGTCACGTGTCTTGAGCACATGTTTGTTCCCATCAGGCATCTGCTTCTGTTATTGTCAACTCCATCATTCCAGGTCGACTAAACATGTCCCTGTCCCTTGCATGTGGAAACATTCATAGAGGATGATCATAATAATGGTTCCTTTCTGTTGTCTGTGAAGGTACAACTGGGATTGGAAAGTTTCTACAATAAGCAATTTAAAGCTCATGAGTGGTGTTGTCATCTCCCCATAATCATAGATTCACATGGCTCTCATCGTCTTTTAAAGGAAAGGATCTATATTTCAAGCTAAGACATCCCTTTATGTACTTCTAAGACCCTGTATAGTGTCCAGCTTGATTATATCTATTTTCTGATACTTCTTAGTAGAAGAAAGCATCTAACACTTCTGAGGAGATCCATCCCCAGAAGTGCAGTTCTGTACAAGTAATAAGAATTTAAAATGGCTTATAGCCAGTCTCTTGCAGAAGGAACAATTTTCTCCAAGAACCAATGTTTTCCAATTGGGTTGTGGAAGCCAGAAGGAAGTCAAACACAGAAACTCTATGGAAAAGGCTCCTAAATGATACATTTGAGATAAACCATTTACTTTGGGGGTAAATCAGACAATTCAAGTAGTAAGAAGTATTGAGCCTTGAGATTTCACTGGCTTAATTATCAGGATGAGAGGTTTCAAAAGATTAGAATCTTTTAGTTAGTAATCTTACTTTTCAAGGTCCAATATTTAGAAGATTAGAGTATACTCATTAAGAACATGGTCTCTACCAAACAAGGATATTCTTAGGAGAGGATCACAAAGGCTCAATAGCTATGTGCATATGATCATATAAAATGATATTTATCATTCTGAATTCCAAGAAATGGACACAAGAGGGTTTTTTTGTTATTTGCCTTTTTTTCTCCTTTGGGACTGTTTTGATTTCTGTACCTTTTGTCTTGTATGTAAATTTATCTGTTTGGGGGAAGGTAGGGAGGGGAGTAGAGAAATGGTAAGTCAAAGGGTGAAGAAATGCAGCAGTGACAATCACAAGACACTATGTTGAAAATGAACTATTCAACTTGTGTGGGAAGGGGTCAGGAGGGAAAAACTAGGAGAGAAGGAGGGAAGAGGTGACACTGTTTAAAAAGAAATTTGTCATTGTCTGACTTGTGTAACTATAACTCCTCTGTACATCAACTTTAAAATAAAACTAAAAACTGAAAAGAAAAAAAAAGAACATGGTCTCTAGGGAGAAGGGAAATGAGAGTAGCTGAGGGGATGGTCTGATGAAGGTACATTGTGCATACAGACATGTCCAAATGAAACACTGCTGTGAAACTATTTGATGCTAATAAAAACATAACAAATACCAAAAAGATTGAAATGTTGAATAAATAGTTCAAAAGCTTTAAAGCAGTGGAGTGAAGCTGGGCACTGATGGCTCTCACTAGTAATTCTGCCTACTCAGGGGGCTGAGATCTGGAGGTTCGTGGTCTGAAGTCATAGCAATAAAACGTCCATGATATTCCATTTCCAAAATAACCAGCAAAAAGCAGAGCTGGAGGCATGGATCAAGTGGTAGGGTACCAGCCAAACAAACAAGCTAAGTAAGCGAGCCTTTTGACAATCTATCAGAAAAGGAAGGAAGGTAGGCATGTATATGCACATATGTGGGGGGAGGGGGAAGACAGAGTCTGAGATGAGCCTTAAATTTCTTCTTGTTTGTACATAATCAGGAACATCCAGCGTAGGCCCTATGTTGTGCTCTTTATTTCTGTGCCTATGAACTTACATTTTTTGTACTTATATGTCATGTTCTACTTAGTACATTGCTAATACTTCTAAAAGATTAAGCACATCAAAATCTTATCATCACACTCCTGACAGGAACAGCCTATTGTGTACAACTTTCTATATGTTCCAAATATCCCTTTGGGTTACACAGTTACCTGAAAATAACGATGGATAAAAGCATTAGAGGGCTCTCTGGAGAAGGGGGAAGACAACATTAACTGGACCAGTTTCAGCATCAGGGGTTGGAGACCTCTTTCATCTGCAGCTATTGTGAAGAGGTTCTTTTGGTTGATTATATAAAAAAAAAAATCACATCCAAGGGGGACTAAGAGTCAAAACTCACTGGGAAAAGCCAAGGTACAAAAACAGAAAAATGGCCCAGATGCTGGTGGCTCACACCTATAATCCTAGCTACTCAGGCTGAGATCTGAGGATTGCAGTTTCAATCCAGCCTGGCCAGGAAAGTTCAAGAGACTCTGCTCCTAAGCAGCAAAAAGCCAGAAGTGAAGCTGTGGCTCAAGCAGGAGAATGGCATCTTTGAGTGAAAAATGTAAGGGGTAGCACTCAGGCTCTGAATTCAAGCCCCAGGATCAGAGGTGGGCAGAAGCGAGAAAGAGAGAGAGAGAGAGAGAGAGAGAGAGAGAGAGAGAGAGAGAGAGAGAGAGAGAGAGAGAGAGAGAGAGATGGGTTTGAACTACTTTGGAGGAGGATACAGAGCTCAGGTATGGCATTCTCAATTCTGCCTAAGACATTTCACAGCGATGCAATTGTTGGCATCAATAGCCAATACTAGGAGAAATGGGAGAGGTAAGTATCTCGGTCCTGGAGGGAATGTAGGTTAACATAGCATCCCATGAAGTAGAAAAGCAGAAAAATACTGGCCTTGGAATTAGAAGTATTTCTTTTAAGGCTCAACTGTATCTGATTATTTCAAAGCAATAAAAAAAATTAGCTCTGTTGAACCGGGAAATGGAATGGTCCAAACGCATCCATACTAAATTCCTATAGTTCTGTTGATGACTTAAGAATTCGCATATTATTGGAACCAGTAGCCCAAGGAGATGTCTTATTGTAACTGCTGAACCAGCAAGCTGTGTCTGGCTGGAAATCTGTTGCAGTGAACAAAAGGTGAAGGACTTTGGGTGGGCAATTCAAATGTGCTTATCAGGTGCAGGTCAGCCAGCCTTTCTGAGAATGCTTGGCATCACTTCTTAGATCCCTAGGACTCGGATGTGTGATGCTTCACAACAAGACACTTAGAAGCAAAGAGCAGCAATCCACTGGGATTTCTCTCCTACGGTTCCCTGTATGCCTCCCTCCCTCTCCTGCCCTGCACCCTGGCAGACAGACACACATACATACACAAGTACAGTACTGTTCTACCATATCCTTCATTTTACAGATCTCCTGCTGAAGGTTCTGACTAATGGTAAGTTATTTGTTCAGAAAGATTTTATGGCTCTCATAAAACGTCAATTACAGTTTTAAAATAACTTGTAGTTTTTCTGTAACACGATGCTGCCATTTTGGTTCCCAGAGGGTGTATTAAATCCGAGAAGCAATAACAAATCATTTAAGTAATAAATAAATAACCTGAGACGGAGCGTTGTTAAGAGTTAATAGTCTCCCATACACTCAATAGAGGTTGAGGCTCCACTCAATTAAAGTGACCCCGGGAAAGGGAGGGGGGACAGGGGCCAAACTGCACCCAGTGGTTTTGTTGAAGGTATTCAACCCGCACACATTCATTTCCTTCTTTATGTTGTCTCTTTTCAACAGGGCAGGCTCTCTGCAGTCCCTGGGTCCAGAGAACAATTACGGTACAGTCTCAGAGAACAGAAGGAAAACTGGGGTCATAAATATGTTAAATGAGTGCGTGGGTTTAAGTGGCTTTGTAAACGAAACACGGAGGAAAGCTCAGACTAATTAATGAATATGAAGCAGCAGGAAAGCCAGAGGATTTGGGGGAGACCGTATTGTTGTGGGGTGAAGATGCGACACTGTATAATTATTTTCCTCCAGGAAAGAACACTTTATCTATTTTTAAAACTTTGTCAAGATTTCCAAGTGGCTCAGTAGGAGAATATCCGAGGCAGGAAAGAAATACACAAACACAAAAGCACACAAAAGAAAAGTTCTCTCCAGACTGGAGTTTCTCTTCTGAAATTACAATCGTGGCTTGAAAGAATGATCTAGTAGATTTTTAAAAAGGGTTCCCTTCGGATTTTGAGGGAGAAATTTATCACCCAAAGACGTTGAATTGCACTCTTTTAGAAAGATCTGCAGTTCATTCAGATACATTGATACCTTCTTAGTACATGACTTGTGCTAAATAAATTGTATTTGGGTCAAACTAAAAATGAAGATTTCATTGGTTCTATAATGTTTTTCTGTTTTCCTGAATTTACTATTTTTCTTTCTAGTTCTTCCTCTTTTTCTGTTGAATTTTATTATTTCTGTTGCATAAATACTCATATGGGAAGCCACTGGCTGCCTACATATATGTCCTGTCTCCTGGGAGCCTCTGTGAACCCACAAGACTCACTCGTTGCTCTTGCTCTGACAAAGAAGATAGTGCTGTAACTGAAAATGTCCTTGAACTTGGCCAATGTAATGCTGTAGAAGTCTGTCAGAGACCAGAGACCAAACAGTAGAAATGAAAATGGACAAATGGTTGGGGCGGGGGGCGGGGGAGAGAAAGGGAGAGATCAGAGACAGAGACAGAGAGATAGAGACACAGAGAGACAGAGATAGAGACACAAAGAGACAGAGACACAGATATAGATAAAGATAAAGATAATAAGAGAAACGGATACACTGACACAAACATGGAGCAGACAGAAGATTAAAAAGTTAAGAAATACAGAGCAACAACAACAAAAACCCCCAGAACAAACAGCAAAAAAGAATCAGAAGCTACAAAATAATAGCAAGCAGTACTACAGCTTCTAGTTTGTCTCCTGACTTCCTTGTTTAATTCATGAATTCAGTTGTTACTATACTAAAATAAACTACTGGGTTGTTTCAGTGGTTTCAATTCCACTGATTATAAAAACAAACAGAAACGGTCCTTGATAAGTCCTGTTTATATTGACTCAGCCAATTTATTTTTATAGTATATAAATCTAAAGCATTCTCAAATAATAATCCTTGAATACAATTCATAAGTGTCATTTATTCTTCAGCAGGTTTTACTAAACACCACAGAAAAGACAGGGGATTAATGTTTTGTGCAAAGGAAACAAAGGTAAAAGCCCTATGGCTCTTAGTTAGAAAATATATATTCAAGATGAATCAGAGGAACATACCAAACTGAACGTAATAAAGGCAAAACTGAACAGCACAGAAATAGCAAAGGAAATGCCACAGAAGACAATTCTTGAACAATTGCCTAATGGCTGATATGGATTAAAGATATTTTGGGGACTGAAAATAGACCTACCAAGCATTAGAGTCATTTTCCCTCATTCTATGTAAGTGACGACTTGCTATTTGTCTTCAAAGACCTCTAATTTCCACATAAGGAAAAAGGAAAAGTTTTAGTGCAGTAGTATGATAGGATTTGTACTTTCTCTTAAAATTTCTGTTCATTACACATCAATACAGAGAGATGTCATCACGTGGATCTCAATTACCCTATGGAAAAATTTGGATTTTGGTTGTTGTTTATGGTTTTGTGCCAGTTACTGAGGCTTGAATTTAGGGTCTTGAACCCTTGATTAGCTTTTTCATTCAAGGCTGGGGCTTTTTGCCACTTGAATCACAGGTCTACTTCTGGCTTTTTGCTCATTAGTTGGTGATAAGAGTCTCTTGAATTTATCTGCTTGAGCTGGCTTCAAACTGCAGTCCTCAGATCTCATCCTCCTGAGTAGGTGAGGATTACAGGCATGAACCACTGGTGCCTGGCCTAAAAATCTAGAGTTGTAACCAGCTGTTTAGAAAAAAAGAAGATAGTACATTTCTGAAATACATTTCTCTTTTGTTGGCATCTGCCTATATCAACTATAAAGGGACTGCTATAAGCAATTCTTCTAGGCTAGGCTGGAATAATGTTCCTTTCGGAATACCTTGAACCAGTCACAGTCTGATTTCAAAGTCAGATGCCTAGTCAATAGAGAAGGAAGAGGGTTGATAGTTGTCTTTAGTTGAGGTTAAGAGCAGAGAACAAATTGGGCATGATGGAATTTGGAGAGAGATGTAAATCTTTTAAAATACTATTTTAATGGTAGTTGCACAAATTCACAAGTTCCCCGAAATCAGTGAATTATACACTTTGTATAGGTAAGTTTCGTGATGTGTAAATGATAACTCACCTCGTCTTGTTTTGACAAGTGTCCTCCAGGCCAGGAGAGCCAGAGAGGGCAGTCACAATTGGGGTGTTTGGATATACACACATTTTTTTATGTTTTTATTATAAAACTGGTGTACAGAGAGGTTACAGTTTCACACGTTAGGCATTGGATATATTTCTTGTACTGTTTGTTACCTTGTCCCTCATACCCCCACACATTTTTTTCAATAGTAAATATTTAAGAAAACCCAAAGTTAGGTTTAGTGGTAATCTGTAATCCCAGAATTTTGGAGACAAAGAAAGGAGGATTGTGAATTCCAGATAGCCTGGACAACATGGTAAGACCCTGTCTCAAAGAACAAATGACCAACATGTCTTTCAACCCTGTAGCCAGAGTGCTGTCTCATATTTTGTGAAAGACAAGACTTTTTTATTCTATTTTCAATGTTCTAATTCTGATAGAGATATCATAATAGAAAAATACATCTCAAGTAAAAGAGAAATCTAGGGTGCAATCCCATATAAGGAAATCAATAATAACTTCTCCTTTGTGGAGCTCTGGTAGGGAATGGTGGAGGTTGGTGGCAACCTAAAGAAGCATGTCTCACCTCAGGGAACCAGCCCTGACGTCACTCCAAGGAGGGTTACCATGAAATGGGTCAGCCCACTGTTGCCAGATTTTGTACATGTCCAGAAGAATTTCAAATCAAATCTTCTGAATTTTAACTGTTGATTCAGACTTTTAACTCAGTATGGTCCAAGCCAAATGGGATCAATTCAGTAGATCACCAAAAGCTTTCAATTTCTGCTCCATGAGCCTCACACATCAGCACTCATCTGTTAATTTCCTATGTTCACTGTCATTTCATGTGAGCCAATTTTCACTCCAACTCTTAACAGCTTCTGAAGCTGCAGCTAGGGGCATGGGATCAGGACCTAATAAGTGTGTGTGTGTGTGTGTGTGTGTGTGTGTGTGTGTGTATACATGTTCATGCACACACAGATGTACTGATTACAAAACAATACATATTTTGTACAAACATAATTACAAATGCACTGTTACAGTCATATTCCAACAATATAGTCCAATACCATAAGAATTCACATTGCCACAAAGGCTGCATGGGCTATACACAGGACTTCACCCTGCCAGGAAGCCTAGAGTCTAGACTTAGTAGGTGTTATTTCAAGTAACAATGGCTCCTTGGGGTCTCTGTAGCCAGACCCAATATAAGTGAAAGTAAGATTGCTTCCTATTTTCAGTCAGCCTATTATTCCTGAAATGTGGCAGAAACTAGGACTCCAAATACTGTCCTTTCTTTCTGGACATGAGTAAAGAAGATTTTACTTCCAGTCTTACTGGCAGTGAGTTTGCGGCCATATGACTATATTTTAGGCATAGGATGTGAGCAGATGTTATAGACACTATTTCTATGACTGGCCATTGAAATCCCCTGCATGAACCTCTACACTTCTCGGTTTCTGTCCAAGCTGTGACTGAAGGGAGCCCAGGTCATTCCCAGGTCCACAGCTTGGCAGAGAGTCACACAGGTGAGCCAGGAGGACTATTTATCCTGTGACAGACTGTGACAGGTGAGACAGAAGCTTATTAAACACATTGAGTCACAGAAATTCAAGGATGGGTTGTTGCAGCAATGAGCATCACTTAATCCTGTGCACTTGTAGTTACAGTTTAGAAAAAAAAACTTGATTGCACATGAACATGGTTTAGATTCTTCTGATGTAATTGATATCTACAGATAATTAAAGAATCATGCACTTTTTTTTACATAGCTATTTCACATACTTTTTGCTGATGCTCACAGCACAGCTCTTTCAAGGGTACCTAATGGAACTTTTGACCATTGGCACAGGTGAGGAAAGGGGTGGAGGAAGGCAAAGTCAGGACCCTGGGGTTTAAACCTTTGTACTTGGTGCCTTTACCTATCTCTGTTAATTTATCACTGTTTATGTTTAACAGACAATCTCCAACAGTACAAAAAGATTCTGAATGTTATCTGTTTTCTTGTATTCATTTTTTATTTAATGCTAAATCTTGAAAACAGTATAAGTATTGGTGCTAATGCCAATTAGCTTCAGTTAGAGTTCTATAAAAACAGAACTTCTTCAGAGAAGTCTCTCTTTAGCCCACTTATTATGTAACTGTAATTCCTCTGTACATAACCTTGACAACAAAAAATTAAAAAACAAAACAGAAGTAGAGGCCAGGCCCCAGTGGCTCATGCCTGTAATTCTAGCTACTTAGAAGGGGGAGATCTGAGGATTGCTGTTTGCAGCCATCTGGGGCAGAAAAGTTCCAGGGAGACTCTTTATCTCCCTTAACTGTTCAAAAATGGAAATGGAGCTTTGGCCCAAAGTGGTAGAGCACCAGCCTTGAGCAAAAGAGTTCAGGGACAGTGCCCAGGCCCTGAATTCCAGCCCCCCTACTGACAAAAAAATTACAGCTAAATGCCGAATTTTCATTTAGGTGATAAGTTTTATCACAGCTTCTTTCTCAATCAGTGGTCGGCAACTGGAAAACATTTATTTAATCATGGAAAAACTTAAAATAATCTACCCATTTGGGCCCAGTGGCTCATGCCTATAATTCTAGTGACTCCAGAGGCATAGATGGGAGCTTGCACAGTTTGTGATACCCTACCTTAACCAACAGCTGGGTGTTATGGCACATGTGCTTCTCACTCTGGCACAGGAAGCATAGATAGGAGAGTAATTTTTGCTAGCCTGCACAAAGGGAAACTGAATAGCAAACATAATGAGCTTAGCACCTGCCTAGCAAGCAAAAAGTCCTGAATCTAAACACCAGTCCTGACAAAAAAAAGAAAGAAAAGAAAAATAATCTTTGTATATGCTGCAATAAAGAGGAAAAATGAAATAAAATATCTTCAAAACAGTTTCATCAGAAAAGCAAATGAAATATTAGAAATGAAAAGGTGCCAAGGTCCCAATGGCTCATGCCTATGATCCTAGTTACTTAGGAAGCTGAGATTGAAGATGAATGTTCAAACCAGTCCAAGCAGACGAAGCCAAGAGACTCTTATTTCCAATTGACCAGCAGAAAGCTGGAAGAGAAGACATAACTCAAGTGATAGAATACCAGCTCTGGTCAAAAAAGCTGAGCAAGAGTGTAAGGCCTTGAGTTTGAGCCCCCATACTAAGTAAAATTATAAAAGGGAAGGAAAGAAGGAAGAAAGCAAGGGAGGAAGGAAGGGAGGGAGGAAGGGAGGGAGGGAGGAAGGGAGGGAGGGAGGGAGGGAGGGAGGGAGGGAGGGAGGAAGGAAGGAAGGAAGGAAGGAAGGAAGGAAGGAAGGAAGGAAGGAAGGAAGGAAGGAAGGGGAGAAAGAGAAAGAGAGAAAGAAAGAAACTCATCATTATCAACTATGACTCTGTCTTTAGTCACGTTTTCCTTGTTCCTTACGCTCAGAATAGAACATCTTAAATCCACTAGAATTGTGGAGTATTTTTCCCTATTATGGCATAAAGCATAGCCTATTTTAAATCCTACCTCCTTGATTCTCCTTTGGTCTGAATTTGTGCCCTAGCCCATCCCCAGGAAATATTGACAATATCTAGAAGCCAAGACTGATTTAACAAAAGCAAGACCTATGAATTCTTAAAAGGCTGCACGCTCCAAAGGATCTTGTGCTTAGTTTAGTGCTTTGTTGTTGCCTCTTAAATTTTTTAATAATTGTATCACTGGACTCGTACTTTGTAAACCTGATAGAACAATGGCATGTGTCTGTGTAAAGGACACCTATAAAATGTGGGGTTGCTGCTCCTTGATATTTGTTACCATACAGCATTCATGATGCTCATGAGCACAGTACTCTGACAGCCTGCCATGAACGAGATTCCAGCATGAATCCAAAGTACTTTGAACAGCGCATTTCAACAGTGGTCTGCCACAGCCATGTATACCTCCAATAGATCACACTACCTTTCTGGGTCTGTTTGTTTATTTGTTTACTTTTTTATTTATGTGCTGGTATTGGAGTTTGAACTTAGAGCCGCTCACTCGTATTTAGCTTTTTTTTTGCACAAGGCTGGCACTCTATCACTTGAGCCTCATCTCCACTTTCATTTTTTTTTGTTGGTGGTGGTGGTTAAATGGAGATTTGAGTTTCTTGGATTTGTTTGCCTAGGCTGACTTTGAACCCCGACCCTCAGATCTCAGCCTCCTGACGAGCTGAGATTACAGATTTGAGCCACTTGTACCAGGATTGTCATACTTCTTTTTTACATCACAACTTTGAGTGCAGAAGGAGCAAGTATTGTACTTAAAAACAGGAGAAACTAGGAGACCATATTCTGTGCAGAATTCCACTGTATTAGTAGGATGGAAAGACATATGCTTATAGGTGTTGTGAGATTGCAATTGTGTAATTTCAGTCCTTCTACATCAATTAAATGCCCTTATATTTACAATTAAAATTGACATTCTATAATATGCATGCTAAAATCGTACCAATAATTTAAAGTTTAAATTATTTAATGCAGACTTACATTAAATATCAAATTGTAGAAAAACTATGCCAAGGCAAAAAAGAGGAAGATTATGGAAGAAAGGAACACATGCTATATTTGATCACTATTAGTGTTACTACTGATTTTTTGAACAAGTGGTCAAACTTTTATTTTATACCATGCGTATTGTATAGTATGGATTAAATGGTAGAGTGCCAGCCTTGAGCAAAACACACTAAGGGGGAGCTCCCAAGCCATGAGGTTAAGCCCCAGTACCAGCACAAAACAAACAAAAATCAAGTGAGGCATTTCACAATTCTTTAGAAAATTAGTGTTAGGACCACACTTGTTGCTTCAAAAGGATCAGTCAAAACAATTCAGCACAGCCTGGATATCATAGAACCCACAAATCATAGCAAAGCTCAGATGCATCAGTTTTTTCATTCACAGGAGAGTTTCTGATGACAGACCTGAGCCATACTCTTCTTGCCTGGAAGTGTCTTTCTAGTGGTGTTGGTATACATACAAACGTGGTCAAAAGGAACCTGACTCCCTACACTGCATTTTAACAACCTCCAGGGATCATGAAACTGGGTTTTTAATTTTGTCTTTGTGCACTATTCCTCTCTCTCTCTCTCTCACTCTCTGTACACACACACACACACACACACACACACACACACACACATAATTAAGTAGACTGAAATCAGAAGATTCATAGCTTGTTTTCCCCCTCCACAAACTGTTTTTCCTTGCCCTTATTCAGCAACTACCAGTAAAACACATACAAACTTGCCATGCATTACCAGGAGCATCTGGAAAAAGGAGCTAATGATTTTAGTGGACAAGAGGTTCACATCCAGAACAGGAATCTAACCTGACACCTTCTCTCATCTGAATCACTCCTGCTGCTAATATCTCACTCCCAGCGCCCCCCCCCCCCACCCTGGATTTTTGCTGGACACCAGGCAGAATCCACAAGCATGAAATGAAATTTTATGTTGAGCATACATATTTGTTCCCATTGGTTGGATCCATGATTATAAATATGACAGGTTTGAATATAAGCCCTAGGTATTTACTGTGGACTATTTTCATACATGAGTTCAGTGGCACTCAGATGGCTGGATTTGTGATTTCACGCCTGAGATCCTCCTAGTTCACGACAGTGTCTCCTTCTGGGATGAGGAAAGGTCTTGTTTCTGAGGTCACAGAGTCTTGACCACAGACCCTTCAGTTCACCCCCGCCTGCTGCTGGAGGCCAGCCCAGCCTCATACCAAGAAAATTATGGCATTTAATGGGGCGGGGTGGGGGGGCACCTTTCTTTACATGAAACAGAAGAGTGAAATGGGAAAAATGAAAGCTGTGTAAGAAGTGTAAAAGACTTTAAATGTGTAGAGACTGTCATTTGGCCCAGGAATAAAAAAAAAGTTATCCTTTTATTAGAAAGCAGTGTGGATATCTTGACAACTTTTGTGGCTTGCTAGGAGCCAAAGGCAACATGGAAAGACAACATGGAAGCTAAAATCCCATTACAATAGACCTCTGAGCTTAGTTCTATTAAAAATGTCAGAGTAATAAATCACATCTTTAATGGCCATGGAGGAAGAAGATCATAAGTGTCACATGGTGTTATTGAACCTAGGAGTACTATGGCTAAAATTCAGCTACAAGATCCATATTAGAAAATTAAGGTTCCTTTCAGTCCAGGAATCTTGAAGTAATCCTACTATTTTTAGGTGTTATTTGGTCTTTATTGTTTAAAAGTATGTAGTCCCATATCTTTCAAATGGATCCAAATTGTCCACAGAACTTTCTAGGTAGTGAAGAAAGAGAATCACATTCGCTTTCTTCACCACTGTGTTTACAAAGCATTCCTAAACTTGGTAGTTATGTAGGTGCAGAAGCAACAACAGGAAGTCAAATTAAACAAAAGGGTGAAATTTACTAGTCAGGTAATGAATGTAAATGTGTTCCCAATAGGTTTGCAGCCCTCAGAGCTGTCCAAGATCAAACTGTCAAACTCAAAGAAAAGTAGATCCCACGAAGGCAGTAATCCATGGTGTAGGATTATTCCTAATGGCCTCTTTTCTTTTCCTCACACCTTCGTGCAACTGAATTATATATACATCCACAGGCATTCTCAGTGGAGGAGTGAGAGGAGCAAAATCCCACTTGCTTTAGTACATGTTTCAAAATTGCCTTATTTAATGAGTTTCTCTTCACAAGTACAAAAGATATAATAAATAAGACATACCGATAGCCAGTCTTTGAGGGTCTTTTGAGGGCTTGGTGAAACTGTTTAGCAGAGACGGGAGACCACTTCTGATGCTCATTCTAAAAGAAATATTTTAAGCAAACCATAAAAGTGGGCTTGACCCTTCCATGGGCCTGTCATAAATCAACTGTTAAAGGAAGGGTGAAAACTGGGGAGGAGGTCAGAGGTGGGAGAGAGGCCACGGAGACCGGACAGTGTGAGAAACTAGAGTGGAGCCTAGAGGGGAAGTAGGGAGTGATTTGGGCATCATTAATTCAGAAAACATGGTCATGTTGCTTATAACTGTGCAGTAACAAAACAGTAGTCAAAGGAAACTTCTCCTTTCAGGACTGAAAAATAGAGGGGCTAGTTTAGTGATAAAGCCCCTGTTTAGCCACAGGTGGATTTAAATTTGTTTAAAATGTCAGCAAATATTCATTTACCCTCAGTACTTTAGAAAGCTTTCCTGCTTCTCCAAATATACAGACATACTTAAACTATATGCCTATTTTACATGAGAGGATCTATCTTAAAATATACAGGTAATATTCAGACAGATTTTTCAAAGTAATAAGATCTCTATAACATTTTTGCCATATTCTGAGGATTTGACTTGTTTCTCACAAGATAAGCAATGTGATGCTCACACATCATGAAATTGAAAGAAAGAAAAATAAACAGTGATGAGTTAGTTGGTGACTGATCTAAAAAAGTTTTAAATCCTGCTTTTATAAAACGTTTTGTGTGAAATGTAAAATTCAAGCAATCTGTATGTCAAATCATTTGTTTTCTTGGGATAGAATCAAGTTTGAAGCCCAGACAATTAAAGTGATTCACATTTAAATGAAAGGTGGCTCGATTGATTTGTAACTACACAATTTATTTGGTAATAATGACATTCCTTGAGTTGGACCAGGAAAACAAAGGTTGATTTATTTCCTAATAACAAAGACAAATGGCCCTTCTGCTCCAGTCTCTTCCTTATTCTTGGTGGTTAAGAGCCAACTTGCCAGTGGACTCTTGTCTGTTCTTATTCTTACTGTGGAGGAGCCCAGGCAAACTTTTTCAGACACATGCCTGTGAGGGTCTTAGTGGTGGAAACTGTCCATTCTCTGAACATCTTAAAGAGCCACATGCTATTTTCGTCCTGCTTGAAATTTCACAACTTGGTATTTACAACAAAAGGCCATTCTAGAAAAGTTACACAGCTCATGAAAGAACCTAGTAGTGTTGGCATTCATAAAGAGAGAGCTCTGTTTAACATATGTTTTTGACACAAATCTTAGCCTGTTCCAATAAATGGAAGAAATATTATGGCAACACCTCATGTTTTCAAGAACATTCTCTGTATGTTATAGCTCATCATTTTGTGGAGATAGTTTGCTCTGAATAGGAGTTGAGAAATGAAAATACAAGTATAAGAATGGAAGAGTAGCTATTTACTTTTACTATAGAATAATAAACAAAAAATATAAACACACAGATTAATAAAATCTTTTTTATACCAGATATGTGGTTTCTCTTCTATGGACTTAAAAACAGTAGCATTAAACTTATTTTGAAACCGTTTTCCCAGCCCATCCTAATGTGTTTTCAAGTGTTCAAAGAAAGTAGGTGGTTCTGTGGGATCTTAAAGAAATAGTTTTGAGTGAGTTAGAGTTGGTTTGGTATGAATGAAAGTTTTGCACTGGGGGTGGGGGGAAAGAGACAGTTCTATTTTGCTTTTTCTCTTTTCTTTTCTCTCTCTCTCTCTGTGTGTGTGTGTGTGTGTGTGTGTGTGTGTGTGTGTGTGTGTGTGTGCTGGTACTGGGGCTTGAACTAAGGGCCTGGGTTCTCTTGCTTTTTCTTCTGACACTCTACCACATAAGCCACAACTCCATTTTCAGCTTTTTGGTGTTTAATGGAAGATAAGAGTCTCACAGACTTTCCTGCTGGGACTGGCTTTGAACAGTGATACTGAGCTCTCCTCCTCCCCAAGTATCTAGGATTACAGAGTTTCTGGGTGCCTGTGCTTTATTTCTTTATTTATATCTATGTTTTGAGATAGCATTTATGTTGTTATTTAGGGATCTAATTCACTCATTTTTTTCTGGTCATATGATGTTATGTCATATGATTTGTTTGTGTGTGTGTGTGTGTGCGCACGCATGCACACACGTGAGCGCTTGTGTTGGTATGGGGGCTAGAACTCAAGATCTCTTTCTCTTGCTTAACATTTTTGCTCAAGGCTGATGTTCTACCACTTGAGTTACACCTCCATTTCTGACTTTTTTGCTGGTTAATTGGAGATAAGAGTCTCTTGGATTTGATGCTGGGTTGGTTTTGAACTAAGATTTTTATTTATTTATTTATTTATTTTTGCCTCCTGAGTAGCTAAGATTACAGGTGTGAGCCCCTGGCACCCAACTTAATTATTCTTTCAAAGAAGTTTTATTAGCCCAAGTTAATTATACAGAGGAGCTTCATTATACAATTAAATTTGAATTAGCAGCAATTTAGAGTTTTGACAAATTATATTACTATACAACATACCTTACCAAACATTGGTATCTATATCTTCTATATACAGATTGAGTCATTTCTTTTGGAAATATAAATAGAAGAAAGATTGGTAGGTAGAGAGAGTTGCTCTCCAACATGGCTGAGCATATTTATAATCGTCAGGAATGTAAAGGTTCTCTTTTCTTGCCAGCATCTGATGTTGCAGAACTAATTATTACTAAATGATGGCTGCTGTTTTATATTAGCATCTAAAACTGTTGTTCCCATGATTCTTAGCAAGGTAAAGCAACTTTTCATAAATATATTATTTTTTAATTCTATTTAGTGAACTCTGCTTCTATCCTTTTCTATTGTGGCTTTTACATTTTTCTTTCTCTTTCTTTCCTTCCCCTCTCCCTACTCTCTTTCCTTCCTTCCTTCCTTCCTTCCTTCCTTCCTTCCTTCCTTCCTTCCTTCCTTCTTTTGTTCCTTTTACTGAGATTGAACTCAGAGCCTTGCACTCACTAGGCAGACACTCTACTACCAGACTTACATCTCCAGCCCTTATATTTTCCCTTGTTGCCTCTAATCAGCAATTAATATAATTTGCATTCTGAGATCACTGACATGCATACTATGTGTGTATAGTTTATATGCATCCAACAAGATGAACACCAGAGAAAATAGGTTGTATTATTGTATTGTTGATTCCTTAACTATTTAATATTATTATTATTCAATGTTATTGTGAATTCCAGCTGGAAGACATATGAAATCCTCAAAAATAAACTTCTTAGGAACTACAGAAGGGGCTAGGAATATGGCTTAGCGGTAGAGTACTTGCCTAGCATGCACAAAGCCCTGGGTTCAATTCCTCAGAACCACATAAACAGAAAAAGCCGGAAGAGGTGCTGTGGCTCAAGTGGCAGAGTGCTAGCCTTGAGCAGAAAGAAGCCAGGGACAGTGCTCAGGCCCTGAGTCCCAGCCCCAGGACTGGCAAAAACAAAACAAAACAAAAAAAGAACTACAGAGAAAATTTAAAACTATCTAGTTCATGGAAGAAAACTTAAATTAATGAGAAGATAAACCAATTACTTGGAGAAGAAAATAATTTTCCCATGATGGAAGTTCTCTCTAAATGACTTCATTAACTCAATATAATCCTAATGAAAATTCAAGCATTATTTTTGTAAAATTTAAAACAAAATCAAATACTCGAATTTTAAAAATCAAGAAAAGCTAAAATAATCTTTAAAAATAAGAAATTAAATGAAGGTGGCAGTGGCTCCGGTCTACAATCCTAGCTATTCAAGAGGCTGAGATCTGTGCAACGGATCTGGTTCAAGCCAGCCCAGGCAGGAAAGTCCATGAGACCTGTATCTCCCATTCATCATATGCATGCATGCATGCCGGCAGGCAGCAGGCAGGCAGGCCCGCATGCGTGCGTATGCGCGCGCGCACACACACACACACACACAGAGCCATAAATGTAGCTATGGTCCAAGCAGTAGTGTTGACTCCCTACATCGAGTACTAGCTATACACAAAAAAGCTTAGGGACAGTGCCTAGAAAGTTCAAGTCCCAAGATGAATACAAAAAATAAATAAACAAATAAATAAAGTAACAAAACTGTCATTAAATTAATTAATGGTAGCCATGCATTGGTATAGAGATTCGTAAATAGTATTGTTTAGTTTATTATCTAGTGGTCAGTTAAAAGGTATTGTTATAAAAACACTCCAATATTATTACTTATTAGTGGCTACATAATTCATTCTCAAATCTAGTTAAATACAATTTTAAGAGTAGTTCTATGTTCATAGCAAAATTGACAGGAAAGTGCAGAAATTTTGTTACTTAACCCCACACAAGCACAACTTTCCCATTACCAACATTCCCAAGCCCATCTCCTCTAGATGGGTAGATTTGTTACAATTGATGAACCTATATTGATAGATTATTGTCACTATCAAATAATTAATGAATAATTCTTGAAGACACAGGGACTAGCCCTTGAACTCATTCAAGAAAGGTTCATTTTCTAGTGGCTAAATTAACAAGGAGGGGAGAAATTGAATAGCTACTCTGAACTATTTCCTTTCATGGGACAAGAAGTGTTTCATGAAGAGAGTCCATTCCACTGAGGCTCAGATAATAGTGATCATGTAACCCCTCAAAAGAACAAGAAACTGGCTGTCTGGACCAGGTACTAAGATCACTTAGCCTTGGTCAGCAAGAACTCTTAAGGAGGCACCACAGTGAAGTCACACAAGAGAAGGTGACAACTGAAATTGCTGGAGATGGTGAGATACTGCAATTTGTTGGATTGCTGGGTGCTTGGTTATCTGACTGAGTTGGCTGTATGCAATCATGTCCTTCATTTTCCCATAGAGCTTGCCCCTGAGTGCCCAAGCTGGCTCCCTTTCTAGCTTTTATTCTCCCTGGAGAGCGCACAGAACATTTTTACATGCCTTCTCCTCACATACCTTTCTGTTTTCTAAAGTAACTCAACTGACAACTGCCATGGGAATAATACCACCTCAAGACATCATCTGCCTATTACTATAAAATAATACATCACCATTCACAGAATAAGACATAAAAGTTCCTATGCAGCATTTAAAAACATGCTAGGTATTTTTTTCTTTCAAATACTATTATATAGAATCTCTATCAGAAACTAGGAATTTTAACTCACTTAAGAGACAAGAAAACTAAGGCAGGAAGGCAAGTCACTGTCCTAAAGATGCAGGAAGAAAGGGCAGAGTGCAACTCACAGTTAGGTTCAGTGGTCTCTAACTTTGGGTTTGCCAGCTCTCTTGATGCCAACTACCAACTCAATGGGGATTGACCCTGAACACATTGGAGAAGTTTCAGTACAATGAGGCACCAGTCCATAACACTTAAATTCCAAAGAAATCTGGAATGATAGTTCCTAGAATTTAGAGCAAGTTGCTCTTTGGCCACATATCCTGGTGCACCCAAGCCTCTTGGGTTGCAGTATTCCAGCAGCTCTATGGAAAATGCTAGTGGTATTACATTTAACTGCTACCTAAGTTTGAGAATTTCTTGTGTTTACATCTGACATTCTTTACACATTTCTGTAGACTAAGTGCAACATTATGACAAGAGTAAATCACTGGTGAGTAGAAATAAAGATCAGTAGCTTGGGAGAAGTAGAGGTAAGATACGGATAATGTTGTTTTATTTTGCTTTGCTTGTGCTGGTCCTGGGGCTTGAACTCGGGGCCTGGTATCTGTTGCTGAGGTTTTGGCTCAAGGCTAGCACACTACCTCTTGAGCCACAGTGCTACTACTGACTTTTGTGGCGGTTAATTGCAGATCAGAGTCTCAAGAATTTTCCTGCCAGGGCTGGCTTTGAACCATGATCCTCAGATCTCAGCCTCCTGAGTAGCTAAGATTACAGGCATGAGTCACTGGTACTCAACTTCTCTATTGTTTTTATGTACCTAGTCTCTGGAACTACTGCTGCTTTTCCACATTATCATCATGAGGAGTTCTTTCTTGCTAAACTTACTGGCCCCTCTGCCTTGAAACTCCTGCACGGAGACCTCCTGTCCTTTAGGTTCTGAGTCAAGTAGTGCTATGACTTAGATGTTGAGTGTTTATGCAAAGAGTCACATGTTGAAGACTTAGTTCCCATGGTGGCTCAGTTAGGAGAAGGTAGAATGTTTAGAAGGTGAAGCTTTAGCTTATTGGAGAGTAGTGTGTTCTTGAAAAGATTCGTGGAGCACTAGTCTGTCTCTTCTTCTTCCTCTTCCTCCTCCTCCTCTTCCTCTCTCTCTCTTTTTGCTTTCTGCCTCATGATGTCAGCAGTTAGCTCTGTATTACCTCTCTCCCACATGGTGTGCTGCCTTTTTCAGAGGCCCAGTGATTGGGTTCCATGATCTTGGATTTGGACCTCCCAAACTTTAAGATCAATAACCCTTTTCTCTTTCTATATCTTGGGTAGTTGTTTTGCTGTAATGTGAAACTGATTCTAACAAGGAGCTACTCAGAAGAGTCTGCTCCAATCATCCTAAGTAACAGGTTTCGTGCCTGTTGTCTATCAACCCCTAGTTTTTTCTTTCCTATATATCATCATCTCAATGTCATGTTATCATATGTGTTTTGCTAGATGCTGAAGATTCTTTTCGTTTGTGCATATGTGCTTAGTATCCATCCACATTAGAGCTTAAAAGTGCTTATAGCTTGGTGAAGGCAGATTAAACAACTCTTCGAATAAATAAGCCTTTTAAATCAAGATGGAGAAAATGATCAGAAAACCTTCTCTGTTACTTTTGCCAGAAAGAGATTGAGCAATGAAAATGGGCAGGCAACCCTATTTTTATTAGTTTCCAAAGCTCTTTTCAGTAAGTACTAGCTTCAGAGGTCAAAGAAACCTGAGACTTGACCATCTTTGGATTCTGGGCTTACATCTTTGCTCCAAAGTTGCCCTGCAACCCTGCAGGCCAGCTGAACAGGGGCCCTTAAGACTTCTCTCCCGCGCAACTTTGGCGAGTGTTCTGGGCCCTGTGAAGGTTGCGATTTATTAGGTTTCGTAAGGTCAATAGAAAGTAAATATTTTCAATGAGAGCTGGGGAGAGATCAAGTGACAGAGCTTGGGAGTAAATTCACCCTCCATGAAGCGGTAGGCTGGGGCCATTCTCCTTGTTAAGCCCAGCCAATGAGTGCCACATGGCCTAGGGCTGGGATCCCATAGCAGCACTGATAACTAGTCAGGTGTCAGGTGTATCCGTCAAAGCTTACAAATAAACATACAAAGATGCTAGTGGATTGTGCAAATCTGAGAACAGGAAAAAGAGGAGGGAAAGATGGGAGCTGAATCCAGAAAAGTGAGATGATCATAAAGAAAAACAGAACTTGGGCAGCCCTGAGCTCAAGTGTGCAAGAAAACATTTCATACTTCTCTGTAGCTACAAATTACCCATTAAAAATACTAAAATGTGTGTCTATTGCTTGTTTATTCATGCAACAGCAACAGAGATTCTAGCCACTGTTGGAATACTTGAAGATCTGCACTTTGTGAAGTTCAAGGAATCCAATCCATATTCTCGGGCTGAGTGGGTGGCAGGCGAGGATCTCCAAGATTCTCTTTCCTTCTTGGCTAGCAGGAGAGTGCATTAGGACTTGTCCAAACAGGCCCCAACAAGGCGCTTTTATTTCATTTCTAGCATGATTAATCTAATTTGTTTTAGGTTCTGGGAAACTGGCTGTACTACAAGGTAGCTTTCTGGAAACTTATGAAAACTTACATCCAAAAATTCTTGAGCAAATTAGATATTAAGAGGCCAATTGTATATGCTTTGAATCAAAAAGCTTCTACATGAGGAAAAGTGATCTGTTTAGAAAAAGTTTAGGGAAAATTGGGTATATATACATATAAGCATATATATATATATATATACATACATATGTATATTGCGTGTATGTGTGTGTGTGTGCTGGTACTGTGTGTGCTGGTACTGGGGCTTGAGCCCAGGGCCTTGCACCCTTGCTTCTTGTTAGTTTTTTTTCTGCTCAAGGCTGGTATTCTATCATTTGAGTCACTCCTCCACTTCTTATTGTATTATTTTTAAAGCATTCTTTCTCAAACTGACTTTTAAGGAATTGATGAATGCTCCTCAACTGAGTGACTCACACTTGTAATCCAGCTGCTCAGGAGTCTGAGATCTGAGGATTTTGGATCAAGGCCAGTCTGGGCAGGAAAATACACAAGACCCTTATCTCCAATTAAACATCAACAAACTGGACCTAGAGCTGTGGCTCACATGGTAGAGTCCTACCCTGGAGTGATAAAGCAAAGGGACAGTGCCCCTGAGGTCAAGCTCTAGCACACACACACACTCACACACACACATACACACACACATGCACACACACAGTGTTAAATCTATCATGAAAAGATGATACTAGATATCACCTTCATATGCTGGTGTTGTAGTATTTTAAAAGGATTCACTAAGAGCAGAGGCTACTTCTTGTGCTTGAAGTTCAGACAGGTTGATAGTACTACAGATGGGCATAGATCTGGAGAGGTCACATTCTGATCCAACCATATGCAAGTGAAGGCCTGGTGGGAACAGATTCCAGAAGGAAGAAAACAGCCCCCCGCACCCCCCAGATAAGCTAAGGGATTTTACTAGACAGGCATGGCCATGGACAAATGAGAAAACTGGGTGAGAAGCGACAGCTCCTGATTTCTGGCCCACTTCATCTCAGTCCTGTTATGCTGGCAGGGTATGCTTAGATCATCTCAATTCTGCAAACAACATCTGGAAGTTTGTGTCCAGATTGAAAGTGGCCAACAGTTAGGACACTGGTTTTCCAATCCAGGAACTTGTATTCTCACATTGCACTTCAAAATCCAGAAAGTAGTTTTTAAATCCAGAAAGTAGTGTTTCTGTCTTTTAAAAGTAGACTGTAAGTTCAAAAGAAACCTCTATAACAATAGACTAACACTTTCTCTGCTTACTGTAGACTTCTTAGACCTCTTAGCTGTTAGTGTAAACAATCTAAGCTTTCCAGATGCTTCAAAGGTATGACATGCATGAGAGATGGCCCAGGATGAGATACTTCAGCAGGTAGGCTTGGTTTCATAGATTTCTTCCCAACATGATTCTACTTATCCACAGAATAAAAATTTATGCCATTGCTTTACTAGGAATATAGTAGATGTAGCTGTTATTTTCTCAAAACAGCTTTATCTTCTTCATAAAAGTTATAATTTGAGCTATTGCGCTCCTCTGCTAGGACTATCCTAGACTTGTACTAATTATTACCAATAAGGGAAACAATAGAGTCTATGTTTCTTTAAGAATGGTTCACTTCACTTGATATGATTTTTTTCTAAGTCTTTCCATTACCTTACAAGTGAGGCGATATATGAACATATAAGATGATACTAAATGAAATGAACTCCAAGTTATGGAAATAAGTGGTTTATCGATGTTGCTGTTATTTTCAACGTACCATGTGAAATTATGCCTTTTTCTTTTGTCTTTCTTCCCCATGGTTTTACCCCTAATCTCACTGTAACTGATTTTGGTACCCTGGGTATTGTATATACATTTATCAGAACTAGGGAAAGAAAGGAGAACATCAAAATGGAGAGAAAAAGTGTAAAAGGCAGCACCAGTACTTACAAGACAACATGCTGTAAACCAACTGTACAACTCTGGGGGGAGGGGAGTGAACTGGGGAGTGGGAAGCGGGGGAGAAAAAAGGAGGAGGTAACAAGTTCGATAAGAAATGTACTCACTGCCTTATGTATGTAACTATAACCTCTCTCTACATCACTTTGACAATGAATAATTTTTTTAAAAATATTATAATTTGAGCTAGGATATAACTTAGTTGCAAAGTGCTTGCCTAACAAGTACAAAATCCTTAGTTTGATCCTCAGCACCACTGAAGAAAAGCAAAAAAATTAAAAGAATACAACTTAACTTTTTTGTTCAAATAATAATTCAAAATAGGAATCTCTTAACAATAGAAATTTACTTTAAAGTAAGAAAATATTACCAACTATCAATGCCAAAAATGGAAATTCAAAGTAAAAGCCTCTACTTGACAGGACTGACTGCGGAATGTAGTATTTCTTAAAATTATCCATTATCTTTATCCAGCTGCACTGTCAAGAGTCAGCAAAGCATTGTTGAAGTCTGTATCCAGAGAATCTGGCATTAAATATAGTCATAAATCCTCAAGATATACTATTTATATGTTTTATTCATATTATTTATATTTATTCATATAAATTAGTATTTTCTATGGGCAGCAGTTTTTACCAAACTGGTTAGGAAAATTATTTGAGTAGTAAATCAAATACTATTGGTCCATTTGTGGTATCCAAGTTAAAATTTAAAAAAAACATCTGGAATGAGAAGTTTGTTTTCATCATAGCCATGGATTCAAGTGTGAAGAACACTCCTTTATTGAGAAATTAGGCCCTTGAAGAAGTACAGATCCTTAAAACTACCCTTTGTCTGGAGCCCTCGGGTGGTAGATGGGATAAATTTGTAGGCAGGCACAAACCAGTGGGAAGATAGTCTCCAAAAAGCTATCTCAATGATCTTCA
The DNA here is from genome assembly GCF_023159225.1 of Perognathus longimembris pacificus. Classification (NCBI taxonomy): domain Eukaryota; kingdom Metazoa; phylum Chordata; class Mammalia; order Rodentia; family Heteromyidae; genus Perognathus; species Perognathus longimembris. The sequence goes on along the minus strand of NC_063161.1, from coordinate 80,035,323 downwards.
GAATTAGTGGGAATATCAGATCAGGTAATTTACTTATAAAATTTCTATTCTAGCATTCAGCAATATGCAAGTCTGTCAACTTTGGAACACTGGCTCATTCAGCTAAGAAATCAGATGAGTTTTGACCTCTCCTAAAAGGTCTCCCTTGAATACATTGCACATTGTGTTTATGTGCACACTAACTTTTGTTCAATTATAATAGACTTTTCTTATTATCTACTTGCTAGCTTTCCTGTCATATTGTATATGTTATAACCTTTTATAGAGAAAACACTGAAAATACCTATCTGTAGATTTATTCAAGATATAATAATTGACAGTCAGAGGGGAAATTCTGATATGAAAACTTGCTGAGAGAAAAAGACTTATTTGAAATAATAAGTCATGGCAATTCAGTTCTAAAGAGCTCATTTATATAAGAATATGAATGCAGGTGTTGAAAGAGTTTCAATTGCTTTCTTTCCCTAAATCCTAAGCTTAATGAGGACAGGAATCTGAATTTTTTTTTATCACTTTGTTTTGCTTTTGCTTTTTCATTGCTCTTTTCTTGGAGTCCCAAGCAGTGCTGGACATGTGGTAGATACTCAACAAATACTTGGTGAATGAATAAATGAATGACTAGCTTCTCAAATATAAGATCCCTGCACTTTGTTCCAGACTGGGAGATTCTGTTCTCACCACTGAAACCCTCTCCTGGGGAATTCAATAAGGCTGGGAGTTTTTCTTCTTAAAAATCTTAGTGGATGTATTATAATTCAAAGTGTATGTCTCTTTGGTTACCTTTGCATCTCTGAGATGTGTTTCTAGACACCTGGCTAGATACTCCTTTTCTTAAGTCATAAATAGTGGAAGTAGACCAATTGTATGACACTTGTACTAAAGAAAGGGGAAATGTGTCATGGTCCTTGAATTTACTAGGGCCATCTACATTAGATAGCAGAATAACCGAGCCATTAATACATCTTGCTGTGGCTAGAAAATCAACCAGTTTTTGTTGTTGCTGTTGCTTTATTGTTTTGGGTCTTTAATTTTTTCCCTGCTCAATTTGCAGGATGAAATGCCATAAGAGTGTTATGCCATATGGTTTGTTTGGTTTTCCTGTGTTCAACTCTTTTACATCCTCCATTTCCCGATACCAAGGAGGTCCACATGAATAAGCTGTCCTGGCCAGTGCTGGCCTCTACTGGTCTGGAGGAAGAGAAAAGTGACTCTTCATTGCAACCAAGATGGTAGCCTGGGGCAGAAACCCCTTCCCAGCACAAACCCACTTAGGGACACCTTTGCCCACACCATTCCATAGAACACTCAGACAGCGAACAGATTTGCTGTCATTTTTCATTAAATTACTAAAGATAGTGGGCCCAGGCCAAAGACTAGATGACCTTGGAACAATTTGGATATCAACATGTTTGTCAATGTATAGTGACCAGCTAATTCTGGCTTATCTGAGCATTCTCAATTTTAGCAGCAAAATTCCAATGTCAAGAAAATCCTCTCTCAACATCAAACTTGAGTATAGTTAGCCACTGTATTTGTAATGGCACAGTGATATTCTCAAACTTGAAAAATGGTGAGTTAAGGTTACATTAGCTTTTACAAATGTATGCAGTCCAATGTAAATCTTAATTTAGAAACCGAATTTGCAAAAAAATAACAAGCAAACAAAATGTTTTCTATTTTTTTTAAAAAAATCTGTTTTTGCCCTTTAAGACAAAAAGACAAGTTTATTTCTTTTCTCAAATACTTGTCTAAACAGAAAAGAATAAAATCAAATTAGAAGTATAAAACATGACTATTTTTTTGTAGCTCTATTGGGAGCTGAGCACGGTCCCAATACTGGCACCCTACCACATTTTTTTCATTGTGCTGTTGTTTTTTTCTTAAATTTTTATTGTAAAGGTGATGCACAGAAGGGTTAGAGTTACATAAGTAAGGCAAGGAGAATGTTTCCTTTTGAACAATGTTACCCCCTGTCTTCCTCATTTCCTCCAACTTCCCTCTCATTCCTCTCCCCACCAAGTTGTAAAGTTCTTTTCCAACATAGTATCTAGTGAGCATCACTAGATAATCCATTTCCTTTCCTTTTGCAAATCAGATAAGTTTAGATACAAGACAAAGGGTACAGAAATTTTTTAAAAACACACACAAAAAAAACAGTGACAACAGGGAATAAACCAAAGGGGGTGAGGAGAAAGAACACTAAATAGTACACTAAAAAAAAGCTCTTCCATTTCTTGGAGTTCATTTCGATAAGCATCATTTTATATGGTCATATGTGCGTAGGTATTGAGCTATTGTGATCTTCTGTTAAGAATATCTTAGACGTATTCTAGTTACAAATGAGGGAAACAACTCAGCTTGTGTTCCTTTGGATCTGGCTTACTACCACTTGAGTCACAGTTCCACCTCTGGCTTTTTTGGCAGTTAATTTGAGATATAAGACTCTTATGTCTATCTGCCCAGGCTGGTTTTGAGCTGAAATCCTCAGATCTCAGCCTCTTGAGTAGCTAAGATTCTAGGAGCAAGCCACCAGTGCTTGGGTAACAAATGATTTTGATTACAAAAATTCAAATATTCTATATTATTAACCAAATGACTTATTGTAAGTCAGTACAAAGGAAACATGGTTGTAGGATAGGCATTTTAGTATGAAGAGCTCATTGAAAAGAAAGAAATATCAGGGGCAGAAGGATGATCAAACTTACAATCCACTTTTCTTAAAAAAAAAAAAAACAAGAATAAAAAAGATTTATCTAAAGAGATGTCCCACCACTGAGTAATTTTGATTTAAATCCACTTTGCATTTTCAGAATTTCCCTAAATGAAATGCCCCAGAGAATAATGCAGATTTTACAGTTCTAAACATATTTAATATACTGTTTTTACAACAGCTGTTGCTTTCACAGAACTTTAACCCTGCTGTGTAAATGCATCACCAGGAAAATACCCAGGTTGTCATGGAGACAACCTCAGCACAAGGCCCTTTGCTCTGTTGAACGGGTGTCAGCTTTCAGCCTCTCTGCATTCCAGGCTGGCATCAACCCCAGGCTACAACTCAGACTTCATTAGAGTCCTTGATGAAGGACAGTGAAGGAATCTGGGGCAATTACTGGAACTCTTTCCATCAACACACCTGATGGGAGAATTGGAAATTAATTCCAGGGGCAGTGATGGTATTAATCAAGATTTTCTGGCAACTTCCTTAAAGAATTCCTGATAGCTCCAGTTGTCTTTCCCGAGTTAATTTAAGGCACAACTATTGTCTTAGCAGGAAAGGATAACATAACACCTGGCATTTGGAACATTACTTGAAGTTTTGTAACCAGATAGAAGGAAACTTTAGTGTTGTTCACAGCATTAGTGATGTTTCTGTTGTATCTTCTACTCAAACCCTGCAAACCAATCAACCTTTTCTAAAGATATTTGAATATTTGATTTTAAATAAAAATGAATTCAGAGAATGATGAATTTACAAAGTAAAATTTGTGTTTATCAGATGCCTTAATAGATTAATGGATTAAGAAAATGGGGTGTATATACTCACTGGAATTTTACTCCTCCATTAGGAAGAATGATCTTATGTCATTTGCAAAACCTCGATGGACCTGGGGGGAAAAATTATATTAAGTGAAGTAAACCAGGGCCCAAAAGACAAAGGAAGCTGAAGCTAATTTATGGATGCACTAGTAAAAATTTCAGGCTACATGCAAATGTACACAAATGTATTACTGAAATACGGTATTCTTAGGGGAGAAGTCAAATGGACTTACGGTCCAACAAAATTATGATCAGAAAATGGTACTCGAAAGGTAGGTCAAGGGCAGGGGACTAGATGAATGAAGAGAGGAAGGGTGTAAGAATAGTCAGAAAATTTAATGAGTATTATACAAAACTAAGAAAATTGAGGGAGGGCTGGGAGGATGGAGAAGAGTGATGAAAAAGGTGACATCAATCAAGATATATTCATAAACTCATTTGTTGAATGGTGACTTCCTTGTACAGCTACTTAAAGATAATAATTTTTAAACAGCATAAAATAGTGTGTGCATGGTTTGTATAGCAAAGAAGGAAAAGTAAATTTTTATCCTGGCTAACCACTTTAGAGAGAAAAAAAAAATCACACTAAAATGCTTCTAAAACCAGTAGGTTTCATAGTCTCTCAGGCATGATGTTAGCCCTGAAACTTTTTTCCCCCTGGCATTAAGGCTTGAACTGAGGGCTTTGCACTTGATTGCATTCTTTGCTTGCCAGGTGCTGATTATTTTGGAGATGGAGTCTCTTGGAATTTTCTGCCTGGATTGGCTTCACACTGTGATCCCGTGTATCTCTGCCTTCTGAGTAGCAATAATTACAGGCATGAGCCACCAGCACTCAGCTCCTGATATATACTTAAATACTATCACAGCAAAATGTCCAAATATGCTAATTTTATGCAATTTATACATAATACATTGTGAATTATTTAACAAAGTACTTCATTGGTCATAAAGGATGTTTACTAATATTGTTCTCAGTGAACTAACCCAGAATTAAGGACACAATATGAATTCAACACTTTCTTTTTTTTCCTTATTTATTGTCAAAGTGACAAAGTATTGTCACAGTTTCATACGTTAGGCGTTGGGTACATTTCTTGTACTCTTTGTTACCTCCTCCCTCATTCCTCCCTCCCCCCTCCCCCTTTCTCTCTCCCCCCTTGAGTTGTTCAGTTGGTTTACACCAAATGGTTTTGCAAGTATTGCTTTTGGAGTCGTTGGTCTTTATATCATTCGTCTCTCGATTTTGATATTCCCTTTCACTTCCCCAGTTCCTCGTAGAATTCAACACTTTCAACAGTGTGTCCTTATGAGATAGCAATGCTAAAAGAGAAAGGAAGACAGGGAACAGAAGTTAAAGTTGAGTCACTCTTAGAAATATGATAGAATTGGAGTTATAACAAGCCATAGATACTCATCTGTAAATAAACCAGCTGTGTTTAATAATAGATGATTGAAGGAGAGTTAACTTTGCTTGATTTCTTCTACTGCGCTTCCTGAATTCCTTCAATATCTAGTCATTCAATAAGGGCTTACTGAGGGCAAATTACATGCATATGGTGCCCATTGGAGAGTCATAGGCATGCTATTAGCCAGGAGGAGTCTGTAATCTCATCTACTTAGGAGGCTGAGATAAGAGGCTTGTAGTTTGAGGCCAGCATGAGAATAAAAGTTCAGAGATTTTGTCTCAACCAAAGGGCTGGGCATGGTGGCATGTACCTATTATCCCAGCTAAAAGGAAGTCACAACGATTGAGCACAGTTTCTGCACACACACCTGTCATCCTAGGTGCTCAAGGAAACAAGAATAAGAGGTTCACAGAGCAATCTAGGAACAAAGCAAGATCCTACCTCAAAATATGCCAGATAAAACAGGAGTGGGTGTATAACTCAAACAGTAGAGCACCTGCTATCAGGGCAAGATCCTGAGTGAAATACCCAGTATTGACAAAAAAAAGTTTTTCTGATCTGGTCATTAGATTTTCTCTCTCTGATAGAAAAAGAGGAACATCTCTCATGGCTTGGAATATTAAAACAGAGAAACAACATTTGGATGAAGGAACATGCTCAGAAAAAGAAAATTCCTCTTGGCAGACCTTTATCTTAGAATTCTAAAAAAAAAATAAAGGTATAATTTAAAATGTTGAGGATTGATAATCAAGAGGCTGAGATCTGGAGGATTACAGTTCAAAGTCAACCTGGCTAGAAAAGGCCTTGAGGCTCCATCTCCAAATTAACCATCAAAAAAGGGAGGAAAGCAGTGGCTCAAGTTGTAGAGAGTAAGGACCAGAGCTTGAGTTCAAATCCTGGAGGCAGCACAGTTATAGCCTTGAGCATATTTTTTCACTGTTGTATTTTGGTGAATGTAAAGATGTTTATAAAGCATGTATGCATATATTCATAACTTTACCCTGTTTTCCCCCAAAACTTCTTGGATTTTTTAATATAAAATTCTTCTTTTCTAGATCTATTAAGGAATATGTTATTCTAAAATAGCAAGAAAATGCTAAACACTAGCATACATACAAATGAATTTTTAAATTGTAGGACTTATTTATAAGTGTTGAATATTTGGTAGGTGATGAAATATTTATGCTGGAATCTTTCATCTATGAAATGGACTAGTGCTCACTATGTGAGTGCCATATCACGTTCCTGTGAGAATTTCCTGTGAGAATATTATATCCCATTTCATTGATATGAGACATGCCATATTCCACACACTGACATAGTGAAATTGAAACACATTTCACAGTGGACAGAAACTCTTGTTTGCTCTGGAGAAGGCAGTACTCTTTGATTCCTATGCTGTATATGTATACATAGCACATATATGTATATATAACATATATTTAATGTATATATATATGTGCATATATGTGTGTGTGCACAAAGTTCCAGTAATACTATTTGAAAAATGTTGATTAATATCAGCTCTTAGGAGAAAATTCAGGAACTAAGAGTGGAACACTCCTTTAATTCATATGAACACGTGGCTGTACAGATGAGCTAGATGACAGGCACCTCAGGAATGGTGTTTGGTAGACTGGTTCTGCATTATTAGCAAGCCAGGTTTTGGGCCAGATACCAATTCATTTCACTGCCTCACCTCTGTCCTTGGTGGCATAGTGGTATTATGAGGAAAAGTGTTGATAACTAAGTTAAGAAACAATCGAGAATCTGCATTTTAAAAAGAATACCCTGTGGTAGTGGTTCACACCTATAATTGTAACTACTCAAGAGGCTGAGATCTGAAGCTGCAATTTAAAGCTAGCCTGAGCAGTAAAGTCTGTAAAGTCTTACCTCTAATTAACCACCAAAAAGTCAGAAGTGAAGCTGTGGTTCGAGTGGTAGAACTCCATCCTTGAGCAAAAAAAAGCTAAGAAACAGCATCCATGCTCTTAATTCAAACCAAAGTATTAGCAAACACACACGCACACATACACACATGCACACACACACAGCAATCACTTATTCAATTTTGCTCACATTTACCTTCCTATATTTGAACAGTACTTCACAGCACAACAACATGCCTAAGGAAATAAGCAAGAGCTTTGTAAAAGTTTAAATACAATGTACTTGTTAATAAGGAGGCTTTGAGTTGAAGTTTAGCTGGAAAGATGTGCATGTTTCCTCAGTGTTCAAAGAAAAGCAGTATCCTACAAGCACTGATGGTTGCCTTCTGATGCAGAAAAAGCTGAATAGTAACGTGCATGACACCTGATGTACAAGTACAACAGGAAGTATTTTCTGTTTGTTTTCCTGAATAATGGATTATGAATATATATTTTCCCTAGTTCTTTTCTTGGTTTTCTAAATTATCCACCTTGAATACAATTTTATATAACACAGAAAGTTTTTATTTAGAAATTGGATGTACCTGAGAAGAGGGCACATGTCCCTAGAGCTAGAGGTCAGGTAACCTTCAAGCTCCAAATCCACTGAGTACTAGTGGCCTCTCCTATAATCCTAGCCACTCAAGAGGCCAAGATTTGAGGACTCAGTTTCAAGCAAGACCAGGAATGAAAGTCTGTGGGACTCTTATCTCCAATTAATCACCCAAAAGCAAGAAGTAAAAGTATGCTTCAAGTGGTAATGTGTTATCCTTGAGTAAAAAAGCTAAGTAAGCTACAATACCCAGGCCTTGATTTGAAGCCTCGGTACAAACTGTACAAGAAATGTATCCATTGCCTAACATATGAAACTGTAACCTTTCTGTACATCAGTTTGATAATAAAAATTTGAAAAAAAAATTCCATGAGCTTGAGGAAGGAAGAGCCAGGAGAAGGGCATGGCTTCTCCTTCAGAATCCTGACTTCATGTTGACTGGGGCCAACAATATTAGAGTGCACATGACCCAAATCCTCAACCACAGAGACAAGGCCAGTGAGACAGTCTGCCTTTCCTCTCCCAGCTCTATCACTCACCTTGAAATCTAGCCTCAATCCTATATCATCACAGGCTGCAGAGTGACTTGATTCTACTCCTTTGTTGTTGTCTTCTGTTCCAATTCCACTTTAAGTCTCAAAAGAGCTCAGCTCAGTGCCACATCTGTCTGTCTGAGAGTTCACATCTACTCCATTCAAAGTCATGCACTATATGAGGATGTGTCAAGGTCAACAAAGGACCACATAGATTATGGTGGCTCTCTAGGTATATAATAAAATGGAATGATCTCTATCACTTAGTCACATCATAGCTCTGGTTTGGTCATAGCACAATGTATTTATTTCTCATGTGTTTGTGGTTATGCTGATGTAAATACACATCCTGAACTGCCGGTTGTGTGCAAACATAGCATCAATAATTAGGTACAATACACAATAGTTACTATGACTGTTACTGGTGTATGTGTTTACTCACCTTTACTGTTATAATTTAGTGTGTACTCTTAGTGGGGAAAAAAAGAGTTTATTGTCAATATGTTGTATCACACTGGCAGCAGCTTCCAAGAACAATAAAGCAGCAGGACAATCATGCCCTTGATACAAAGCTGCTAAGAAGCCCATGAAGGTAGCAACCTAGCCACAAGTAAAAAGACAAAGGGATCTGGAACAGAGACAAGACTCCAAGTGAGACAGCACAGAATATCATATGGAGAGCCATAGCATTGATAGGATCTTTTGGTGGAGACTCCTGTGGGTTTGTGGAAGAAATAGAGTGGCAGAGAGAATATAGAGGGGTATAAGATAATGTATTCTGATGAAGTTTGGCTCTGAAGCTCTGATGGGCTGTTCCAATGACGAGCCAGACCAGATGTTCATATTGAACCAAACTGGATCATTTCACTGGAATATTGGCTGAATTGGCTGTGTGGCTGTCTCCCTCAGAAAGAGCCGGCTATCATGCAAGACCGAAAAAGAGCAGGGAAAGTGGATAAACAGGGAAATATGGAGCCTCCAGAGTTTTTTTTGAAGTCTCCACTCAGCTTGAATTCAGGGCCTCAAACTTTCACTTGGTTATTTTGCTCAAAGATGACACTCTACAACAATGGAACCACAGATCCACTTCCAGCTTGATGCTGATTAATTAGAAATAAGTCTCACAGTCTTATCTGCCTGTTCTGACTGTGAACCCTGATCTCCAAGCTTAGCCTTCTGAGTAGCTAGGACTACAGGAGTGAGCTACCAGTGCTTGGCATCTTCCATATTTATTTTGAAATTTCACCCTAGAAAATAGATCTTTCTGCAATGTCCCCATGTGCATATTACTTGGCCACTATCTTGCTGTTGTTTTGGATTATGAATCATCTTCAAAGACCCTATATACAGAATGCTTTGTCTCTAGCTGCTGACAATACTTTGTAAGTAGTAGAACCACAAGCCAATCAGGCCTAGTGGAAGGAAGCTAGGTCACTGGAGGAGACATTGAAACACTGGCCTTTCCAATGTGTATCTAACTAAAAAGATGACTTTGAGGAACTTACGGGGGAACTATAGACTAATTCAAACAAACTAGTGGGAACATAAGTTGAGATGGGAATTCATGTGAATTTGTGTGGTTTTTTTTTTTAATTGGTGATGGTTGTAGCACTGGGGAAACAAGTGCTCCTCCACTTAAGCCACACTCCCAGTCCCTTGAATTAATTCGAATTTTAGAAAAAACAAGTCTTACTTCTCCCAGATCTGAAGTTAATGATTGAGATTCTTATATCTGGTGAGCTTGGGTAAAGGCAAGGTGATGGTGTTGATCAGGCTTGGGGCTGGTGAACATAAAGTTGTGAGACACCTTAAGTTGTCTGAAAAGTCTCAGTGTTATAGCTGATGTGTCCAGAATGATGTCTGGAAATGATATCCCTTATAATTAGAAGAAAGAAATCTGTTCCAATTGTTGGGAAGGACCCACAATTGTGTAATTCTTATCTTCAAATAAGAACCAAATGTTTGGCATTTGGAAGAATGTGAGTATTTACAAGGTGTTTGCTCAACATTGGGATTCCAGGAGGCTGAGAAGTCTGACATCAATTGAGAGTTTGGGGTACTCTTATCACAGGGGCATGGGTTGAGTGTCTCTTCTGTGCCTCTAGGAGCATTTATGAGTCTTTTTCACAGCCTCCTTTGCCAGGGGCAGGCTAGGTAGAAGGACAACAGTACCTCTATTACACCAACTGTTTTTTTTTGTGTGTGTGCTGGTACTGGGGCTTGAACTCAGGGCCTAGGTACTATCAAGGCTGGTGCTCTACCACTTGAGCCACACTCAACTTCTGGGGTTTTGGTGGGTAATTGTAGATAAAATTCTCATAGACTATCCTCTTTAGCTGGCTTTAAACCTGAGTAGTTAGGATTATAGGCATGAGCCACCAGCACATATGTGTAGTATCAGCCTCCTTTGTGCAGGATATCTTAATCTGCCTTTCTGGTCTTTGTAGATGGGCTATCCTCTGTTTCACTTGAACATTTTATTGCGGAGAATTTCGAACTGTCTCTGAATATTTTTTGCTCAAGGCTGGAGTCCCCTCTATCCCTCTACTTCTGGCCTTTTGCTGGTTAAATGGGATAAGAATCATGGACTTCTACTGAGGCTAGCTTGGAACTGTGATCTTCAGAGCTCAGATTCCTGAGTACCTAGGATTACAAGCATAATCCACTAATGCCAGCAGTACTTCAATGTTCTAACCTCCCCTGGGTCCTCTTCCAGACTGGAACCTCTGTGACAGTGACAATATTTCACCATGATTCCTGATGGCTACCATTCAGCTACCACTCATAATCCAGTTCCTTCTCTGGTCTATCATGGTGGTTTCTTTGAATCACAATCCAAGTAAAGCCCAAACATCACCCTTGGCTGTTATGTCCTTTATTTTTCTTTCATTCAGCTACAATCTTCCCTCAATTTTTAAACTGTTGATTTGTTGGTGAAACAGTTTATTTTCCTTGTAGAACCTAATATCTTTGTAATAAGTTTCTTTTCTGCTTAAATCAGTTTGAGTAGACTTCAGTTGATTGCACCTAGCAATTGTGACTGAAACACAAGCCTTTCGGGGTTCCCAGTTTTACAGAGGAGGAAATTGAGGTTCATAGGGGTTAAGTAACTTGCAAAATTTTCAAAGCCATAAGTGTCACAGCTGGAATTGGAATTCAAAGTTCTCCCCTTCAATGTGTAGGCCATAATCATCAGACTTTCTCCTTTCTGACCCTAACATTCTAATATTTCATGCTCCTTTCAGAATCCCAAGCTCATTTTGGCTAGCAGTGCACTGCAGGGGTTTGGAGCACCTGGACTCTAACTGCCCGCCATGGTCTCTACTGCATTCGCCTCAGCTTTCTCCCCAAACCACTGACCTTGCACAGGAAATGGTCCAAAAGCCAGGTTTTTATTACCACCTATTACATTTCCTGCCAGAATACAGGTACAGATGTGAGTAAGAATAAATGTGTGTTACGCAAATATCTTTATTCCACATGGAGTAGGCCTGTAGTTTTCTCACAAGCATCACTTGGGAACTTGCTGTAAGGTCTACATTAGAGTCCAAAGTCTGACAGTGAGGTCAAGAGTGTGTTTTAGCAAGCGTTGTAGATGATTCCAATAACCTATTTATGTGTATCCTCAAAATTTTGCATTAATATACAAAATTGTTGTGACTATTCCTACCCTCTCACATGGCACCTCTAAGCTGGGATATTGAATATCCCTTTTCAGTAGCTAAGAAGTGCTTGTCTATCTCTGAGTGTGCCAGCAAAATCTTCAGGCAAGTGTTATTCCTTTTGAAATGTCATTACAGTTCAATCTCAACTCCATTGTATTAGAATCACTGTATTGAATGAAATTCCACATTTCAGACACTTTAAACATCCATTCTTACTTTGTAAGGTAGTACTTGTTAGAGCTACAACCAGAAACTTTGGTTACCAGGTGAATGGCTCCAGCTGACTCTCAACTCTATAGAAACACACAGAGAGCCAGGGGCTTGTTAACAAGCCACTATGGCTCCCTGTCCTGGGTCCATGGTCTCTTGGTTTTATTGAGCTTTTCAGACTCATGTTGGGCTGAGAAAGGAAAAAAAAACTAGTAATCTGGAAGAAGAGTCATTAAGGAGAGGTAGGGCAGGTCTGCGGAGTAGGGAAAAAGTCTTTTAGAAAGTATTAGGATTTATGTAGTGTATTTTTCATGCTCTGTAAGTGGCCTCTTTTACCTTGTCTTATGACATTGCTATTTCTTTACATGAGAGCATCCTTTGAAGTGTCTGCTGTTAGATTCTTGCCATCATACTCACAATCAAGAAATGCAGCCTTGGCTCAGCACCTCTGCTGGCCTCTGTGGCATGTTCTCCAACAAGGCAGCAGCATCTGGCTGGCCTTCCCTGACACATCTCTGAGCTTCACATTTGGATGGGCCCAGGTTATCTGGTCACCATTGTCTGTCCTCAGTGTATTCACAACTCTTCATTAGCCCAATGTTTACAGCCAGACTTAAGCCCTATTGGGAGATACTAGAGGGCCATTCTTAGCAAGGCACCATCGCATTCCCTTCTCTTATATAAGGTTTTTTTATCTTAATTTTCCTTCTCTTCCTTAACACTGATACTCAAGAATTTTTTTGTTATTATAAAGATGATGTACAGGGGAGTTATGGTTATATGAATCAGGTAAACAGTACATTTCTTTTGGGGCAATGTCACCCCTTCCCTAGCTCTCTCCTAGTTTTTCCGTCTCAGCTCCATCCACAGATTGATAGTTCATTTTCAACATGGTGTCCTGGGAGTTCTGCTGCTGCATTTGTTCACACTCTGTCCCTCCATTTCTGTGGAACTTTCCCCCTTTTAACCAATTCACAAATATCCCTCTTGACTCTGCAACTTTTTGGGCCATATTAAAATTTCTATCAATGAGGAAAAGACCAATCTCCCTATATTATGCCAAATTACAGGTGTGCTGTATACACACATACACACGTTTTCCTTTAATGACATACACATAGAGACACACACATACAAGTTTTCTAGTAATAAAATGTTCTCCTCAACTAAATCTACCAGCCCAATTTTAAAGGCCAAAAATCCTGGACATTTGGGGAAGTGTTTACTTACTCCATAATGTTTGGAGCTTCATATTTAGAGCTTGTGTCTGGTCATATCTTATCCAAATCATTACTCCCCTTCATTAAAGTGAAAAGTAAATATATTTTCAATGTATAAAAACAAGCTGCTATTCACTAGAGGCAGTTATCTGAGCTCAGACTTTCCTTCTTAGAGTCTGAAGAGGGAAGCTGGCCAGAGACCAAAGTCTTTGCAAAGTGAATAGGCAGCAACACATGTGCCAAGGTGTCTGGCCTAAAAGAACAATCAAAGAAAATTCGCTTATCCCCCACCTCTGCTGGCTTTCTCCATTTCTTTTAGGGCTGTCATGGGCTCTTAACATGATATAAGAAGGCGCCAAAGGATCATTTACTTCTCCTGGCCTGGGAATGTTTCAGGGGTTTATATTCCCCATCAATCTTCCCTTTCTCCTTGGCTCTTTCTCACCGGGCTCCGGGATGAAAAATGAGAATGTTCCGATCTCGCATATTAAACCATAACTAATTATTATTAGATCAGTTTTCACTTCTTCCTAGACCAAATGTCAAAGAAAAGGTCTTAATTTACTAGCTCTAGTAAGTCTCAAGCTGGAGTGAAAGAAAGGATGTGGGGTTCTTGGCATGATTCTCGCTCAAAAGCTATATCAAGCCAAGTGTTGGTGGCTTATGTATGTAACCCTCACTACTCAAGGGGCTGAGATCTGAGGATTGCTGTTCAAAGCAGGAAAGTTCATTAAACTCTTATCTCTAATTAATCAACAAAAAGCCTAGTGGAGTTCTTGTCTAGTGCTAACCTCAAGTGAAAAATCTAAAAGATAGCAACCCAGCCCTTGAATTCAGGCCCCAGCATTAGTGCATGTACATGCCACATGCATGCCTGTACACACACACACACACACACACACACACACACACACACACACACATACACACATACTACATCAAATATCAACTAATAAAATAAATAGAAGATTTAGACCATTAAACATGATAGATGTCACTCTGCCCCCTGGGATTGTCCCTTACTTGATCTCAATATTGTTGATGCTTCCTGATCCAAGGACACACAGATGTCTATGGAAAGCACAGTGCTTTGAATTCTGTACATGACAACAGAATGGCCAGGAATGCATCAAGAGTCTAGCACTTTGATGATACTAACAAGTATCCGAGGCAGTCAACTTCAAGAGAAAACACGTTTCTTTTGCCTCGTGGGTTTAGAAATTTCAATGCATGGTGAGGCAGCACATCTTGGTGGGAACAGGTGGCAAAGAGCTGCTCATCTTATGACAGCCAAGATGCAAAGGAGAAAGAAGACTAGATCCCACAGTCTCCTTGGAGGCCATCCCAGTGACCTAACATTTCCCACTAGCCCCCTCTTCAATATGTTTCCACAACTCCCTAAGCCTGTCAAGCCAAGAACCTATCCTTTCACACAAAGACATTTGGAAGACATTGCAGATGAAAACTATGGCAGCCACTAACCACCAAATTTCATTTCTGGAAATGTCCCCTCTGATAATCCATGAGTACCCCAAACTCAGTAATTATATGAGGAAGTCCAGGTTGTGGAGTACCAGATTGGCTTCTTGGTGGTTAACTGTTGATAAGAGTCTCGCAGACTTTTTTGCCTTGGCTGGCTTTGAATCTCAATCCCTTCAGATCTCAGCCTCCTGAGTAGCTAGGATTACAAGCATGAGCCACTGGAGCCTGGGTGGCTTTTACATTTTTAGAAGAATACTATGTAACACAAGAAAAGTATATAAAATCCAAACCTTATTATTCTGTAAGTTACGATACTTTGTACTTCATAACTCTAAGAACAACTTCTGGGTGATAACTACTTTTTCCTAGAGGGGAGAAGACAGAGAAATCACTGGCCTTGGGCCATTTCATTTTGCAGTTTTTCCTGTGGAGAGACCCTGGAGGAAAAAGCCATTGGCTAGCCCTGAGTCTCAGCCCTACTGGTCATCCACCATTCAAGACAGCAACACCCTTGGGATTTAAGGCATGGGCCTTGCCTGGTCAGTCCTTCTGAAAGCCTCTTCTACTCAGTGTACAAACTGTTTACTGTGGATTTTGCCTTTTTTACCTGGGTCTACTAGTTCTAGAAAGTTCATTGTGGTGTAGTGGATAAACCTTTGATCTCGAATAGAGGTTAGCAAACTTTCTGTAAGTGGCCAGAGAACCAATACTTCAGTCTTTGAAGGCCATATATATAATCTGTCTCCGAACTATTCAACTCTTTCCACAGAGCAAGGGAGCTGGGTATAGACATATATGCCAGTTTTCTGATGGGATCCAGAAAACTTCATTTAATGGATGCTGGGATTCGAATTTTATATACTTTTCTTATGTTACCTAATACACTTTTTTTTCTTCTCAGCCACTTAAAAATGTGGACGCCATCTGGTGACTCATGCCTGTAATACTAGCTACTCAGGAGGCTGAGATCTGAGAACAATGGTTCAAAATCATCCTGGGCAGGAAAGTCACTTTTATCAATTAGCAAAAAGCCAGAAGTGGAACTGTTACCCACATGATAGAAGTGCTAGCCTTGAACAGGAAAAAAGCTAAGGAATAGGACACACACACACACACACACACACACACACACACACACACACAGAGTAAACACCATTCTTCCTTGTTGGGAGAATGTGGATCAATTGGAAATCAGTTGGATCCGTTGGAAAACTGTGGATCAATCAATCCACAGATGGATTGACTCTGAGCCCTAGGCTAAGAGATTAAGTTCTAGTTCAGAATGTTCTGGGTGAGGGACTTTTTGAATCAGTCTTCTCCCTTATGAGGTCATCTGTGAAGTGTGTACCCATCAATAGTAGGATAAAATACGAACTTGTCTACTAGCTATAAGGAGTTTTTATAAACGAACATTAACATGATTTAGATAAGTCTCCAAGTAGAAATATTGATTCCAACTTAGACCTGCAAACTGTCTAGCAATCATTTTGAGAAAGAAATTTCAAACCTGTATCGTGAGAAATTCAAGGAAATTTCTTCAAAGCTTTTGTAGGGAACAACAAAAACTCAACCAAAACGTGACTATGATTTTAGATCAATTCTTTTACAATTGTTATTGGGGTTTTTGCCATCACTTACATTATTTTTAAAGTCATAAAGCCAACATCAAAATAAGAGAATTTTTCAAATAACTCTCTATTACCATTGAATATGTTGCTCTTTTCCACTTGAGCCACCGCTCCACTTCTGGCTTTTTTCTGATTAGTTGTAGAGAAGAGTTTCAAGGACTTCCCCTCTTTGAACTGTGAGCCTCAGAACTCAGCCTCCTTAGGTAGGATTACAGCTGTGAGCCACCTGCACCTGGCTAAGCATAGTTTTAGATTTGTGAAATGGGTAGGTAGCGTAGAACTCCCTTAGCCAGCTCTCCCTCCTATTGACTGTTCTCATTAAAATGATGTTTCTGTTACAATCAATAAGTCAATGCCAATGCATTATTAAGAAAGATTCAGTCTTGGCCCCACCCTCCTCAGTTCTTCCAGAGCTTCATTCTGTACACCCCATTAAACTTAGCCATCATGTCTCCTTAGGCTTCTGTTGACTGAACCAGTGTTTCACACTGTCCTTGGTTTAGCTGATCTCAAACCCCTCAGTACTACTAAGAGAGAGAGATACAGACAGACAGACACAGACACAGAGAAAGACCAATAGACACACAGAAATACACAGAGAGACAGACACACACAGACACAGATATACACACAGAGAGAATATTTATGAAATAATATATACTACACAGTTTTCATGTAGTTTTGTGATCCAACAAATTTTATTTTCATAGTGGGACCAATCCTAACCTCTAGTCTGACAGAATCATATTGTCTTTTAGCCATACTTCATTCAGGATTAAACTTGGAAGGAGAAAATGGGCTCTGCCTCAACTACTTTGATTATTTATCAGGCAGCAGCAACATTTTAAACCACACGCCACGTTTAACTTCTTCTTTTTTTTTTTTTTTTTTGGCCAGTCCTAGGTCTTGGACTCAGGGCCTGAGCACTGTCCCTGGCTTCTTCCCGCTCAAGGCTAGCACTCTGCCACCTGAGCCACAGCGCCCCTTCTGGCCGTTTTCCATATATATGGTGCTAGGGAATCGAACCAAGAGCTTCATGTGTTGGAGGCAAGCACTCTTGCCACTAGGCCATATTTCCAGCACGTTTAACTTCTTGATGATTGGCAATGAATGCAATCATTTCTTCCCCAAACTGACAGTACTGCTTCACTGTGGTCACTGGTTAGCCATGGGAGCTGATTCACCTGGCCCCTCCCTAAGAGCATTAGGGATCTTCTGTGAGCTTTAGTTAGAATGAAGACAATTTCTAATTAAATCTACAGAGATCAGTTCTTTTCAAAAAATGGCTCTAAGACAACAGATCTCAATAGATGTAAAATGTACAAATTTGTACACAGAACAGCATTTCTCCATTAGGGACAGCATTTCTGTCCCTCATGTTCTTTTTGCTTAGGAGTTGTGTTTCTAGTGCTGAAATGTGGGGAGAG
The DNA here is from genome assembly GCF_023159225.1 of Perognathus longimembris pacificus. Classification (NCBI taxonomy): domain Eukaryota; kingdom Metazoa; phylum Chordata; class Mammalia; order Rodentia; family Heteromyidae; genus Perognathus; species Perognathus longimembris. The sequence goes on along the minus strand of NC_063161.1, from coordinate 80,017,732 downwards.
GGCCTCCATTGCTGGAGGGCTTTCTGTCAGCCTGTGTTCTCCATTCCGTATTATCTGCATCATTGAACTCCAATTACAGAGTGATTTCCACTTGTGTGCTGACTGAAGGTTTGGGGGCATTGTTGAGCAGCATTCCAGGCTTTCAGCTGCAAAGGTTCCTCAAGCCCTGTAGTTTTGCCTTGGAATTGTGCCCCCCCCCCCTTCCCAGTCCTGGGAGGCAGATCTGCTGAGGCAGGCGGGGAGCCCCCAGAATCCACTTCTGACTCTGCCATCTTCCACTAGCATGTGATCTGGAACCATCATTTGTTGCAAGAATATGTTGAGAACAACAGAAGGGCTTAGATGCTGCTGTTACTTGCAGATTTTAATTTTGTGAATAATAAGATGTTCAGATTTGTGATAGTATGGTGCAAGCCAGACACAGATTGACTGACAGGAGAAGAGGGTGCAAGACAGGACCACACAAAATGACATGGTGGCACAATGTGGGGAACGTGTGTTTTGTGGTTTAAAAAAGTGCAGTTGAATAATTTAGGCATGAAAGAAGGGAACTTCCAACCAGCCTCTCGCCACATTCAAAAAACCAACTTCCAAATAGACCATAACCTTAAGTGTATAAGCTATAGCTCAAAGCAATCTTGAGGAAGTTAATGAAGAAATACAGTAGCTCAAACTTGATCAAGATGTCAGCTCTCTGGTGCTTAAAAGTTACTATCAAAAAAGAGAAAAAAGCAAACCAGGGGCTATTAGCTCATGGCTGTCATCCTAGCTATTCAGGAGTCTAAACTCTCATGATTACTGAAGCCAGCCCAGGAAGGAAAGTTCATGTAATCACCAAAAACTTGAAAGTGAAGCTATAGCTCAAGAGGTAGAGTGCTAACCTTAAGGAAAAAAAAAAACTCAAGGACAATAACTAAGCACTGAATTCAAGCCCTAGGATTGGCACAAAAGCAAGGAGGAGGGGAGGAAGAGGGGAAAGGGGAGGGGGAGGAGGAGGAGGAGGAGGAGGAGGAGGAGGGGGAGGAGGAGGAGGAAGAGGAGGAGGAGGAGGGGGAGGAGGAGGAGGAGGAGGAGGAGGAGGAGGAGGAGGAGGAGGAGGAGGAGGAGGAGGAGGAGGAGGAGGAGGAGGAGGAGGAGGAGGAGGACTGGGGGCATAACTCAAATAGTGAAACACTTTCCTTTTAAGCTCAAGGTCCTGAGTTCAAACTTTTTAGTACAACAAAATAAAAATAAAAAGGCATGTTATAAGTTGGGAGAAAATATTCACAACACTTAACTAAGGGGATGCTTAAATCTGGAATAGATTAGCATTTCTTATCTACAAAAATGGGAATTTTGAACAAAAATAATTTTTGTTCAAAATTCCCATTTTTGTAGAAAGGGGAGATAGCAAATGATTGGAACAAATGTATAGGATAAGAGATAAAGAAATGGTAAATAAGTGCATGACATATGTCATAGTCATCAGGGGAAAGTAAATTAAGACCACAATGAGTTATCACTATGTATTAAGAAGAGTCTTAATACAAGGCCAGTACAGTGGCCCATGCCTGTAATCTCAGCTACCTGGAAAAAGATCCAAAGGATCTTTAAGGTTTAAGGCTAGCTCCAACAAAAATTTGGACTCTATTCCAAAACTAAACAAAGCAAAAAGTAAAAAAAAAGCAAAATGATGGTCCAACTGGTAGATTTCCTTCCTATAAAGCATAAGGCCCGTATTGTAAAATGCCTTAGCAACAAAGGAGAAAAAAAAATGAATCTTTCTAAATAGATACCACTATCTATTTACAGAACTTGCACCTAAGTTATTCACTTAACTGCATTTCCAAATAAAAAGAATTTCTAGAGTGGGGTCTGAATAGCTGACTTCTACCTGCCAGATTTTCCAGATGACTATACTAAGGTAAATGACAGAACTGTGTTCCATACATCAGGCCTGCCTACACGCTCATGCCTCTCCTATTTTGAGGACAGAAGGGGCACATATAGAGGGTTGTAAGTGGTCTTTTGGATTTAACTTTGCTTCGATCAATAAGTAGCTGTATAACTGGGAACTCATCACACCACTATAAGGAACCAAGTTCACTTTAGAAAGGGCAGAAGGTATGGCACATGCCTATAATCCCAGTTGCTCAGGAGGCAAAAGTAAGGAGGATTGCAATATGAGGCCACCTTCATGAGAAAAAAAACATGTTCAAGATCCGCATTTAAACAAATAAACCCAGTATGATGGCCCATGTTTGTAATCCCCACTTACACACGAGATGCGATCCAGGAGTATTGTGATCTAGGATGGCTGCGGCAAGTATGAGAGCCTATCCAAAAAACAACTGAAGTCAAAAGAGCAAAGGGGGAGCTCATGGCTCACACCTGTAATCCTAGCTACCTGGGAGGTTAAGATCTGAAGACCGGTGTTTGAAGCCGGCCTAGGCAGGAAAGTTGAGACTCATCTCCCATTAACCATCACCCCCCGCCCTCAAAAAAAAAAGCCAGAAATGTTAGCTGTGACTTGAGTGTGCTGGCTTGCTTTGAGCATAAAAACTCAGGAACAGTACCCAATACCTAAATTCAAGCCTCAGGATCTGAGGTAAGGGTGCATGCATCCCTTCCCACACATACAAAAATGGGCTAAGGGGATGGCCCAAGTGAAATGACACCTGCCTAGCTAGTATGAGACCTTAGTTCAAACTCCAGTATCCCCACCCCCCTAGTAGGCTAAAACAAAAGCACTAAGTGTTGGCAAGGATATGGAGAGGTTACAAATGATGGTACTGTACAATGGACAATCATTTTGGAAAATAACTTGCCAGCTTCTTTGAAAGAAGCATTTGTTAAACATACAATGTGCTTCCTCAACCCCACACTTGCTGTAAAAACATATGCCAACACAAAGACTTGCAGTGATCATTTATTAAAACTTTCTTTGGGATAGTTAGAAACGGAAAATAAGCCAAATGATCACCAATAGCGAAGATCCAAGGCAATGTACAGCTAGCTGTACAATAGGCTGAGCCAAAGTCACCAGATTACAAGAGAATATGTACAGTGTGATAGTGATTATGTAAAGTCCAAGAAAATACTAAATTCTTCTATGGTGATAGGAAGCAGATCAGTGATTGCCTGGCAATGAGGTGGAGTTGGGATTAACTGCAACATAGTACAAGGTATTGTTCAGAATGATGGAAATCTCTACATTGATGGTGAGTGTTACACAGATCTGTCCATCTTTCTATCTTTTCCTCTCTATTTGTCTCTGTATACACACATATACATGTATATGTATATAGAGAGAGGTATTCATGAAATATAATAGCAAAAGCAGGTGTTTAAGAAACCTTTATGTTTTAATGCAAGCTATTTAGGAGGTAGAGATGGGGAAAGCTTTTAATTCAAGGCCACTCTGGGCAAAGAAAAAGTTGGCATAGAGTGGTTCATGTCTGTCATGCTGGCCAAACAAAAGGTAGAAAAGTAGGATTGCAATTCATGTCAGCCCAGATAGGAAATACAAAATCATATCTGAAAAATATCTAAAGCAACTTCATGTTATGGAAACGATCGTTATATCACAGTTGTAACTACTTTCAACGTGCCATGTGTAACTGTAGCTTCTATTATTGATGATCTTTTTATATTACCTTCCTGTGGTTGTACCTACACTATCTCTGTATCTTATCTGAGTATGTTGGAAACAGTGTATACTGGTATTAGAACTAGGAAATTGAAAGGGAATACCAAAATAGAGAGACACAGGGTAAAAAAAAGACAAACAACTACAAAAGCAATACTTGCAAAACTGTTTGGTGTAAATGAACTGAACAACTCATGGGGGGGAGAAGGGAAAGCGGGAAGGAGGAGGGGGAATGAGGGATGTGGTAACAAACAGTACAAGAAATGTATTCAGTGCCTAATGTATGAAACTGTAACCTCTCTCTGTAATTCAGTTTGATAATAAAAACTTAAAATAAAAAAATAAAATGGAAAGGCAAAAAAAATATCTAAAGCAAGAAGGACTGGAGACCTGGCTAGCTAAAGAGTTAGAATTCCTGCCTGGGAAATGCAGAACCTCGAGTTTAAATCCTGGTATGAGAGAGAGAGAGAGAGAGAGAGAGAGAGAGAGAGAGAGAGAGAGAGAGAGAGAGAGAGAGAGAGACAATAAAGACAGACAGGCAGAGACACACACAGACACATGGATAGATGCATGGATAGACAGACAGATTACCTTGTATGCCATGAAAATGTAAGTAACTGAGGGGAAAGTGGAGTAGAATATTTGCTTGTGTGTAGGGATTCAATTTATATGTTATAAGAAGTACACAGGTTGAGGTCAGACCCAAATTCTATCTTTTATCCTTCCTTTTTTTTTTTTTTTTGCCAGTCTTGGAGCTTGAACTCATGGCCTGAACACTGTCCCTGGCTTCTTTTTTCTTTTTCTTTTATTTATTTTATTTTATTTTATTTTTGCTCAAGGCTAGCACTCTACCACTTGAGCTACAGCACCACTTCTGGCTTTTTCTATATATGTGGTGCTGAGGAATCAAACCCAGGGCTTCATGTATAAGAGGGGAGCACATTACCACTGGGCCATATTCCCAGCCCCATCTTTTGTCCTTCCTAACCATAAGACCTAACCATAAGGCTGCAAACTATGCAGCTTCTCAAATCGTAGTTTTCAAATCTGTAAAATGGGTACTAGGAAAATGTCTATCTCACAGAATGTTTTATGAATGGATGGGGTCAAGTGTACAGAACATCACATGACAGTTGGCAGGGTTTGTAACTACTTGTTATCAATGGATTCAGAATTACAGATAGTCCTTGGGCTGGGAATATGGCCTAGTGGCAAGAGTGCTTGCCTCGTATACATGAAGCCCTGGGTTTGATTCCCCAGCACCACATATATAGAAAACAGCCAGTAGTGGTGCTGTGGCTCAAGTGGCAGAGTGCTAGCCTTGAGCAAAAAGAAGCCAGGGACAGTGCTCAGGCCCTGAGTCCAGGGCCCAGGACTGGCAAAAAAAAAAAGAATTACAGATAGTCCTTGATTTAGCAAGTGGCTCTGTCTATGACTAGATTCATCTGGTCTCCAGAGACTAAAGATGGAAGGGAAGAGCTCATACTCAGAATCTCAACTAGCTGTAACTTCCTCTCTTTACTTTGATCTACCATGTCACCTTCTTTCCCAGTATCTTGGTGCTTTGTGTGGACATAATTTAGAACCTTCACATTCACATGTATTAGCTGCTTGGGTTTCTCCCAGAAACTTCAAGTTTATGTCTTATAATTGTTCATGTTTTAAATAGACAATGATGCGGTGTTTCCAGAACATAATAGAAAATCAGGTTAGTGTCAACGCAAGCAAAAGCAGATCAACATATGTCACTACTGGGCTTGTGTTTCCTGCCCCAGATGGATGAAATTATTGATAGCTCCCACATGAAACTACAAAATAGGCAGCCAGTAAGCATCTTCTCTTCTCACTGCTGTGACTGTGGTGGAAGACATTTGCTAAGGGGTGAGGAAAAGGGAATTGTGGAAGAGAAAGGGCATGCCACGAGCCACCAAGAGAAAGCTAGTAAGCTTTTTGTGAAAGAGAGAGCACTTTTCCATATTGCTTGCTTCTTAGGAGAAGAAACAGTTTGAGAGGTTCCTTTTTGCTCCCCACAACCTAGAATATGTGATGATTTTTGACAAGTGTTCATTTCTGAAAGACTTTCAGATGAATAGTGGTGTTTCTGTGGTTTAAGGTCAAATTCACGTGGCAACTTCTTTCCCCACCATCACCATCTCTCATAAAACCGCACTCTCAGCGCTATACCACAGAAAATAACTTAATCCAATACGCTTATTTTACATCCCACCCAGCATCCTAAAGCCATTCTCTCCAAAACCCTTCTTCCAAATGCCACGTCTCTCTCTTCTGCCCTGGTTTGGTTAGTCTCAAGCTGAACCTCTGCTGTCTCACTGGACAAGTAAGACATAATGAGAGAGGCATCAGACCAAGCATTTAGCCAGTGATAAAGGTCATGTAGCTAAGGCATCTGTGTTTTTGTTCAGCCATCATTTTTAGTTTGATTAATTTATTTTTTATTGTAAAGGTAATGTACAAAGGGGTTCCAGTTACATAAGTCAGGTAATGAGTACATTTCTTTTTGAACAGTGTCACCTCTTTCCTCATTCTCTCCTGGTTTTCCCCTCCCAACCCCCTTCCATACAAGTTGTATAGTTCATTTTCAACATAGTGTCTAGTGTTGTATTTGTTCACCCTTTGTCCCACCATTTCTGTGCTCCCCCTTTACCTTCCCCAAACAGCTAAACTTACATACAAGACAAAAGGTGCAAAAATAAAAAAGAGCAAGGGAGGAGAGAAAAACAAGCAAGAAAAATAATGTAAAACCTCTTATCTCCGTTTCTTGGAGTTCATTTCCATAAACATTTTATATGATCATATGTATTGAGCTTCTGTGATCCTCTCCTAAGATTATAATCCTTTGCTTCTCACTGTGTGAATGTTTAGAGTACTGTATTATTATCATGTCCAAATATAATTTTTGGTCTTTAACCACCTACTATGTTTACTTGTAGATTTATAGGCATGGTTTTTTTTTTTGTTGTTTTTGTTTTTGCCAATCCTGGGCCTTGGACTCAGGGCCTGAGCACTGTCCCTGGCTTCCTTTTGCTCAAGGCTAGCACTCTGCCACTTGAGCCACAGCGCCACTTCTGGCCGTTTTCTGTATATGTGGTGCTGGGGAATCGAACCCAGGGCCTCATGTATACGAAGCAAGCTCTCTTGCCACTAGGCCATATCCCCAGCCCGATTTATAGGCATGTTTTAATGACACAAATGAGAGAAACCTTGAAACCTGTTTCTTTGAGTCTGGCTTAAAATGTTTCCCAAGTCTTTCCATGTTTCCTACGAATGGTGCAATGTCATTCTTTCTGATGGAAGCATAGAATTCCACCATGTATATAGACCACATTTTCTTGATCCATCTGTCCACTGGGGGGTATCTGGGTTGATTCCATATCTTGGCTATGGTAAACAGTGCTGTGATGAGCATTGTGCTGGTAGCTTTGGTGTGGCCTTGTTTGTGGTCTATTGGATAAATGCCCAGGAGTAGAATTGCTGAGTCACAGTGCAGCTCTATGTTCAGTCTTTTGAGGAACCCCCATACTGCTTTCCAGAGCAGATGAACAAGTTTATGTCCTCACCAACATTGTAGTAACATTCTCTTTTGGCCACATCCCCGCCAGCACCTGTTATAAGTTGATCATGGCCATTCTAACTGGGATGAGGCAGAGTCTCAATATTTATTTGATTGAATTTCTTTTATGGCCAGAGATGTTGAACATTTCTTCATATGCTTATTATCTATTCTTACTTCTTCTTCTGAGAAGTCTTTCTTTAAGTTTCTAGCCCATTTATTAATTGGGTTTTTTTTTAGGGTTTTCTGGGGGAGGTAATTTTGGAGGCTTTAATTATATTTTAGATATGAGGCCCTTGTCTGATGCATAACTAGTTAAGTTCTTCTCCCATTCTGTGGGCTTTCTGTTTATCTTGCCAGCTATGTCCTTTGGCATGCAGAAACACTTCAGTCTGATGCAATCACCTTTATCCAGTCTTTCTTTTATTTGTTGTGATTCTGGATCTTTACTTAAGGAAATTTCAACCCATGTGTAGAATCCCTCATGTTTCCTTTATCCTTTCCTGTAATATTTTCAGGATATCTGGCTTTACATTGAGGTCTTTGATCCATTTGGAACTGATTCTGGTGAAGGATGATTTATAAGGATCTAGTTTCAGGTTTTTTTTCTGCATGTGTATAGCCAATTCTGCCAGGACCATTTGTTGAAGAGTCAGTCATCCTTTCCTGAATATTATTCTCACATCATTGACATGGGGCTGGGAATGTGGCTTAGTGGTAGAGTGCTTGCTTAGCATGCATGCAGCCCTGGATTTGATTCCTCAGTACCACAAAAGCCAGAAGTGGCTCTGTGGCTCAAATAATAGAGTTCTAGCCTTGAGCAAAAGAAGCTCAGGGACAGTACCTAAGCCCTGAGTTCAAGCCCCAGGACTGGCAAAAAAAAAAAAAAAAATCACTGACATAAAATAGAATGGTGGTGGCCAGGTGCTGGAGGAGAGATGGTGGAAAGACATGGTTTCATGTAGTTCATTAGAGTTTCAGGAACAGAATATGCTGCCACAGGCAGCATAGAGGCTGTACCAACTTGAGGCACTGTTAGATTAAGTGTCTGCACATAAATGACAACTTCATGCCAAGGTCTCACAAGTTAGAATAGGCAAGGCAATTCTCTCAGGTCTCCATTTATATTAGTGAATTCCTCCCATTTGAGAGAACTCCCCTCTCATGACCAAACCAATGTCTCAAAGGCTCCCAGCTCCTCACTCCATCACTTGGAGCTTAGGATTTCCACCAATGGAAATGTGGAAAGACACAAACATCCAGGCTATGGCAGTAGTATTCATAGAGGGTTGTGCCCACTCACCTACAGTCCTTCCTATTTCCTCCCAGCCTTAGCTTGGCCCAGTGTGGATCCATCTTGCTACTCCATTTAGCATCTAAAGACTCTGAAGATAACCAGGGTATAGGCACTGGGAAATTTCTCACCTGGCCTTTGTGCTTGGAACAAGGGGATATATGGGCACAGAGGGGTGCAGGGAGGGAACAAGGAGGGAGAATTTTAACTCAAACTCTGCCTTTGAACTTTGTCTCCATGTCTTCAGCTGGCACAACTCTAACATATGGACAAATCCTTTGGATCCCCTAGTACACCATCATCCTGACTGCACAGTTTTTCCTTTCCTGGCCTCTTCTTCCTCTGTACTATGTTACATCGCTGTCAAAACTTATGATTATTTGGCTGAACACATTTTCAACTTTATGATAGTGCAAAAGTGGAATGTACATGTTTAACTTTGAACTTGGATCTTTCCCTGGTGAACTCTGTGTGGTGGGATCCTTCCTCTTGATGCTGGGCATGTACCTGTGGTGGAGCCTCAGACCCAAGGCAGACACACAATTGGAAAGAGAAACTAGCGAGACTACAGTGGACTGACTCCATTTGTAGTACTACATTTTGGATACAGACATTCAATAGCTTGCATGAGACGCCCCACACTTGATTATAAAACAGGCTTTGCTTTGGATGATTTCACCCAACCTAAGAGTTCTGATCATGTTTAAGACCAAGTTAAGTGAAGATATTCAACAGGCAAGGTGTATTAAATGCAATTTGACTCAGGATAATTTTACCTTGTGCTAGGTCCAGCAGGACATCACTTCATGGTAAATCAAGGTACATGTGTATTTTCTATTCTCATTAGGTCTTATAATTTCTTAAAAACAAATCCCAAGTCATTAACCACAGAAATCAGAATTGCTTTCTCTCAGAAGACATATCCCTCCCTTTACTATTCCTCCCATTTTATCTCATTTAATCTTTCAAAACCACTTGAAGAGGCAGATTCTATACTTATATTTTCCACTATTTCTTTTTCTATTTTTATGCTAGCACTGGACCTTGAACTCAAGGTCTCATATTCTTTCTAGCCTTTTTCTCTCAAGGCTGGCACTCTACTACTTAAGCCACACCTCCACTTCCAAGTTTCTTCCTTCTCTCCAATTGGAGGACTCTTTCATGGATTTTTCTGCCAGGGTTGGCCTCAAACTACTATCCTCAGATCATAGCCTCCTGAGTATCTAGGCATGAGTCACTGGCACAACTTTCTTCTCCATCCTTTGTCAAATGGTAAAACTGAGGCTGAAAGAAGGTGTTATAGCCAGTTGGTGAGTGATTGGGACTGAAAGCCAGATATGCTGCTCTGGCTACAGGTTCTGTCCCCATGCCTTATTTATTCTGCCTGCCATCTGATTCCCATTTTAGAAATTTCCCAACACTATTAGAAATTGCAAACACTATTAGAGGGAATTTTATTTCAAGGTGCCAAAATTTAGAAAAAGTAATCAACTGTTCCTGGCCATATTCCTGGGGACTCTCATCAGAAAGCAAAGTGGCTATTACTCAAGAGGAGGAGGCATCTGTGGCTCAGCTGTCTGAAAAATCCTTGTGTGGTCTCATTATGACAACAGTGGCCCCATGGCTGTTCCTGATGCTTCAATGAGTCAGAAAACAATCTCAGAATGCCTCTGTATCAATAGTGCTTTTCTCAGTCACTTTCATAGATTAATGAATCCCCATAGGCATTCCTGAGCCTCCCTATTTTTTGAATCTGGAGGCTGTGTCCAATTTCACTCAGGTGAGTTTCAGACCTTAGCACCTTTCTCTCTGTTATTTATTTATTTGGTTGGAACTGATTGTTGAACTCAGGGCCTGGTCACTGTCCCTTAGCCTTTTCACTCAAAGGTAATACTCTAGTGCTTGAGCCACAGTTCTATATTGGACTTTTTGCTGATTAATTAGAGCTAAAACTCTCAGAATTTTCTTTCTAAGCTGGCTGAGATCCTCCAATCTCAGGCTCCTGAGTAGCTAGGTGTCCTTCTGCTCTCTGTGTATTATTGACCAACACAAGTAGCTTTGAGAGGCGAAAAGAACTTCTACATAAGTGACTTGAGGAAATATCAGAAGAGTCAATCACCAAAAGGACAATGATGTTAACATTCCATAGCTCACATACATTCAGCATTCAGCATAGGCTCACCCTGTGGTACATACTGTGCATGTGTTACCTCATCTGCTCTAAATTACACTGAGTTACATACCAATTATTATGACCCCACTTTCCAAAAAAAAAATGAAATGGAGAGACAAGAAGTTTATGCAATTTAACCAATGTCATAAAACTACTCAGACAGATCCACGATTTAAACTCAGGAAGGCTAGATCCACTAAGCATTTAGATTAGTATAAAATGAATATAAAGAGAAACTAGTTATCCAGTTGAGGGGTAAGGATCATAGCCATTATCAGAGGAACTATCCACATAGAACTAATATCTTCCTTAAAATGATACTGTATGTCTAGGGAAAAATAGTAATTGCTTGTACTAGATCATAGCCTCAAGGAGATGAAATGATACCCATAGGTCATGCCTGACTTGTGTCACAAAGAAAGATGGAGATGCAGCTCTTCTCAGACTCTTCACTGGGAGCAGAATTCTCACCAGGTCCCTGGATTAGGTTTCAGGAATATTCTCTTATGAGAGTTAGGTATTCTCCAATCATCTTGAAACTCTGGTGACAATTTCAAATTTATCTGATTTCATAGGAGTTTTGCAGACATTTCACCTTAGATTGAAATTTCTTCAGCTCCATGCAGAAGGCTGTGTCTGATGGTTCTCTGTGCCAACCCAGAATGCTTATCAGAAGTCTGAGCAAAGACTATTAACAGTCCTTTAGGGAAGGAGAAGAAAGAAGAATAAAAACCAGAATTAACAATTCAAGCAAGCACAAGGGGACTCGTGTGCCAGTTTGCAACTTCATTAGGGTGCCATGACCCTCCTTTTCCCATCAAAATGTATAGAATTACAGAAGTGTACCACTAATGCTTGTAAAAAGTTTCTTGAAATCTTTCTCAATGTCAAGTTTTAAAATATCATTTCCAAATGTCCCTGTCCCTGCTGCCTGTCTGGCGATGAATGCTCCGGCAGAGATAATGCAGGCTACTCAGGCCTACTGCCTGGGAGAGCTGATGTCATCGTTCCCTGAGTTTGGGCTGGGGAGCCCCAGACCACCCACGCTGGCTGCCCTTTCTCTGCCTGTATCGTCAGGGAAAGACCTGCCTTTATAAATGATTCGAGGTTGAAACAGAGCACTAGCTTGAATTGTCACACAAAAGTGCTGCCGGCCACAGCCATAAGCATTTGGACATCCAGGACATAGTGATTTTTTTTTTTCTGATTTGAACTCTGAAATTCTATTTAACACAGAAGAAAGGGCTCACACATGGAGAGTGGCCAAGGAGGCATCGAGAATAAACCTGGAAAATACATCAGTAAGCCAGTGCAAAAAGAAGAGAAAGCTGAGAGCCCTGGAGTTACTATTATAGAACCTACAAGTGAGATTGGAGTTTAGGAGACTTTTGTTTCTGACTGTTTGATTAGGAGGGGGAAATTGGTGGAGGAGAGGGGAAAATATGGTTTCTATGTTCTTTTGTTTATTTTCAAATTGGTTTTCAACCATTTGAAAGCTGGGACATTTGGAGCTTCTTAATATTTTACCTAATCTTTACTTAGGGAGGAGAAAGGAGTTCATCTGTGGCCAAAGAGTGAAGAGAGAGAATAATGAGGGCCTAAGTATGAGACATAGGTCTGCCTCTGTGACAAGGAGCCCATGACTACGAATGCCTGGTAAGAGTGTCAGTACACTGTGAAGGGGTGTTGTCTGATATTCCCCTACGAAGCAGGCATTTGTCACACAGTAGTCACTATCCACCTGTGAAATCTTCATGGGGATGCCCAAGAGCTTTTATAATATAAAACTGTCCATTCAATGAAATTTCCTGTATATGCACACATATATGCATACATGTGCATGCATGCAAAATTTAATTTCTAGGTAATTAAGAAAAATCATCAAATGAAACTACTATCAAAATATACAATCAATAAAATGATTTGAATATAGTCTCTCCCTCTCAAAACAACTTAAATCTTCACTGCACTATAATAATATTCATTATTTATTGCACTATACTAATATTTTTTATATTATAGCTGCCCCTGGTGCCCCAAATCACAAAATGTGAGGACACAGAGAAGGGAGACTGCTCTATAGGGGCAAAAAGTGAGGACAATCATATCCTAAATTTGTAGCATTGAATCCATTTTTTTGTCAGTACTGAAGTTATAGGTGCTTATATTCATAATTAATAAATTTAGAATTACAGCTAGAGGTTGAAAGCAGAGAAACAGAACACAAACACACACACACACACACACACACACACACTATAGTTTGGATCTTAAATATCTGCCAAAGCCTATATGCTAAAGATTTGATGGAAAGTGGTGCAACAGAAGGTGGTGCAATTATGGAGGTAGACCCTAGCAGAAGGAATTTACATCCTGGAGGACATACCTTTGAAGGTAGCTGCAGGATCTGTCTATTCCTTTCTCTTTGTTTCCTGGCTACCCTGAAATGAGTACTTTTGTTATGTTTCCCACTGCCTGTCACAACACTCTCCTTGTTACAGACCCAAAGCAACAGAGCAAAGTGACTATAGGCTGAACTATCTGAAACCATGAGCCCATATAAAGTTTTTCCCACTTCTAAGTTGATGGTCTCAGATATTTTTCATAGCAACGAAAGTTTAACTAGCACTGCATACATGAATTCATAACTGCCTGTGTTAAGAGGCTCTTTCTAAAGGAAATTGAGCCAGGTATCCAAATTGGGCTTGGTGCCAACTTCAAACACATGCATATTGTTCATACCAAGGTCGAACACCTTAAGAGTTGGCTCATGACCTGATGAGAGAAGGCTATAGTGCCAGAAGGAGGAAGGTGGGTTGGTGATTCCTGACCCATGTGTTAGCAGTGCTTGCCCACATGTCAACTGGTGTGCATTAGAAGGGAATCTTGTGGGCAAACTCAAAAATGAGGACATTTACCCCAATTATGAATTGATTTTTAAGTAACTATGTCTTGAGGAAAGAAAGACTGGTCATACTGCTTTAAAAACATACACTATCCTTCCAGATGTGGTTCATACTGTAATCCTAGCTACTCAGGAAGCTGAGACCTGAAAAATCATGATTTGAGGTCAGCCTTGGTAGAAATGTTCATGAAATTTCGTCTCCAACTAGCCAACAGAATCAGGTCTGGAGTTGTGGTTCAAGTGGCAGTGCTTTATCTAAGTAAGCAAGCCAAGTGAATGCAAAGCCCTAAGTTCAAAATCAATACTGGCACAAAAACAGTGTATTTATAAAACAGAGTAGAAATAGTTTTTCTCATATGTGGAAGTTAAATCTAAATTACAAATACATATGAAAACATATACAAGGCCATATGCATATACACATTAACCTATTGTCGAAAGTATCGTACTTGCAAGGAAGAATTGCAGTGTTCTAATTCCTTCAAACACTAATTTACTGTTTAACAAAACCAATACTAGGAAGCTAAAAGATGTGTTGTTGGGGTGCAAGGCAGTTGGGGGATGGGGCAGATGAATGGAAAGAGGAAGGGTAGGAGAATAATAATAAATGGACATATGTGAAAATGGAACCCAGTAACTTGGGATGGTTGGGGTTGGGAGAGATAGGGAGAATGATGGAAAGAGTGACATTGATTAAAATGAATTTTTGTCATAAACTGACATGCTGAATTGAAACCCCATTCACACAACTACTTAAAGATAAAAATATAAACAGAAATAGCTCTATATGGTCTACCTTCCCCAAACCTATATTTAAAATGATTCTTTGCCATGGAGAACCAATGTAAAACTTGAGTACTCAGTCAAATAACCAACACAGATAGATAGAGTAGCATCAGTTCCATTCCTACCATGACCCATTTCCTCACGAAGACCCTCCAGCATTGGTGGGGCAACCCTGCAATGCTCTTAGTTGCTTTTGAGAGAAATGGCTCTCCAGCAATGCCATACTACCATCCTTTAACTTCCCAGGTAACTGAGACTGTTTATTTCTTTTGCTTGTCAAGGGCAACTTTTCCTCATGTCACTAAAACAGCCTCTATGAATTGGGAAGCCTTAGTAGTCTGCACACAAGGTCAGTCACAGGTTTTTAAATTCTTGTTATATTTTTGTTTAATATTAAAATTTGTCTGTGCTTGATGTTAAGATACCTTCACTCCCCATACAGCAAATCACAGGGAGATAGAAACAGGTCTCCTTAGGACTCTAACCATATAGTCTAATGAGATGACATCTGCCAGGCCTCTGCTAGGAAAAGCTCATGAGTTCCCCAGCCAAATTCTGTGCCCACAGATGGAAAATGACAGGTGTTGGCCAGGAAAGCCTCCAGTCTGGATAAATGTTCCAGAGAGTTTTCTTTTTATTATTTTAAACACCATGTCCCAGAGGGCTTAATTTGCTCAGATTCAAAACATTCCTCTTGGGCAGAGTACATATGTAAACAAGTTTTCAGGAGAAAGTCATGTCAACCTAATTTTTAATTTGCAAATAGGGTGATTAAACAATAAAGCACTTAACATCTTCTAACAGTGACATTGCCACAAAGGAATTTAGGAAGGCTCTGATGTGAAATTATTCTTAGTTACACTAACCATAATTCAAGATCTTTAGTAGTATTAGGGAGAAGTGGAGATTTCTAGACTAATTTAGAGCATTTATCTTTGCAAAGCTAGGGTAAGGAGAGATAAAATACACAGAAAAGACTGAATATTTAACAACAGAGAGTGTTAGGACCAATAGGGTCCAGGTCCAGGGGTGTGTGTGTGTGTGTGTGTGTGTGTGTGTGTGTGTGTGTGTGCATGCACACATGCAAATGCTGGTGCCTGAACTCCAGGCCTTGGCACTGGCCCCTTAGCTTTTATTCTCTAGGTTGGCCATTCTACCTCTTGAGCTGCAGCTCCACTTCTTGCTTTTATGTGGTTAATTGGAGGTAAGAGTCTCAGACTTTCCTGCTTAAACTGGCTTTGAACCATGATCATCATCCTCAGATTTCAGTCTTCTGAGTAGATAGGATTACAAACATGGGCAACCACTGGATTGTAGCATGGTCTAAGGTTTTAAAGATACCTTACTTCATGTTTGTCTCAGGAGCTGGAGCTGCTGCCCACAGAGAAGATAGTAAAGTCACTCAAAGCTCACAAGCTCTGCACTCCTCTTGACCTAAGACCTTGAACTTGCAAGGATAGATAGGTGAGCCATGCCTGAGCACTCAGGTACAAGAATGGAAATCCACCCTAACACCACCATGAGTTCATTCCTTCATTTGCCCATTTATCAAGCCAGGTTCCCAATTCAGACTATCTTAAGCAAATCAAGTAAAAAGATTGGGAGTTTGTGAGGCAACTCTTCAAGCTACAGAACGGGTTGAATGGGAGCTGGATGGACTCATTCTGTGACCTGTGACCATTACCATAAGGAGTCTGTGTCTTTTCCTCATCCTTTCTCCTAAGTGAAGGGACATCATTCCTTCCATGAGCTGGAGACTGTGTAGGAATTACAGTCTGACTCACAAGCTTAGACACTCCAGGAGAAGGCTCTATTCTTCTCATCTAAAATAACAGGTTTATTCCAAGAACCAGGGTAAAGGAATGACAGAGTTTGCTGGGTACTGGTGGTTCACACTTGTCACTCTACCTACTTAGGAGGCTAAAATATAGAGCATCTCAGTTCATGGTCAGGCTGGGCAAAAAAGTCTGAAATTTGTTCTCCAAAATACCAACAACAACAACAACACCCCCCCCCCCCAAAAAAACAGAGCTAGAGGCATGGTTCAAAAGGTAGAATAACTGCCTAGCTAGCAAGCCAGCCAAAAGAGTATGAGACACTGACTCAAGCTCTGGAACCAGCCTACAAAAACCCCAAACACAAAGAGAAATGATGGGAGTTTGATTCCTAGGGATCAAACTGGAGCTGTCCCTGGTGATGCACTGGGTGTGGCATAGACATGGCAAATGGAGCCATGCTATGATTTAGTATATCTTTCCATTCATGCTTTTGGCGGTGGGGGGCGGGGGCACTGAACCCTCTGTGCTATCCCCAAGATTCTGACATGTCTGTCTCTCATTCTGCCTCTGGGATAAGGGACAAATCTATATTTGATTCTTGATGTGTATCTTATTTTAGCCCAAGGCCTGGAATGAGGTAGGTATTCACCAGTATTTGATAGCCATGCAGACCTGGCCTGACCCAGCTCCAAAGTCAAGGAAGGATGTCAGCATCATGATAGTCCTGTGACCTCAACCAAAACAACCCCCAAATAAAAAGTGTCACTCGTCAAGCCATTTTAGCTCTTAGAGCTCTGTTATAGAATATGAAGAACCAGAACTCATGCAAGTTTTGTGTCCCCTTGGAGTGGATTTCTCTTGGCAAGCTAGTCTGCTCTCCAGAAGTATTGAAGTCTCCACCTCCTATCAGATAATAATACTTACATATGAGCTTGGTATAGGTGGCTCATGCCTGTAATCCTAACTACTTAGGAGGCTGAGATCTGAGGTTCACAGTTCAAAGCCAGTCAGGGAAGTACAGGTATGGCCCAAGTGGTAGAGCATTAGCTTTAAATGGACATAGCTAAGGGACAGTACCAAGCCCTGAGTTCAAGCCCCAGATTCTGAAAAAAAAATAAAACTTGCAGTTTAAAATTTATTTTGAATTTGTTTTCTTGCTATGGTAGGTGTAGGGGATGGCTATACCTTCAAGACCTGGGCCTGCTGGCTGCTAGCTACTCCCCCCTTCTTCTGGGTCCGAAACCAGAAGAGACAGCCAAACCAGCCCCACATCTCGTCTGCGAGCACGTGTGTCGTAATGGTGCGGTCAGGTGCCCAGAGGCGGTTCTGTGGGAAGTGACATTAGCCTGTGGGGGAGGTCCAAGGGCGCTGCTCTTGGATGGACATGCTCACCAGCCTGTCGCTAGCTCCTGGTCAGTCCCTCCCCTTCCCTTGTCATTACTGCTATAAGTTTGATTGCCCCTCCCTTAAATAAACAGAAAGCTCTTGAAGCTTCTCCAAGAGCCCATGCGTTACCTGTCTTCCTTGGCAAGTATAGGGAGGGGGAGGGCGTTCTCGCAGCCATGTGTAACCGAGGCTACCCGTGTCCTCCATTCCACCTTGGCCTGCCCAGAGGTCAGGCGGCCAAGGAAGAGAGTAGAAAGGGAACACATATAACAGGATAAAAGCTTGGCATCTCTGCATAAGGGGAGGTATAAATTTAGCCCGGCACTAGGGATGGAACTCAGAGTCTTGCTTATGCATGTGTAAGGCATGTGCAATTATGCATGTGCATGTGCTGAGACATATGAATAGCTTTTGCTTGCAACTTTTGATAAATACTGATTTCAACCTCAGCACTTGTGGCTCACATCAATAGTTCTAACTGATCAAGAGGCTCTGATCTGAGGAACCTGGTTCAAAGCCTGGGCAGGACAATCTGTGAGACTCTTATCTCCACCAGAAATCTAAGGTGCAATGGTAGCTCAAGTGGTAGAGCACCCGCCTGGAACAAAAGAACTAAGGAACAATGTCCAGGCCCCAAGTTTAAGGCCCAATACCAACACACAAAAAAGAGGCTGCTTCAATTCCAACATTTTAAGTACCTGAATAGCTTTGATATTGCTGAAGAGTCTGCTTCAAAGTTCAAGGCTCAGTTGTCTGCATTTAGTTGGTTTTAATTTTGTTTAAGCTGCTACATGAAGAGCAAACAGAACTTTCTGCTCCATTGGAAGGATTGGAACATGCAGTTCTTCAGGGTAGAGGCCTGGAAGGTTGCTGATTGAAAGGAAACAGCTACAATTAGAGTCATCATTCCTGGGTAACTGCAGGGGATTCTTCTGGTCTGGGAGTCTCTCCCCAAATTCCCCCATGAATACCAAATTCCATTGATAATCTTCAGTAAATATGGCAGAGTATTTGAGTATAAGCTTCACCCAAGAACACCCTTCAAATCCCATGTAGATTACTATAATACAGAATGCAATGTACATGTCACAAAAATGGTTGTTACACTGTATTGTTTAAGGAATAATGACAAGAAAACTATGTCTGCTTATGTTTGTTACAGATGAAAGTGTTTTCTCAAATATTTCTGGTCCCTGGGTAGGAAACTCACAGGTATAGAGAGCTGATTGGAGTAGGTCCCAGCCACCATGATGAGATGTCCTGTAATGGCTCAAATTTGATGAGGTCTCTGTCATCTCTGTTCCAAAGAGAACACGGATAATGATGGTGGACAGCTAGGAAGAGGAAACAATATCCCATTGGCCACCATCACATTTTGAAAATGTGAATTCACAACTCCTAGTAGTACAGAAAATCATGAAAAGCAGTCATGGTTAGAAATATTATCGCATCAATTAGTAACCTCACCTTTTGGGGAAATTTGATGGCATAGTAGGCCTCTTTCTCAAGATCAGGGCCTCAAGGAGGTCCCCATGCACTTCCTTTCCAAAAATAACCACTGGTGGACATGAAAACATTCAGATGGCAACACATACCAAGACCTTTGATAGAGTACTCAGGTTAATTGGGGATATTTTTTCCAGATTTTTAATTTTTTTATTAAAAGGTGATGCATAGAGGGGTAAGAGTTACGTAAATCAGGTAATGAATAAATTTCCTTCTGAACTGTGTTTCCTCTCCCTCATTATCTCCCAGTTTTTCCCCTTCTGACTTCCTTTCCCATCCTCCCCCCAAGTTGTATAGTTCATGTCTAACAAAGTGTCTAGTAGGTTTCACTGCTGAATTGGTTCACCCTTTGTCCCACGGTCTCTGTGTTTCCCCTTCCCTCCCCACATCAGATAAACTTACATACAAGACAAAGGGTACAGAAATTAAAAACAGTAAAAATAGCGACAGAAGGAAGTAAACCAAAGAAAAAAGCAAAGAAGAAAGAACTGAAAATAGTACAATACAAAAACCTCGTTTCCATTTCTTGGAGTTCATTTTGATAAGCATCATCTTATATGATCATATGCACATAGGTATTGAGCCCTTGTGATCCCCTCCTAAGAATAGCCTCCTTTGTTCTCACTGTGTGAATGTTTAGACTGTTGTTTAATTAATCATGCGCAGGTGTTTGACCACAAACACTAAAGCCACCAGCATGACTATGTTCACTGCAGCGTTGTTTACCATACCCAAAATATGGAATCAACCCAGATGCCCCTCAGTGGAAAATGGATCAAGAAAATGTGGTATATATACACAGTGGAACTGTATGCTTCCATCAGAAAGAATGGCATTGCCCCATTCATGAGGAATGGAAAGACTTGGAGAAAGTTACATTAAGCAAAGTAAGCCAGACTTAAAGAAAAAAAGGATGCATGGTTTCCTTCATTTGTAATAACTAGAATGTGCCTATAAATCTACAAGTAAACCAAATGGACAGTAATTGAGAATTTTTATTGAAGGTAATATCATTATAGTAGAAATTTATAAATATTTTAAAGAAGAAACAAATGACATAGGAAAGTAGGCAGGATTAAAAAAATACCTTTCAGTCAGATGTGGTGATACGTACCTATAGTCCCAGCATTTAGAAGGCTGAGAAAGAATTGTAAGTTAAGAAAAAGAGAGAGAAAAAAAGAGGGAAAGATAGAAAGGAAGGAAGGAAGGAAGGAAGGAAAGAAAAAAAGAAAGAAGGAAGGAGAGGAAGGAAGGAAAGAAAGGAAGAGAGAAAGAATACCTTACTATAGTCAAAACAGAAAAATCTTGTGTTCCAATAATATTTAACAATCTGGAGCAATTCTCAAATACACCATGTGAAAACACCGTTATCAAACAGCAAAGTAAGTACAATTTCCATATTGTGACATGTATACTAGGAAAATACAAATCTTGCAGACCAAATTCCAAAATATTAACATTTGTTATCTATGATGGGCGTGGTTTGGGGAGTTTGTTTTCCTTGCCATACTTTTTTCTGTTTTCTTCCCCAAGTGTTTAAAAACAAATATATAATACTTTTACAACCAGCAAAAAAAAGTAAAAGATTCCTGACAATCTATGTTTTCTATGGTGGAGAGCACTCCACTTTGGTTGCACATCCATGTCACAAATGGACATCATTGTACAAATAAACTGAGATCTGATTTTCCTGAGAGTTCCAGAGCAAATATAATTTTTCCATGAGATTCATCTGCCCATGTTTTTAAACAAGGAAAAACAGACGTGTGTGTGTGTGTGTGTGTGTGCGCGCGCGCGCGCCCGCGCGCTTTCCTGTTGTGCAGCCCTAGAATATTTGGAAATTTGCCTTCAAGTGCAGAATTCCAGTTGCCGCCTCCAATGTCTGGGAACCTTTTGCGTCTGTGAGACGCAAGCTGCAGTTCCCCAGGGAGAAGACAGTCCTCAGCTTCCTGCTTCATCACAGAGAAAAAATTGCCCTTGCACGCATATGTGTGGCCACCGAAGCTGGAAAATGAGAGCGTCTTGGAAAAACAAGTGAGATGCTTGCAATAGTTTGGTGTCCCAGAAAATCAAATCCATCTTTCTGTGCCAGATGAGAACCATTGCTTTCTGATGGCTTGAAGGCGGACTAACCTCTCTCTAACTCAGGAAAGCTGGCCAGGTTTCCAGAACTAGTTTTGCATGGACGTAATGGAGAATTTCATGAGAAAATGAGAAATACAGTTGTACAGTCCTACAGTTGTAGGAGGCTTGGATCTCTATAGGAAACTCTTCCTGCTGGAATATTCTTCCAGATGTTTCTGATATTTATTTGATAAGATTCCCCAGGTATAGAGAGCTCTGGTTTGGACACCTCCACAAGGTTTACAAATGATTGTAATGTACAGCAAAGTTTAACAGTGACTGCCATAGAGACACCCAGAAGGGGGGCTATGTCATGATAAACAGCAGTTGTGAAAACACATACATACATGATTTTTCAGAAAGGCTGTTTGGTTGGCTTGAAAGGGTCTATGACATTATTTTGACAAATTTCTTTCAGCTTGGATAGAAAAAAACAAGGCAAGCTGGAGTGATCTTAGGTTCCAGCCATTGGTTGCTGCATAAATCATCCTGAGCATCAGTTGGACCAACCTAGGATAAGTGAGTTTGAGGCAACATAGCTTGTCTGGTGACCAAACCCTTTTCACTTATTAACCGCACATGTTCACTTAGTGTGGGGATTGGGACACTCAGTCATCACAAACTCGAGGGTCAACAGCCACTTGTAGCCTCTTCACATGGAACATGTGCTGGATTAAGTGAAAGAAGCATTTCAACCGCTCAACATCTTCACGGAGGGCTATTCCTCCAGGATAGGTGAACATAGGTCTGGATATGTCAATAGGCTCTGCATCCATTGCCCTGGTATAAATTACGCATTGCATTTCTTCTACTTTCAAAATTATCCTGGTTTAGTATATCATTTGAAAGTTGCCTGACTTCAAGGTCAAGAAACAAAGGGGAGAGAGAGAATGAGAGGGAAGGAAGGAGGGAGAAGGACTAAAGGGGGGGGTAAGAGAGGAATGCAGGGAAAAGGGGAGAGAACACTAGGAATTTCACTATACAAACCAATTTTGAGATAATTTCAATGCTGCCAACACAGCCAGAGCCTCCTTACTCAGAAAGCAGAAGAATTAACTGGTGGGGGGAGGCAATTTGTTTTTTCTTTTGTCCCATTCCATTTTGTCTTGCAATATATACTTAAAAAAAAAACTCTTTCCACTTTTGTGCAGTGCAAGGCAGAACCTGTATGTCAATTTTCACTCCGTAGCATGCACTCTTTATTCCCCAATTACCCCAGTAACCCAAATAAGAAAGGAAAAAAAGGCACAAAGAATAGCTGTGGCCATCTGGAATGCATAACATGGAAGGGTCTGCAATGTATTACATGGTCTGGAAAGTGGCTGGGTGAATTCCAGGGAGCTCAGATAGACTTCAAAGTCTGGCTGTACATCAGTGAAACTGCTGATCTGCTCCGATATTTAAAGTGGGTGTAGATGAATGAATTTATTACAGTTTTTATCTTCTGGGCTCAGATGGGGAAATGGGATCATAGGCAGGTTCTCCTTTAATTTCATGCTAATTTTTTTCATAGATTTTACTTTTCCTCCTCCTTAGTGCAATACTGTTTCTTGAATTTTTTTGAGAGGGGTCTTAAAATACCGTTCTTATCTCTACTATGGTCCTGACAATTAAAACATGTATAAATAACATAACTAGGTGGGACTTGACATCTAGTCATTTGACTTTATAATATTCTCTTTCTCCCTCTCTCATTTCCTTCCATCCCTTCCTCCCTTTCTCTCTTCCTCCTTTTAATAGGGCAAGTCAATAGTCTGAGATCTGCAATTGACTCTGTAGTATTTATTTCAAAAAGTGAATTGGGGTGACAGAAGTTGCATTTTCTGATTAAAAACACCAATCCAACCAGGACATTGTAAGCATCTGAAACCCTTGACCACAGCACTGCCATCAGAAACTCCCTTCAGGAAGGGATGAAAGAACAGTAATTTAGGGGTCAATAGCCTCCAAATCCCTTTGAGAAGCAATCATCTTCTCATCTCTGCCAACTTGGCTGCTTTCATCTCTGTAGAGATTTATCTTGACCCTTAATAGAACTTCAACAAATACAATCCCAAGCCAACTCCACAACCAGTGTGCTCTTTCACCTTCAAGAATTGTGGAGTTCTGTTTTTAAACTCCAAACACTATCTTCTCTGGGATCTCTTTTGAAAGTAGAAGGGAAGAAGACTAGTTTTTCACAAGCACAGAGGGGAAAAAAAAAGGCCGAGAAGGCTAGATTATTATGTCATGATAGTTCTGCTGTCCTTTACATACTGGAAATTTCTTGGGCTTATATAGTGATGGATCAAGGTGCCATAAAATATTCAAGATGGAAAACAATATGAAGGGTCCTAAAAAATTAAAAAATAGGAGTACTGGCTGATCCAACAATCCCTCTTCTGAGTATATACCAAAAGAAAACAAATTACCATCTAGTAAAGATATCTGCACCCCTATTTTCTCTACATCTTTAGTAAAATCTTGAGAAAAATCAGATTGTATGAAGGAAAGGTTTCTGTTTGCCCACAGTGCCCAAGGTTTCAGGCCATGCTCACTTAGCTCTATTGTTTTGGGGCCTGTGATGAGAAAGTACATTATAACAGGGACCAGACGGAGAAACAAAGCTTTTCACCACAAGGCAGCCAGAGAGCAGAGAGAGAGAGAGAGAGAGAGAGAGGAGCTACAGTCCCACAATCCCCTTGAAAGGTATGCCTCCAATGCCCTAACTTCCTCCTACTAGGCTCAACCTCCTAAAGGTTCTAAAACCTTCCAATTATGCTATGGGGTGCCTACCAAGCATTTAACACATGGCCTTTGGGGGACACTTAAGATATAAACCATACATCTACAGTAGTCAAGACCTGGAAACAACATAAATGTGAGTCAAGAGTTGAATGGAAGATGGGTGCTGGTAGCACTCCAATGGTATAACTCCTTTGGACAACTAACACAGTCTAACAAAATGAATACCAGGCCAGGCACCAGTGGTTCACACCTGTTATCCTTGCTACTCAGGAGGCTGAAATCTTGAGGATTGTGGTTTGAAATCAAAAGTCTGTGAGGTTCTTACCTCCAATTAACCACCAAAAATCTGGAACTAGAATTGTGGCTCAGGTGACAAAGCTCCAGAAGGCTATGACCAGAGAAGCCAAGTGAGGGCATCAGGTGATTTGTCACCACATGGAAAAACATGATTGCTGATTGACATAAGCCAGATACAGAAAGAGAAGTACTGCATGATCATGCAGTATATGTGTGTATACATATGTATATGTATCATTATATATGTATATATAATGCAATATTAAATATATGTAATCTTAAAGAAGTGTTTCTGTTTTTTGTGTTTTTCTTTTTGCCAGTCCAGGGGCTTAAACTCAGGGCCTGGGCACTATCCCAGACCTTCTTTTTGTTTGAACCCAGCACTCTACCACTTGAGCCACAGCACCACTCTGGCTTTTTCTGTTTACGTGGTACTCAGGAATTGAACCTAGAGCATCATGTATGCTAGACAAACATTCTACCACTAAGCGACCACTAAGCCCCAAGAAGTCTTTTTATAATTAAAAATAGAGAATAAAACTGGTTATCGTATGGAGAGATAGAGATCAAACTATACATAACTGCTACAAGGTTGATAAATTAATCTATCTATCTAAAGATACCTTTAGATAGGCATAACTACAACTGCAAGGATGATGAATTACTCTAGCTACCTAGACTAATCTAGAGGGTTATATTTAACAATCTCTCATGGTAGGATATACATGAAGAAGTAGCATTGTGGGCATGGAGAACTCTATGCTCAAATTGCTCAAGTGGCTCTTCATCTTCTTTCCTGTGTGTATCTATTTCTGTGTTTATGGGTTTCATGTTTACAAGTCTTGTTGCTTAAGACTCACCCATGAAACCTTGTCAGAACTTGATTATATCTGCTGCTAGAATTTGGATCTTAATTATTCCCCCAAAGACCCATGTCTTTGGCTTGGTACCATTTTTGGCTTGGTACCATTACTACTAGGAAATGATGAAACCTTTAAGACTGAGAGATAGAGCCATGAAGATGTCACTGGGAACTTGTCTCTGTAAAGGGGACTGCAGAACTCCAGTCTCTTCCTCTCTGTCTGGCCATGAAGTGATTTTTCTTTGCTACATGCTCCCACCACAACATCCTGCCTCACTACAGATCCAAAGCAATGGGGTCAGCCAATCATGGACTGATATCTCTAAAACAGTGAGAGAAAATAAACATTTCCTCTTTATAAGTTGATTATCTCAACCACTTTTTTTATAGTTGTACAAAAATGGCTAGCACATCTGTATAAACCTTATTTCGAGATAAGATCACAGTCAAAACAAATAGAGGTTAGGACTCCAATACAATTTCAAAGAGGACATAATTGGGCAACATGTACCACACAGAAAAAATTTACAAATAAGGAAGACTAAGACCCTGTTCTATGGGGTGACAGCTCTCCATTGTTAAAAAAGTGTAACCCAACCTTGACAATCCAAAGATAAAAGCAATGAGAATCATAGTGACTCTAAGTAGCTCTAGAGTTGTATGAGAGAAAGCATCCTCTACCTACCTTAGTCTGCACACATGTAAATCAAGAACTGCAAGACCTGACATATAAATGTGTCATTACAGTGATTTCCCCTATGGGAGGTCCTGAGTACAGACTAGAGCAGTTGACCTTGTGCTTCCAGTTGCATTTTAGATCATGTCAGCCCCCTTTTCCTGTATTAAAAAAAATCAGAGTTGAAATTCTGCCATGTGTAACAAGTAGGACCTCAGAACACCACAGTTTGAAATTACTTTGGTGTTCCCAAGAATCAGACTTGAGTTCCTTGAGAGTATCTATCGGTGTAGCAAACCTTTATTGCCAGTTTTATGACAGATATGCAAAAGAGCTGGGATTAATGAATAAAGGATCCCTTTCCTAAGGCTATGGGCTACTACCACATTTCTCAAAGAGGCACAGTTGAGAATTTTAACTCAGATCTTCTGCATACAATTTGCGGTACTTTTATATCATACTAGATACCTTCAAACTTGATTAGGAGAATCACCTAGGACTTGTAAAATAGAGACTGCCACCCCTATTCCTGGAGCTTCATTTGGTTGGTCTAGGAGGGATGACCACTGCCATTGTAGGTGATGTGCTGCTATTACTCATGGGCCACACTTTGGGGACCACTAATGAGTTCAAAGTTAGTTACCAGTGGAAGGAGGATTTCTGATTTCATTAAGTTGGGATGGTGCTTGGTCACCACATTTCTAGAAGGTCATGAGGTGATTGTGATGTGCAGACCTGATAGTAGGACTTCAGTGAATGTTGATCTTGAAATTCACTTGGGGAGAAAAAGGATTATATGGTGTCTAAGCAAATGGAGCATGTGTCATCTATAGTGATCTGATCTCTTTCTACATTACACCAGACTCTGCCCTCTTGCCCTTTAACCTTACTATGAAAGGAAAAAATACCTCTAAGCAAACGTATTTGGGCTCTTATAGGTAATATCTAGGAACTAAGACAGAATATCAATTTTTCCCTTGACCCAGGAGTTAGACCCAAGATTTGCCATATGATTTTACACTCCTAACTAGGCCCTTTGTCCTGTCTAAATACAATGTTTCCTTCCTTCCCTATGTCTTGTAACTGTATCTTCTCATAGTTTCTATTCTATTACGAAAAAAATCTTCACTTTTGATAGGGTTACATACTGACAAACCTGTCATAAGTTAAAAAAAAAATTAACTAGGTGTGGTGGCTCAAGCCCACACTCTTAGTGAGTTAGGAGGCAAAGATCAGTGGGCTGTGATTAGAGGTCAGCCCAGACAAAAAAAACTTTGCAAGACTAGCTCAACCAATGATTCCACAATGCCCAGGAGTGGTGGTATGCACCTGTCACCCCAGTGACACAGAGAAGCACACAGGAGGGTCATAGCCCAGGGCACTCCAGGTATGAAGCAAGGGTATAATTAGAAAACAACCAACATAAAGAGGGATAGACAAAGTAGTGTAAGTGGTAGATTGAGTACTAATTAATACAAGGCCCTTAGTCCAAACCCTCTGCAAAAACAGGGAAAAGAAAAAAAAAATTATTGATTACATCTCACCTTAAAATCTCAGTAATAATTCTCTCTAGTTTAACACCTCTCTGGGTTGAAAGTCCTCTGGAAGAAAATCTGTTCCCCCAGGTTTTGATCTCCTTATGATTCCCACAGCTTTAGCCAGCTGTGCAGAATCAGGCTTAGCTTTCACACATTATCTCGTTGCATTGTCTAGCTTCTCCAAAAGGCAAGTGCCAGGAGCTCATCAACTTTCCTACTTCGCACATACTGTCCCCCTTCTTTTACTAAGATCTTGGTCAAGTTATTTTTCTTTGCTTGCAATAGCTATCATTTAAGTCTATGTTTTTAAATATGCCATACTTAAACCCCAAATAGGATTTAAATTGCATTCAGATTACCTTTTCCATTCTCCCAATTAGATTTACCTAATATGTTCTATCTTGCTGGAGTCATTTGTATTTATCTGCTCTTCTCCCATGTACCACTCTGTGAAATCCTAGCAAATAGGAACTTGAGTTTATCTATTTTCACATGCTGTTATAATCCATAGCTAAAAGCCTACACACTGTAAATATCAAATACTGATTCATACTGAGCTTAGGCTTTCATCTCTGTTTATACTATGAGCTATGCCAAAGGGACAAGCCACTAGTCATTTACACTGTAGTATAAATGTGTCTCTAACTCTTTTATGTAACCATGCTGTAAATATTACAAAGTACGAGAGTAAAATGACAGAATGGGTAATTAGACTCTTGATGATAATGGGTGCTATTGATCAACTTTTTCCTTTACTTTCAAGAAAAGCGAACTGTATTAAGATGTGTCTTCATTCTCCCATTTCTGAATTTGAGACTACAGTGGGTCAAAACTAAAACTGTAAAGAGTGACTTTCCATTAATTACATTTTTATGTTCTTTATAATGTTCCTCAGTGATTCCCCCTGAGTCACTGTGATTTTCCCAAGCAAATTGTTACCCTAAGAGTTCCTACCCAGCAAATAGTTACTTCCTGTTTGGGAAGTTATCCAATTCATTATCCTGTGGTTATTTATCTTGTACATGTTCTTTTTTGTTAACAATATAGCTTGAGAGGTGTGGGGTGCACCGACTGGCCCTGCCTGTCCGCGCCCCGGAGGTGTGTGGCTGTTGCACCTGGGGAGTGAGGCCCTGAAGAGCCCCGCCTGCCTCAGTCCCTGGGGGCGTGCTTGCTTGCACCACCTCCTCGAAGAGGGATCCCGGTTAGCCCCGCCTGCCTTCCGGGTCCAGAACTGGAAAGGTGGCTCTAGCTGGCCACCCCTCCCAGCCTTAAGACCATGGGCAGCAAGATGGCTGCTGGCAGTAACCTGGGGGCGGTCCTGCTAGTACTTAGGCCGCCCCTTAGGGAGGTCCCATGGCCTTCCGCCCTTGACTGACAGCTCGGACCACCAATCATTGCCCCTGGCTAGGTATGTTACACCCTCCTCTTCCTGCTGCCTTTGCCCATACTTAAGATCGGGTCTGCCCCACTAAAACTGAGAACAGTCTTGAACCTCTCCCGTGTCGTCTGATTGTCCAACTGCCGGCGAAAGGTTGGGTTAGGCTGGGTGCGGGCGACTCGCAACTCGTTACCTATTCTGGGTTCACACTCAGCAGGGTGCGCTTCCTTGCCTCTCCCGCTGGTTGGGAGAGCACCCGGGGTGCAGGGACCCCTGCAGAGAGGTTAAGATCTGGAGGCAGAGATCAGGAGGGTTGTGATTTGAGACCTGACAGGCAGACAAAATTGTCAAGGTGTTTTCAACCAAAAGCTGGGTGCAATGGCACACACCTGTCATCCCAGCGATGCATGGAAGCATAAATAAGAGGACCACAGTCCAGGAACAAAGTGAGACCCTATCTCAAAATAGCTAGTGCAAAATATGATCTGGGATTATAACTCAGCAGTAGAGTATATGCTTAACATCTACAAGGACCTGAGTTCAAACCTCAGTACTTATACAAATAAGCAAAGAAGAGAGAGGGAGAGAGAAAGAGAGAGAGAGAACCTTCCTGTGGGTTTGTGCTCAGTCTTCAAGATGGATTTCACATGATATCATGCCCTATATGACTCTTAAAAATGAAGACTCAAAT
The DNA here is from genome assembly GCF_023159225.1 of Perognathus longimembris pacificus. Classification (NCBI taxonomy): domain Eukaryota; kingdom Metazoa; phylum Chordata; class Mammalia; order Rodentia; family Heteromyidae; genus Perognathus; species Perognathus longimembris. The sequence goes on along the minus strand of NC_063161.1, from coordinate 79,988,412 downwards.
AAACATGCTCCCTTTGGTTTTAATTATTTGGTGGTATGCTTCACATGCAGCTGCTTTCAAAGCCACCAATTTAGCAACCAAAGGGGGTGGGGGTGTCTGCCTTCCTCCAAGGCAACTTTGAGAAAAGTTCCATAAAAAGAGCAATCCAGATGAAGACCCTTTCCAAGGCTTAGATCCTGCATTTTATCTCATTCCAAGTGAGTTCTTTTCACAACTGAGTGCCTTTAAGTGTACACATTGAAAAAAAATTATAGTCATCATCTGGTCCCATGTCAACATGTCATCAGATTTCAGTTCTAAAATCTCTGGACTGAACTATTTGGTGGGGAAGGCACGACACTTGGAGCTGGTGGCATTTTTGCAAACAGCAAGTACTCGATTGATGTTCTTGCTCCTTCTTCCCACAGTTTCTTCTTTCCTTGACTTTGTCCTCTGTTGAGATTCCACAGTCTTTCTCAAGGGTCCCCAAAGAGTTCATTGTACTTACGGGAGAAAATTTCCATTTTCATTAACTTCCTGCTTTGTTTAAGTTCATGAGAGAAGCAAAGCAGCTCACCTTTTTCTTCTTTTCTATTCCTAAAACAAAATTACTAACACATCAGCATCTTGATTGATGTCATGTTCATTTTCTATGACTATAACAGGATTCTTAAACTGGGTAATTTGTTAAGAGTTAAACTCATCTGGTTCATTGTTCTAGAGTCTGGAAAGACTGGCAAGTTTGACATTTAGGATGCCATTCTTTTTTTTTTTTGTAGTGTGTGCGTGTGCGAGCGTGCACACATGCACAAGCACAGGTGCGCACAAGTGCCAGTATTGGGGCTTTAACTCAGGACCTCAAACTCTCCCTTAGCTTTTTTGCTCAAATCTGGCAATTTACCCTTTGAGTCGCATCTCTACTAAGGTTTTTTGCTGGTTAATTGGAGATAAGCGTCTCATGGACTTTTCTGCACAGTCTGGCTTGAATTGCGATCCTCAGATCTCAGGCTCTAGAGCAGCTAGTATTATAGCCATAAGCCATTGTGCTCAGCCATGAAGATCATACTTTTTTTCCAGGATGTTTCTTTGCATGCTACATCCTTCACAGTGGAGGAAGTCTGGATGCCATACGAGAAGGTAGTAGAGACAAAACCTCCCTCCTGAAGTCCTCTTATCAAGGCATGAAGCTGACTCATGATGGTGAAATCCCTGTGATCTAGTAGGTTCCGGAAGGTCCCACTATTAACACTTTGATGATGGTAATTAAATTTTCAAATGAGTTTTGGATGGAACAAACATTGTATCTACAGTTACTAGTCTATGAAAAACATGAACATAATTTCTATACTCTCCATAACTTTGTAATGAGACTGAATGAATATAAAAATCATGAAAACCCTTGAAACTAAGAACAACTTACAGATTATCAGCATCATTACCTTCGCTCACTCTTTATTGCCTCAAATATGGACATAGCAAACCCTTCTTATTAGATTACTCACATATTGTACTGTTTTCCTACCACCTCATGTGGCCACATCAAAACCAAACATCATTTTCATGTATTTTCTTCCTTACTCCTCAAACTCCTTGCCATGTCTGATCACATCTCATCCCCCAAAATGCTTGAGTACATTTTCAGTATAAAAAAATTGTAAGGGCTGGAAACCAGAAGCTCATGCCTATAATTCTAGGTATTCAGGGGGCTGAGATTTAAGGATTGTGATTCAAAGCCAGTTTGAGAAGGAAAATCTATAGACTCATCTCCAATTAACCACTAAAAAGCCAAAAACAGAGCTGTGACTCAATTGATAGAGCACTATCCCTGAGCGAAGAAACTAAGGGACAGAGCTCAAATCTTGAGTTCAAGCCCCAGAACCAGGACACAGACACACACAGACACAGACACAGATGCAGCCAGACAGACAAGCACACACACACACACACACACACACACACACACACACACACAAACACTTGCAAGAAATGAATACTATTGCCATCCAGTAGACCTACAATGGTGGTATACCTGCACTGTTCAGTGTACTAACTACTAGCTAGTTGTATGCTGCATGTGGCTAGTGAACTGTACAAAATGTGAACTAGAATTGTATTTTAATTTAATTTTAATTATTAGAAATTGCATTTGGCTGGTAGTGGCCATCTTTGGCCCAAACAGATATAGACCTTTTGCATGTTACTCACTAGGGTAGGTATTCACAAAAATAGATTCTGATTCAGTAGGTCTAGGATAGGCTCTGACATTCTGCCTTTCTGACAATGACACTGATGTTTCTAGACCAGTGTTCAGAGATAGTTGGAATAGCAAGGATCTATCCTAGACTATATGATGGACTTTAAGAGAGGATATGTGAGAAAAAAGAGGCTAACCCCAAAACTAGAACAAAACAATAACAACAACAAAAACCACAGGAAAGTACATAGGCACGTAGTTTATGAAAGAAGAGATCCAATCTTCCAACTCATTAGTGATCAAAAGCAATGATATAGTCTTAGGTAAGTATAAAACTAGCAATGAAAAGAAGGCTGGATGTCTCCAAGTGTTAGTGAAGATGAGTAGGTGAACACCATGTCCTGTGGATGGATGGGTTGGCTGGTACACCATTTTAGAATGCAATCTGAATAGCTGATCTAAACTAAGTACATGGCTTCTCATGTCCTTGACATTAAATTCCTTGCTTTGCTTTTATTGTAAAGGTGATATACAGAGGGGTTACAGCTATGTAAGTTAGGTAATAAGTACATTTTTTTAACAGTGTCACACCTTCCCTCTTTTTCTCCCAGTTTCTCCCTCTCGAACCCCTCTCCCACAAGTTATATAGTGGATTTTCAACACAGTGTCTAGTGAGTATCACTGTATGTTCTCATCCAGGGCTGGGAGGGGTCAGGAGAAGTCTGTGATAAAATTCTTGCAGTGGCAGTGTTGTGGTCCATGAGGTTCATCTGCAAAGAGTGTACTGCTGACTGAAAACATTTCCTAGGAGGATTGTAATGGGAAAGCAGAATCAAGCAGGCATCCATCACTGAAAGAGCAGATGGGGTGCAATGGGGTGGGAGTATAGCACAGGACATTATGCAGCAATTGGAACATCATATTTCCAGTGCATACTGCTATTGGGGGGGAGGATCTATCAGTCAAACCGAGACATCTAACATAAATACCATGCATAGAAATGAAAATGAGATTGTTTATAGTGTGAAATAGTAGAATGACTATAAAATGATGATATGAAAAAAAAGAAATAAAGTAAAGTATGTCCTTATGTGAACAAGATATGATATGAGACAAAGGAGAAGTCTGGAACTTATACCTCCTAAGCTGGCCCCAGCTGCCATATGACCTACCTCCTGCTGGACCTTCCATGTTAAACCTGTCTCTATGATTAACAAATCAGCTCAATTGTGTAGACATTTAAGGGAATCTCTCGCAGATTCTGTTCTCATACTGGGAATGTCCACAAGCCTGGGAAACCCAGATGTTTCTGTCTCTACACTGTGCTTTTTTCTGTGGAAATCACTTTCTGGAATAATCTTTCTAATCATAAAACCGAATGACCACCTCTTTCGCCAACATGGTGTCACCTTTATACCCCATGCCTATCCTTTGGCCTTTGTCACATATGGACTTGTATACTTAGCTGCCCCTGGTAAAGACATTAAATATGAGGCAGAAGATCAAAAAAAGTTAGGATTGTCCTTACTGGTTTGTTATCTGCTTCAACACAGTCACACCACCTTCTCTTCTAGATCCTTAGATCCTCAGTAAGCTCTTAATTTGATGGGGGTGGGGGTGCGCCCGCGCATGCACCCACCCATACTGGGGCTTGAATTCAGGGCCTATATGCGGTCCTTAACTTTTTTGCTCATGGTTGGCACACTAACACTTGAGCCACAGTTTCACTTTCAGGTTTTGGCAGTTAATTGGAGATAAGAATCAAATGGACTTTCCTGCTCCGGTGGGCTTTGAGCATCCACCCTCTGGCTCTTGAGTAGCTAGGATTACAGACAGGAACCACTGGTGCCTGGCCTCTAGCACTTTAAGAAGGTCTTAGGAATCATGGTTCACCCTTACCTCTAAAGCTACTCCTATACAAAGAAAGCATAATATTTGCTTTTCTATTTATTGAAGGGAGAATGCAGAGCTGACACTAGCAGAACCAAAAGCAGGGTTTGCAGATCAGGGTTGTTGCAGGCAACAACCCTTATAAATATTTTTAGCAATAAAGATAAAACAAGTTTATAAAGTTACTGTCCTTAGTACTTCATATGTCCTAAAATAATAATGAAAATCGTGTTGTATGTTATGATGTACAACACTCAGGCTCTGAGTTCAAGCCCAAGTCAAGCATCTTAAAATGTTCCTATACTTTTAGAACACTCAGAATTACTATTTAATTATATTCAGGGAGTAGAGCTGGGATCAAATATTTTTTGAAAGTCTCCAGAGATGGAATTGGAGAACATTATGTTAAATAAGCCAAGTGTAAACAAGGCAAATAGCAAGTTTTTATTCACGTGTGGGAGCTAGATTTAAAAGACAAACATATTTATAAACATGTATATATAATTATATGTACACACACAATGGGAGAGAAATGACACAGAGAGATATTCAACATAACTATAACCATGGGACTATGTAGGATTTTGAGAGAGTGGAAAAGCAGAATGGAAAACAACTAAGTTTTACATAGAACACTACCATTTATGAGTACAGCATTAAGAAGCTCAATGAAAGCTGTTGATCAATGATGGACTGAGAGGGAATGGGAGAACAGAAAGCATTAGGAAGAGTTATTCTGAGCAAAAAAAAAAAGTATGTGCATTGGGGCTGGGAATATGGCCTAGTGGTAGAGTGCTTGCCTCGTATACATGAAGCCCTAGGTTTGATTCCTCAGCACCACATATATAGAAAAAGCCGGAAGTGGCGCTGTGGCTCAAGTGGCAGAGTGCTAGCTAGCCTTGAGTGAAAAAGAAGCCAGGGACAGTGCTCAGGCCCTGAGTTCAAGCCCCAGAACTGGCAAAAAATCAAAACAAGCAAAAAAAAAAAGTATGTGCATATGTGAAAACCCACAGTGAAACTCCTTGGTGTAATTAATACACATTAAAAAAACAACACATGGCAGGGAAATAAAATAGGCTCAGATAGAGGGGGTACAAGTGGGAGTGGAAAGAGCTAACAATGCCATGTATCATTTATTTGTATGTATAAAAACATATATGAAACCTGATGAAATTGTTTTAAGAAAGGGAGCGGAATTGAAAGAGTGATGGAGGAGGTAAGATTCATTTGGATTCATGGTTTACATGTTTGGAAATATCACAATGAAAACCTCACTGTGCAGCTAATATATGCCTATTAAAAGAAAGAAAATCTTTCAGGTTATTCTAATCAGCAATAAACACAACTTCTAGCTTGGTCCCAGTGGCTCACACCCAGCATCCTAGCTATTCAGGTGGCTGAGATCTGAGGATCAAGGTTTGAAGCCATTGTGGACAGGAAAGTCTATGAGATTCTTATCTGCAATTACCACCAAAAAGCTGGAAGTAGAGGCATCCTTCAAGTGGTACTTCAATAACCAGCTTTGAGCAAAAAATCTAAGGGATAATGCCCATACCTTGAATTCAAGCCTCAGAATCAGTACTAATAAACAAGTAAACAACAACACAACAAAATTCTTTAGACTCAGAAAATATACTTAAATGTAATTCTATATTCATGGGACTTTCCCACATGGGACAGCACTTGTATACAAAATCACCCTCAACCATCCATTTTTTTTCTCAATTGACACTGTAGTAACAACTTATTTAATCTGTTTTCTAATGTTTTTCCAAATTTTCCCTAATCTCCCTCACATTTCTTCTTGCCTTTTTGGAATATGAACTCCAAAGATAGACATAAATAGCCTGACAGGGTCTGATAAATGTAAGAGTATTGTAGCACCAGCAATACTTTTAGGCCCGATGTTCAAGGTAGTCTTACTGCTGAAACCAATAACCTTAAGTCGTAGTGACTCAACTTAACAGGTGTTCTCATTCTCCTAACAGTTAAGAGAGCAGTATTCCACGTGGTGACTCAGGAGCCCAGACTCTTCATGACTTACAGCTTTGTTATGCTTTGCAGCTCTGACTCTTCTGCTGGGTCATTTAACCCTTGACTGGCAGATGCAGGAAGAAGGAAGCCCATCTTTTTAGGAGGAATTTTGGAGGCAAGTCTTGGAGAACTTCACATCTTTCCTACCTCTTTAACGTTGTTAGAATTTGATGAGACTTGGGAATTCCTACTTACAATGCCAGCCACTCAGAAGGCTGATGCAAGAGAACTTTTTGTTCACGCCAGGCCTGGGGTTTGAATTTAGGGCCTGGGCATTTCCCCTGAGCATTTTTGCTCAAGGCTAGCACTCTACCACTTGAGCCACAGCTCCCTTCTGGCATTTTTTAGGGGAGGGGTTCATTGGAGATAAAAATTTCACAGGCTTTTCTGCCAGCCTAGGCTGGCTTTGAACTGTGATCCTCAGATCTCAGTTTCCTGAGCATCTAGGATTACAGGCATGAGCCACTGGCACCTGGCTGTAAGCTTGTAAAACATTTATTATAACCTTGGGATGAATGTACTGTTATTATTCCCACTTTATGGAAAAGGACTTTGAAGCTAGTGGAATTTAAGTAGGCCAGTCATACAATGTACCAGATTAGAGTCAATGCTTTTTACTACTTTCATTGGTATATTTGGTTTTGATCTTTAAGAGTATGAGATTAAGCCAGATTCTGGTGGTTCATGCCTTTAATTCCAGCTACTCAGGAGGTTGAGATCTGAGAATCAAGGCTCAAAGCCAGCCTAGACTGGCAGAAAAGTCTGTGAAACCCTACCTCCAACTAACTACCCAAAAAAATGAGCTGTGGCTCAAAGTAGTAGAATACTAGCCTTGAGCAGATAAAGCTCAGAGATAGTGCCCAGGCCCAGGATTGACAAAAAAAAATAAGAGTACGAGATTAAAAAATTGCTCATGACATAATCTAATGCCATATGTTCATGTTACCAGAAAGTGATAGACAGACACATACCTACTGGCTATGTGCTATCCAAGTATTTAATTCTTGGTATTCTTTCACATTTATTTGAAAAGAAAACCAAGTCTTTCAACATCAAAATCTAGTTTATGGTTCCTAGTTATTTTCATTAATACAAAACATAGACACCTATAGGATTAAGACCGATTATTTCAGAATATTTCAAAATCTAATACATCAGGGTAAATCTCTTTAGCAGATAAAAAGTTTTCCCTTTTTCTCATGGCTCAAGGCTGGTTTTCTACCCCTTGAGGCATGCCTCCACTTCTAAGACATTTTCTCATTTTCAGAAAGAAGGGAATCTAGCTTTCATCTGTGAAAAGGAATTGCAGCTTAGGAGCATTCTCCAACATGTTGAACTAAGATTCTCATTTCAGGTTTGTTTCTACCTTTAAATACTCAGACATCATCACTTGTTTATCAACAATCCAAGATCTAACTGGTAAGGGAGAAAATTGCAACCACTGTTATTAGATCTTTCATCTTCTCACCTATTATAAAATGCTCACTTGGAGCTCAGCCCATAACTAGGTATTGGGGCCTCAAAAATTACCTTTAACAAGCTTCCAGTTTGATTGTAGGGAGAGGAATAAATAGCCTAACCTGAAATTTCATGACAGCATTCACAGTGTGCTTGAGGTATGAGTGACAGAGGATCTTAGCTCTTTTGGAAAGGAATGAAGTAAGTGGTGTTAAGGTGAGTTATAGGGGAGTGCCTGCTATAAAGAGAGAGTGAGAGGAAAGGCATTCCAGGAAGGAACAATGGCATGACAGAAGGCACTGAAGCACAGGGCTTAGAAGGGCAAGCAACTGAGTGATGCTCAGATGTGGCACTCTGGAGAGGGCAGGAAGGGATTTGGCAAGTGGAATCAGTGGGAAATTATTATAGTTTGTTGTTGCTGCTTTTTTCACATCACTTTTAATATCTTTTTTTTTTAAGAACAGGTCGAAAGAAAGCATCCAAAAGCACCTAGTAAGACTACTGAGTAAAGTGTTCCAAAATGGAAATAATAAAGGATTGAGCAAAACACACAAGACCAGAGAGCAAAAGCAAAAAAGAATAGATCTGCCAGAGACACAATGGGATAGTTGGTGTATCAATCAGAGGGATGAGGAAGTGGGAGAGGATACAGAGGATAAAAGATAAACAGAGGATAAAAGGCAAAACAGGGGCTAGGAATATGGCCTAGTGGTAGAGTGCTTGCCTCGCATACATGAAGCCCTGGGTTCGATTCCCCAGCACCACATATATAGAAAAAGCCAGAAGTGGCGCTGTGGCTCAAGTGGTAAAGTGCAAGCCTTGAGCAAAAAGAAGTCAGGGACAGTGCTCGGGTCCTGTGTTCAAGTCACAGGACTGGCAAAAAATAAAAAGCAAACCAATGCAATAGCAATACTTACAAAACTATATGCTGTAAGCCAACTGTACAACTCTGTGGGGAGGGGTGCAAGGGAATTGGGGAGGTGGTAATGTGGGGGAAAAATGAGGGAGGAGGTAAGAAATTTGATAAGAAATATGCTCAGTGCCTTATGTATGAAACTGTAACCCCCATGTACATCACTTTGGCAATAAATTAATTAATTAAAAACAAAAAGAAATGATTGAGTATGTAACAGAAGAGCATGCCCTACATGACTATCCTCAGTTCCCCCGTGGGTCAACGTGGACTCGTTCTCCACTGCAGAAGATCTCTGAATGTGTGTTGGACCATTTAGTAGTAATTGTAGTGATGTGTTGAGGCCATAATACTTGGTTCTAAGACTATTATCTTAAGGATTGACTCTAATTCAATTCTGTCATCAACTACACAACTAAGGAACTTATCATGTCATTTTGTGTTCTAGCATATCTATCACACAAAAAAAGCTGGAACTTATAAAAAGACTCCTACTCCAAACACTGGTATGAGTTAATAATTGAAGATCCATAGAAAAATGAGAAAATGTAATGCAGTATTACGTAGACAAACAAAACATTTAAGTAGATATATAAGAGCCAGATAGGTAGACAGATTGAAGATGATGGATAGATGGATGGATGGATGTCGGATGAATGAAAGATGAATAAATGATTGGAAAGTAAAAGATCTCAAAGTCTGGAACTGAATTTTCCAGGTCTTTTTTCTGTCAGTGTGGGGCTTGAACTCAGGGCCTAGGTGCCTTCCCTGAGCTTCTTTGTGCTTAAGTCTAGTGCTCTAGCACTTGAGCCACATTGCCACTTCCAGCTTTTGAGATTGGAGATAAGAATCTCCTGGGACTTTTCTGCCCCAGCTGTCTTTGAACCTCGATACTCAGATCTCAGCCACTTCCATTTCCATTTTTTGGAAAAGAGTTTATTCCAAGAATGCATTCTTCTTTTTTGGCTCCTTCTATTGTAAAACAATAGCTCTTAAAACTTTCATTGTAAGCTTAAAACTTTCCAGACTCCTGAAGTTCTCACACTATTTTTTTTTACCTTTTTCATTATTATTTTGAAGTATTTGTAAGTGGATGTTTCAATTCAGCATCTCTGTTTATGAGTACAATGCATCTTAGTCAATGTCACCACATTTTATTGTTAGTTCTTTTGCTTTTAAAGTTTTCCTAATCTATAACGTTTAGCAGTCTGGAGCCATTTTCTGGCATTTCTTCCAACTTTAGAGCCGATGTGAGCAGAGTCCTTTTCGATTCACAATCCCTGCCCCAGAGCTCAATTTCACCCTCCCTGTGTCCATATGCACTCCAACAGTGAAAGGCTATCCCATCCCAACCCAGAAATTAGAGCATTTGAGCACTTTCAGAAAAGTATACATTTCTTTTCACCTTTATTGTTCTATTTTCTCCCACAGACCAAAATGAAAAGAAAAAAAAAAAAGGAAAACAGTGGGAGGAGAGGAAATTTGTTCTCCAGATAATATTTCTGGTCATTCTGGGATCCTTTAAATCCACAATGTCCCTATAGCTCTTCATCAGACTCCCCCTGGCCCTGAGCCAAGATCTTCTGTCACATGACCACAGGCCATGACAAATTCTTTCTTCCGAAGAGAACTTTGCAGTGGGGATGTACAAAAGTGAGGTATACTAAAGCCTCCTTCACTGCATGATCAAATAGCACAGATTAAGTTGGAGTATTGCCTATTGGGCAATTAGGAGACCCCTTAAACTGATACCTCATGGGGCCATTTTGCCCCACAAGGAAAATAAAGGCAGTACTGTGAGACTTCACAGTGATTTCAACCCCACTACAAGAGTTATTAATAGCTGTGAAATCTCCAGCATTTACTATTAGCTCAATGCCCTTATCCAAATTTGTAAAGTAGGAATAATGATAATACTTGTCCAGATGATAAGAAAAGTGGAATCTATACCCAGATTTGCCTAAGTGTAAGTCCTAACTACTGGGCAATTTGGAATATGTTCCTGAATACAGCACAAAGTGCAGCAGTTGTCAAAGCATAAAATGACAACGGCCATGAATAGAAGATGTTATTCACAATGTACAGGCAGAACTAGACTTTTCAACAATCAATAATAATACTACCAGGAAGACTAAGTGTTAGAATATGATGTTCTTTGTCACTTTAGAGAAGCTCATCAGGGCGAATACCCTACACTTGGCTTATTTATTCTTTCTTAACCTCCCACTTATAGTCATATTTTATATGAATACATATTTCTCTGCAATAACTTATTCTCTTAACAAAATAGATTAATTTCTCATGTCAAGTACCACAAATACCTTCGTTGGAGATTCCTATTTTATAAAATGTAAATTTATAACGAGAAAGTAGAGAATCTAAAATAGCGAGCTAGATACCTACCATCTAGAATTATGTAGCTATTGACATTTCCCATAGTTGGTAAAAATATTTCATGAGCTAAAACTTTGTAGGTAAAGGAGAATTGTCCCATTTAGCTATTTCCTTCCCTAAATGCAATGCTGAAAAACTGTTAGATATACCTTTTCTTCAGTGGTACTGGGTTTGAATCCAAGGCCTTGTGCCTGGAAGATGACTGTTCCATCAGACCTTTCTGCTTTAATTTGGTGTTTGTTTGTTTTAGATTATTAACATATGTTAGTTATATAAGTTTGTTTTATTCCATCACTTCCATATCATACAGCATAGCCCAGTTAAACTTAATTCCACCATTACTCTCCCTCCTTTCGTCCTTCTTTAAAAAATTAGCATATCTTGTTTGCCTTTCATCTAGGATCTCACATTTTTGTACTAGCTTGCCTTGGACTTTAATCCTTCTATCTCTGTCTCTCAGGAACTGAGATAACTGGTGTGAGCCACCATGCATGGCTTTTGTGGGGTAACTTTGTATACAAGGTTTTGGTGCTTTTTAAAAATAATATATGCACATTGCCATAAATTAATTAGAACATTTTGTGGGAGTTTTTACAATCACACAGAAAGCTACATATTGTGCATCCTCTTCTGTAGCTTGCTTGTTTGGGGCATAGCACTGATTTTGTAGCAATTATATATGTGTGTGTGCGCCCATGTATACATATATCCATACTGCTACATGAAATTCAATTAAATTATTTTTATGGTTGCTTGCCATCACCTATGTGTAAGACAACAGTATTATCAGCTCTTCTTTGTGTGGATATTTAAGGTGATTAAAATTTTTGTTTTAGCCAACAGACTACTACTCTGCTTTAATGCATATTGTATCCTGTGTAAATGTGTAAGATCTACCATAGTTTTTTGGAGGGGCGGGGTCATATACCGTCGTCTATTGAACTTTTTGAAATTTGTGCCATTAATTCATTGTTAATTTTTTTTTTAGAGAAGTGATGTCCAATATGGGGCATCATAAAGCACACCTGTAATCCCAGTTACTCAAGAGGTGAAGAAGAAAAGATTGGGATCTGAAATCAGCCTGGGTAACATATGTAAGACCTTCTGAAAAAAATAGTGAAAGCACAAATGGCTGAAGATGTAACTCAAGTGGTAAAGCACTTGCCTAGCAAGTACACGGTCCTGAGTCCAAACCCCAGTATTACCAAAAACAGTGATGTGTAGTGAAGACCAAATTCAAAATTACAGAACACATCTACCTTAAGCTTCTTGTGTTAGTTTGTTTGCAAGTGTAGGGAAGTTTATTGACATCCACTTTCCAAGAAATCAGAGGTATTAAATAATCTTCTGGGATTAAAAGAGTCAGACCCATTTTGTAGCAGAAATGGTTATAGCCCCTTGCCAGAAAGACTTTCAAACTAGGCAGGATTTGATGCTAACCTAGGAAAAGCATGCATGTTCTGAAAAGAGACTATGACAGTGAAAAACAAAAAAAAAAGGTCCTGACTTCTGGGGGACAGAAAATGTCTGTGGAAAAACTTTGGCAGTGTTGGTCCACATTGTATAAAGAAAGCCTGAGCTTCAGATGTCTAAAGTAATGCTACTGAGAGATAACTACGCATATGGAGTCATTCCAACAAATCCCTTATTCCTTTTCCTTCCCTTTTTTTTTCACTTTTGGAACAGTTATTTTAATTCATACCCTGAAGTTTAAAAACTGTACTAACCATCTGAAGAAAACCATCTCTAGGCAAAATGCAGATTTTAAATAACAAATGAGAGAATTTTAGTAAAGAGTCTTTCTGGTATTCTTTTAAAAAATTATATTTGCAAGGAGATGCACAGAGGGGTTACAATTATGTATGTGAGGTAGTTAGTACATTTCTTCCCTTAATGATCAGTGGAAGATTGTACTGTCGTTTTGATCCTTAAGTGCTTACATGTCTTTTAATGCAAAGTAGTAAGTAGGTATTCTGAGTTTTTAAATTTTATTTTTTATTGAAATGGTGATGAGCAGGGGGGTTACAGTTACATAAGTAAAGTAATGAGTACATTTGTTTTTAATCACTGTTATCCCATTCCTCATTATCTCCTACTTACCTCTTCCTAAACCCCTCCCTCCCAACTTGTAAGGTTTATATCCAACATAGTGTCAAGTGAGTATTAATGTTCATTGGTTCATCTTGTGTCCTGCTGTTTTTGTGATGCCTTTTTTCCTTCCACATGTCAATAATCATATATACAAGACACAAGGTACAGAAAACCAAGAGAAACAACAACAAAAACATACATACGGGACATAATAAGAACCTCTGTTTCCATATACTGGAGTTCATATTGATGTGCTTCATTATATATGATCCTATGTACTAAGCATTGGTTATTGAGATCCCGTGTTAAGAATATCATATACATATTCTAGTTCTTACAAATGAGGGAAATCATGCAATCTACTTTTCTTTGGGACTGACTTGCTTCACTTAATATAATTTTTTCCAAGTCTTTCCATTTCCTTATGAATGGGGCAATGCCATTTTGTCTGATGGAATCATAGAATGCCATTGTGTATATATACCACATCATTTTTTTCCTTTCTTTCTTTTTACAGTCATGGGGCTTGAACTCAGGGCCTGAACCCTGCCCTTGGCTTCTTCTTGCTCAAGGCTAGCACTCTGACACTTGAGCCACAGCACCACTTCTGGCTTTTTCTGTATATGTGGTGCTGAGGAATTGAACTCAGGGCTTCATGCATGTTAGATAAGCACTCAACCACTAGGCCACATTCCCAGCCCCTATACCATATCTCCTTGATCCATTCATCTACTGAGGGGCATCTGGGTTGGTTCCATATCTTCACTATGGTAAATAATGCTGCAATGAACATGGTTGTGGTAGTAGCTTTAGTATGGTGTTTGTGGTCATTTGGGTAAAAATCCAAGAGTGGCATGGCTAGAACATAGGGGAGCCTTATGTTTAGTCTTTTGAGGAACTTCCTTACTGCTTTCCAGAGTGGTTGGACAAGTTTACACTCCCACCAACAGTGTAGTAGTGTTCCCCTTTGGCCACATCCCCTCCAGCATCTGGTATTCTAATTTATGAATCAACTTCATACACATTGCTCTGGTAATTCCACCAGTAGAAAATGTGCTTCTTTTCAGAATGCTGAGAAAATTATATTTGTATTGGATTCACCAGAGCTCCAGACTGACCTGTGATAAATATGCCAACTAAATAAGTCCTGAGACTTAGTTTTCTGGCTCACTTTTCCTGAGTGTATGACATAAATAACTTAGAGGTGGCTACATAAAGTAACACCTACAATTTGTGTAATCTGGGTCCTGGGGATCCTGATAAATAATAGATTGTATATTATTTACCCTGAAAACAAAAGTCATGATGAATTCAAATCCTGATAATCAGTAAAATGGGTGAATTTAAGCTAAGGTTCCTGAGCTGAACGATGTCATTGCTGCTAGGAGAAATCACAGTGGCTTTCACTTTTTATTAAGAGGTAGTTGCACTCAGTGAAAAACTATAAATCTTCATCAGGTTGAAAATCTTCACCCCAAACATCTAAAGTTTACAATCATAATGATGCTCAAAATATTTTGACTTTGTAGTATTTTAGCTTTGGGATTTTCTGACATTGAGTGTTCAAGTAGTAAGGTCTACAAAAATATTCTAAAATACTCTGAGGTCTCAGTGACTTCTGATTCTAAGGATTTTGCATAAGATATACACTATCTGTGTTAAATTATATCTGTTGGGAGTTTTGTTATTGTTGTTGTTAGTTTGTTTTTTTGTCAGGCATGGGGCTTGAACTCAGGGCTTGGGTGCTGTCCCTGAGCTTTTTCTCTCAAGGCTAGTGTTCTACCACTTTGAGCCAGAACACTACTTCTGGTTTGGGGGTGGTTAATTGGAGATAAGAGTCTCACAGATGTTCCTGCCCAGGCTTTAAACCATGATCTCAGCTCCATGAGTACCTAAGATTACAGATATGAGCCACCAATGCCTAGCATTAAGTGATATCATTACACCAAATTTATGTACCACATATTTACAAAAAATGAAGAGAATGGGTACTTACAGAAGACTGATGTTTAGAGCTAAGTGTAGTTTGTGTTCCAAACAGCAGGAAGAATATCTCACAGGACAGAAGGAAAACACATTGTTGGTTTAAGAAACAATGGTATTGAGCTAGCACTAGTAGCTCATGACTGTAATCCTAAATACTCAGGAGGCTGAGATATGATGAGCACAATATGAGGTCAGCCCAGGAGAAAAGTCCTTGAGACTCTTGTCTACAATACTAACCACCAAAAAGCTGAAAACTGCTTTTTGGTGTGGCTCAAGTATTGAGTTAAAAAGCCATGCAAGAGCACCAGGTCTTATGTTTATGACTAAGTACCAACACATAAAAAGAACAAGAAAAAAGAAAAGAAATAACAAAATTAAGGAACCCATCCTGCAGAGCTGGGATACGAGAGTAATTAGAGTGAGCAAAAGGGAAATGTGGTTATTTCCTGCCCTCTGACCACTTTTCCAACTAAAAATAATAATGGTAATAATTACTTGTTTGCCCAAATAAGAATTTGCATCTTTAAATATTGAAAAATCACTGGCAAGCCCTACTGTCATTTCTGGTGTTTTGGCATGACATTAAAAATGTTCCAGGTTTTAAAGGAAAGTCAGATTCCTTCATAACAGGAAAACATCCATCATAAATACTGTGCAAATATTTATTAGTTAAGCTGGCAGTAGACAGCCTCCTCTCTCTCCTTTTTAATTAAAACTGAATGTGCAAGAACATACAACAAGAAAATAACAAAGCAGGTCATAGAATGCTGATTTAAGTCACAGTCACCCATCCTCAGCTCAGAAATTCTCCAAGTCTGGCAGCACACACACACACACAGACACACACACACATTGTGAAAAATTTCTAGATTAGGCACAATTTTTTCTTTCCCTTCCTTCCTTCCTTCCTTCCTTCCTTCCTTCCTTCCTTCCTTCCTTCCTTCCTTCCTTCCTTCCTTCCTTTCTTTTGTGCTGATAATGTGGTTTGAATTCAGGGCCTAGTGTTGTTTAGCTTCTTTCACTCAATGCTGGCCCTCTACCACTGAGCCATTCCTCTACCTCTGGCTTTCTACTGGTTAATGGCAGATAAGAGTCTCTCAGATTTGTCTGCTGTGGCTGTCTTTAACCCATGCTCTTCAGATATCGGCCTCTCTCCTTTATTTTCTCATTGCACAAAGCCCTTGTTTTGCTTCCTCTGTTTCATTAAAGAATGATATTGGGATATTGATGAGTATTACATTGAATCTGTAGGTAGCTTTTGGCAGTATTGCCATTTTCATGATGTTAATCCTCCCAATCCAGGAGTATAGGAGGGTTTTTCCACTTCCTTAGCTCTGCTTTAAAAACTTCCCTTTCAGGTTTTTAAAGTTTTCATCATAGAGATCTTTCACTTCTTTGGTTAAGTTTATTCCTAGGTATTTTATTTTTTAAGGCTATTACAAAAGGAGTTGTTTTCCTAATTTCAGCCTTGCTCTTCTCATTGTTGGCATACAGAAAAGCCATTGGTTTTTGAGTATTAATTTTCTATCCTGCTACTTTGCCAAAGTTTTGGATCAGTTCAAGTAACTTGGAAGTAGAGTCTATGGGGTTCTTTAAACACAGGATCATGTCATCTGCAAAGGGAGAGAAATTAACTTCATCTATCCCTATTTGGATCCCCTTTATAGTTGCATCTTGCTTTATTGCTCTAGGTAGGAATTCTAACACTATGTTTTTCCATTGAGTAATATCAGAGCCCTAGACATGTTATTTTCCTTTGGCAAACTACTCCATATTTTTATTCGATCTGACTTAATGCAATATCTCATTTTTTTCAATATCTCATTTTTATAATAGAGAGACTGAAAAAAGTAAAGCAACCTTCTGGTAAAAAGGCAATAACAATATTAGAGGATGTTGAAGTGAAAGACAACTATTTAAAGGAATGAAATCTACCTGGGGACTAGTGGCTCATGCCTGTCATCCTAGCTACTCAAGAGGCTGAGATCTGAGGATTGCTGTTTGACGTCAGCACGGGTAGAAAAGACCGTGTGACTTTTGTCTACAATTTCTTAAAAAGCCAAAAGTAGAGCTGTGGCTTAAGTGGAAGAGCCCTAGCCTTAGGCAAAGAAGCTCAGAAACTAAGTTAAGGCTGGAAGACCAGCACTAAATGAATGAATAAATAAAAACTATCTTCAAATTCTCTTCCTCATTCCTATCAAATTTAAAAGAAAAATGAATAGCTATTTTAACTATTTAATAAAAATTGAAAACACAAAATATCAATTTGTAGAACTCAGCTACAGCAGTTTATAGGAGGAAAAATGTAACTCTAAATACCTTCGTCAGAAGACAAGCAAGTTCTCAAAACAATTGATTGTCTACCTTTGATTTTAGAGAAAAGAATGCAAATTAAACTCAAAATAAGCATTGTAATAGAATACCAAAATTGAGAGACACAGGGTAAAAAAAGAAAAACAACTACAAAAGCAATACTTGCAAAACTGTTTGGTGTAAGTGAACTGAACACCTCATGGGGGGAAAGGGAAAGGGGGAGGTGGGTGGGGGGATACGAGGGACGAGGTAACAATACAAGTAATGTATTCAATGCCTAATGTATGAAACTGTAACCTCTCTGTACATCAGTTTGATAATAAAAATTTGAAATAAATAAATAAATAAATAAAATCAAGGAAGTAGAAAAGAGAAAAGCAGTTGAACATAAAGCCAAGTGTTGGCTCTTTCAGAAAACCATTAAAATTGATGAACCTGTAGCAAGCAAGACAAAAAAAAAATTAAAAAAAACAAAGACCAGCAAGTCTGGCTCTATTTCTAGAGCACTTGCCTATCAATCATGAAGCCCTGAGTTCAAAGCCTAGTATTGTCCAAATAAATTAATATATTTTAAAAATCAGATAAGCCTTTAGTCAGTCTGCTCAGGAAAAAGGTAAGATACAAGTTACCAGTATCAGAAATTCGAGAGTGATATCACTATAAATTATGTATATATTGCTGTGATAATAATGGCATATTATGAATAACCTATGATAATAAACTCAGGACCTCTTATGTGATACAAAAAAGAAATCACTTGAGAAATACAAGTTATCCAAGCACCAGTGGCTCAATCCTGTAATCCTAGCTACTGAGGAGGCTGAGATCTGACGATCGAAGTTAGAAGCCAGCTAAGACAGAAAAGTTCCTGTGAGACTCTTTTGTTTTCTTTTTCTTTATTGTCAAAGTGAAGTACAGAGGGGTTATAGTTTCATATGTAAGGCAGTGAGTACATTTCATATCCAACTTGTTATCGCCAATAAACTACTCAAAAACAAATGCCAGAAGTGGCACTGTGGTTCAAGTAGTACAGCACTACCCTTGAGCACAAAGAGGCTCAGGGACAGCACCCAGGCCCTGAGTTCAAGCCCCTGGACCACATACACACACACACACACACACACACACACACACACACACACACACACACACTATCAAAACTCATTCAAGATGAAGTAGAGAAATAGATAGCCCAAAGGTCCTGTATTATGTGTACTAAAGAAATTATATTTATTGGTAAAAAATCCTGGCAAATTAAAGTCCAGGTCCAGATGGCTTCCCCAGCAAATTCTGTTCCACACAGATTCCTCTAGAAAAATGAGGGCAAGAAAAATCTTTAAAATTCATTCCATATGGTAAGCATTAGGAACCAAACAACGACATCAGGAAATAGCACTGTAGATCAATGTCTCCCAGAAACAGAGACAGATATTCTTCGCTATTGTCAAGAAAACCAAACAAACAAAGATTCTGTCTCATTACAGAAATACAAGAACAATTTCACATCAGAAAGTCAATCAATGTAAAACACCTATTTGTATACTAGAAGTCAGTCATTTTAATTAATGCAGAAGTGATTTGATAAAATCTGACATGGAATTCCAATAGCTCTCATTGAATTAGGAATATAAAGGAGCACCTTTAAATCTGGGGAAACAATTTAAAAATATTTACAGCTAATAACATTATTATTATTAGTCAGTTGGGTTGCAGTTTAGAGCCTCAGTTATGCTGGGTTAGTATTGATCCCAACTCTAGCCCACATTATCTTTATTGGTGGAAAACTGATCATTTCCTCCCCTAAACCAGGAACAGGGCAGACATACTCTCATCACTTCTCTTCAGTGATAGCAAGGAAACACAAATAGGAGGATCGCAGCCCAGCTAACTCAGGTTTCTGTGGGACCTTACTTCAAAAATAACCAACATAAAAGGAGGTCTGGTGGTGTGGCTAAAATGGTGGAGTGCCTGAGTTCAATCCCCAATGCCACCACCACCACCACCACAAAAAAAAAATCAATTGAATATTAAATACTAACAATGAACACTCAGAAATTGAAATGAAGATAAATACCATTTACAAAAATCTACAATATGAAATTCCCACAGATTGAATGCTATGAAATGCTGCTGAGAAGACCTAAGTGAATAAATGCACAAATATGCTTTTTCCATTGGTCAAAAGACTCAGTATTTTTAAAATATAATTTCCTTGCAGATTACTTACAGATCTAACATAATTCCAGTCACTATCCTACCATGGTTTTTGTTTGCATGTATTTGTTGTGTTTTATTTTTGTTGTTGTTTTTAACTTTTTTTAAGAAACAGTTAGGTACAGTCAGAATTCATATGGAAATGCAGAAAGCTTTGAACAACAAAACTATTTTGACAAAAAGCAAAGTTGGAGCAGTCACAGTGCCTGACTTTAACACTTATTACAAAGCTACAGTAATTAAGAAAATATGGTATTGCTGTCAACATAGACAAACAGAATCATGGGGAAAAAATAGGAAGTCCAGAAATAAATCCACATACATAGGATCAACTGACTATTGACAAGGGTACAAAGGAAACTCAGTGAAGAATGGAAAATCTTTTTAACAAACAATACTGAATCAATTAGATAACAATTTGCAAAAAATAAACCAAAATGGCATTGAACCAAATATCCCATCATATTTAAGAAACAGCTCAAAATACACCATGACCCTAAGTGTAAAACTTCAATAATGAAATAGAAGAAATCTATGTGGCTTTGAGTTAGGTAAGGATGACTGGGAAACAATACCAAAAGTACCATCCAGAAAAGAAAAATAATATTTACCCTCATCAAAATTAAAAATGTCTGCTCTTGCAAAAGTTATTTAGAAAACAAAAAGAGAGGTCACAAACCAGAAAGAAATATTTACAAATCATTTATTGGGTAATGGAACTGTATCTACAACATACAAAAAGACCATCGCAAACTCAACAATAATAAGTTTTAAAATAATCCCAAACTCACTAAATGCCAGCAACTCAAGCCTGTCATCCTAGGTACTCAGGAGACTGAGATCTGAAGATTGCAGTTCAAAACCAGCCCAGGCAGACAAATCTGTGAGATGCTCAGCACCAATTATTTAGTAGAAAGCCAGAAGTAGAACTGGGTTTCCTGTGGTGGAACACCAGCCTTGAGCAAAAAGAATGAAAGAAAGAAAGAAAGAAAGAAAGAAAGAAAGAAAGAAAGAAAGAAAGAAAGAAAGAAAGAAAGAAAGAAGAGAGGGAGGGAAGGAGGGCGGGAGGGGAGGGAGGGAGGAAAGAGGGAGGGGAAGGGAGGGAGGGAAGAAGAAAGGGAGGGAGGGAGGGAGGGAGGGAGGGAGGGAGGGAGGATGAGAGACAGAGAGAGAAAAGCAAGCGCGGGAGGGAAGGAAGGAAGGGAGGGAGGGAGGGAGGGGAGGGAGGGAGGGAGGGAGGGAAGAAAGAAAGAAAGAAAGAAAGAAAGAAAGAAAGAAAGAAAGAAAGAAAGAAAGAAAGAAAGAAAGAAAGAAAGAAAGAAAGAAGAAGAAGGAAGGAAGGAAGAAGAGAAACCAAGTGAGCATGTGAGACTGAGTTCAAGCTCCAGTAATGGCACAGAAAAAGGAATAATAAGATTGCAAAACAAGCAAAAAGTTTGAGTACATACTTTACTAAAGAAGACATAGTGAGAGCAAGTGAACACATACAAAAAATTTTCTGAAGCCTTTAGACATCAGACAAATGACCACTAAAATCACAGTGAAACACCCAACACCACATACTTATTAATAAATCCAAACTTCAAAAGACTGCAGTGTTAAAGATTGACAAGAATAATAGCAAGTGGATTTCAAATAAACTATACAATGCAAAATCATACAAAGTCCTTGGAAAACAGTTCAGCAATTCTTTCTTTTATTGAAGTTAAGTAACTACATATATTTCAATATTCACATTGACGAAAATCACCATTCTAACCTACAAAGCTATGAACTCTATGAACTTTAACAATAAAGCCATTTCTTCCAGCCTGGGTGGCATGTACATTTCTTTACTGTTGTTTAGTCTCATCGGTTCCCTCTTTCTCTCTCATTCCCTCCTTCCCATCACAGCTCTTGAGTTGCTTAGTTTATTTTCATCAATGTCCGATGTAGCTGATGGCTCTGCTGTATTTTCCCACTCATTCTGTGCCCTCCTCCCAGCTTTCTTCCCATGTGCTTATGCATACCCCATATATGAGGTGAAGAATATAGAGTCATCTAAAAATAATGAGACAATTTCAGAAGAGGTCCTTTGTTCCCTTATCTTTGGGTTCTTTTCAGTCTGTAAATTATTTTATGTGCATGTGGGGAGGTGCTTGGGTCTTACTATTTGGTGCTTTTCTCCCTAGACTGTCCTCTTTTGGTCTCACTATATATTGGTATCTTGAGTCCTGTTTACTTTGTTATATCTAATTGTGTTTTAAATCTAACATCTGCATATCAGAGAGACCATGCACTGTTTGTCTCTCTATTCTTGGCTTATCTCACTCAACATGATTTATTTTATTTCCACCCATTTGCCTGTGAATGCCATTATTTTATCCTTTCTACTGAGTTCAGAAATTCTTTAAAAAAATTAATCATACACATTACAAAATATCTAGCTGGTCTACTTGTAGGTACTTACCACGAGAAAAGAAAACACATCGCTTTTTCACAAATGTTTACAAGCAGCCTTATTTCTTTTTTTTTATATATTATTATTTTTTATTATAAAACTGATGTACAGAGAGTTTACAGTTTCACACGTTAGGCATTGGATACATTTCTTGTACTGTTTGTTACCTTGTCCCTCATACCCCCCTCCCCCTCCCCTTGTCCCCCCCTGAGGTGTTCAGTTCACTTACACCAAACAGTTTTGCAAGTATAAGCAGCCTTATTTCTAATAATAAAAATAAAACTCTACAAATACACCTGGGAGTATGGCTCGATGGTTGAGTATGTGCCTAGTAATGTGTGAGCCCCTGGGTTCAAGTGCCAGCACCAGAACTAAAAATAAGTAAAAGTAAAATCTAAATATAATATCAAAGACCATAAGCATCCAATGGATTTATGCAATAGAATACAATGGACAATAAAAAATGTTTTTTTGGATTTTTAGTATTTTGTCTTTTTACGGCATGCTTTCTCAATGTAGTGTAGGCTAGCTTGGAACTCTCTATCATTCTATCTCTGCATCTTGCATGCTGAGATTTCAATATGCCAATACTCTCAGCAAGAATTTGATACTTACAGTGACAGGATGAACTTAAAATGTAATGTTGAGTGAAAGAAGGTAGACAAATAAAGAATGAAAGTTGTATATACTGTTTTCATAAAACGCTAGAAGATACAAACTCACCTATAATGAAAGAATGTCCTTTGGCGGTTATTGGGGGCTAAGAAATGAAGGATAGAGGTGGAAAGAATCATAAAGAGGCTTGTTTGTGTATAATGAATATTGTTGTTTTATATTTATGCCTAACCTCAAAGCCAATGTGTTTATGGAGTGAATGGATTGTGAGCGCTGATTACTGGTGGATTAATCCATTGAGGGATTCATAATTTGATGACATTATTGGGAGTTCATAGAAAGTTAGAAGCAAGGACTAGTTAGAAGAATCTGTCACTAAGGCTGTTCCCTCAAAGGAGCAGTAGACCTCAAAGGAACAGTGCAGTGGATTCAGATAAATCTTTTCTCTCCTAAATTGATTTTCTCAGGTATTTTGTCATAGCAACAGAAAACTAACCCTAACATGTTCACTATATTAACCTTTAATGATGGCTTCACAGGTCTTTGCGTGTCAAAACTCACCAAATTTTAATGAAACACCTATGGGATTCTACTAAGCCAATTATAACTCAATAAAGCTGTTAAAAGTCATTATCTAAAACTTTTAAATCCAAATATTATCCAGTTTAAATGAATAATCTTAAATTAGAAAAATAGTTAAGACTGTGCCTTGAGGAACAAGGGCCTTGATGAGTTGGTCAGTGTGGGCTCCATATGTTGTGATCTTCAGCTTTGTCTTTTCCTTCTTTTTCTTTCCAGTTTAGTGGACTTGATTCACTGCCAAGTTCCCCACTAGCTACCTCTCTGGCCAGGGAGGGGTTCAGAGAATCTTGTGTGATGCCGTAGAATTCACAATACACATATAAATTGGGCCTGGGCTCCTCATTCTCCCTCTCTATTACTGCTCTCCTCATGAACAAGTACCTTGTTTTGTTTTGTTTTGTTTTGTTTTTTGCCAGTCCTGGGGCTTGGACTCAGGCCCTGAGCACTGTTCCTGGCTTCTTTTGCTCAAGGCTAGCACTCTACCACTTGAGTCACAGAGCCACTTTTGGCTTTTTCTATATATGTGGTGCTTA
The DNA here is from genome assembly GCF_023159225.1 of Perognathus longimembris pacificus. Taxonomy (NCBI): domain Eukaryota; kingdom Metazoa; phylum Chordata; class Mammalia; order Rodentia; family Heteromyidae; genus Perognathus; species Perognathus longimembris. The sequence goes on along the minus strand of NC_063161.1, from coordinate 79,964,776 downwards.
GGAAGTAAACCCAGGGCTTCATGAATGCAAAACAAGCACTCTACCAGTAAGCCATATTCCCAGCCCATGAACAATAGTCTTTAAAAATAATTTAATGCCAGTCCTAGGGCTTGAACTCATGGTTTGGAGGTTGTTCCTGAGGTGCTAGGTTTTGTTGTTGTTTTTCCAAATCTAGAGCTCTACCACTTGAGCCACAGCTCCAGCTTTTTTTTTTTTTTTTTTGGCCAGTCCTGAGCCTTGGACTCAGGGCCTGAGCACTGTCCCTGGCTTCTTCCCGCTCAAGGCTAGCACTCTGCCACTTGAGCCACAGCACCGCTTCTGGCCGTTTTCTGTATATGTGGTGCTGGGGAATCGAACCTAGGGCCTCGTGTATCCGAGGCAGGCACTCTTGCCACTAGGCTATTTCCCCAGCCCCAGCTCCAGCTTTTTGATGATCAATTAGAGATGAGACTCTTGGATTTTCCTGCCCAGATTGGTTTTGAACTTCAATCCTCAGATCTCAGTCTCCTGAGAAGCCAGGATTACACTGGCGAAAATAATCATTTTTAAAATACTGACTCTTAATAAATGCCTAGTGTGTGCTAAGCAGTTGATATACATTAACACAAATGTTCATAGTAATCCTGAGGTATAGACAATTTCCAACTTATGATGATTTGACTAAAATCTTTTTGACTGTTCAGTGGTACAAAAGTGCTATACAGCTGGTTCTTGTAATTCATAGAATTTAAAGTTTTGATCTTTTCCTGGGCTATGGATATGTGGTAACAATGCTTTTTCAATAAGCTGGTAGCAGCAGCTCCCAGGTAGCCTAATGATCATGAAGGGAAATGGCTAACACCCTTCCGAGGAAACCTTGGGTGGAGTTATTAAATGCATTGATGATTTGTAATGCTTTCAACTTCTGATAGTTTTATCAGGATAAAACCCTATCATAAGTTGGTGAGTCCTGGTATTATTTTTTTCCATTTTTTTCAGATCCATTAACTTGCCTGAACTATCACTGCTAGTAAACAAGAGATATGGGATTCTGTTTGGGATTGGTCCACCCAAATGTAGCCTGCTTAGATATATTTTGTTACATGGCCTATGCACCAGTTCATGATGGGAACATAGACTCTACCTTTGATCAAGAAAACAGAAAAACAAGAGCATGGCTGAGTTGCCTGGATTTGTTCCCCCTCAATATGCTTCTCCTTGGAAGCTACAGGACTGGTTGTTAAAAAACATTTTGCCAAATCCTCAATGTGTTTTACCAAACACTTTTGCCCTTGATTTCTAAACCCATGTGCTATTTCAGGAATAATAGAAACCATGTGTCTCTGGCATATTTACACTTAAATCTTCAAGATGTTGTTTTGTCAGAACTTTTTGATGTCTTCTGAGATTTATTTTTTTAAATGAGACCCTCCTAGAAGCAGTAAGTCCTCATCACAAATAAACAAATTAAAACAAGAAAATGTCTGAACTGAGACCCAGTTTCAGATTGGCCATGTGAGATGAATCTAAGAATTCCAAATTTCATCATTCTTCTGCCTCAGGAAGAGCCAAGAATAGAAATTGGTGTCCAAAAGTCATTTTTGACATTTCTTTATTCTGTTTCTGGATTCGGAAAAAAATAACACAACAACAACAACAACCAAGAAATTAGAGTTTAGAGAACAGCAATATGATGTCCCTACAGCACTTGCTCTTGCAATACAGGACAGCTAAATGAAGAAGAGAGGAGATGGGTCCACGTGACTTGATGCAGTTTCAAATTTAAGATGAAAGAATTCTTTGGAGGAGACTCAGTCACATTTGTTTAGAAAAGATAGCCAGGTTGTCCCCTATCTAGAGTGCCAACATTCCAACAAATGGGAGCCTTCCTTCCTATTAAGGATTCTGGCCTAAGCTTGGCTATAGTTTACACAATAACTGAAAGTTCTCCACATCATGGTTAGTAAATTGAAGAGAAGCTGTTAAATATCAGAGCAGCTCATGCAGCATCACAAGGATGTGGCCATTGATAAGAGGATAGACATATTCCTTGGGATCAGACAGCTCATTTCTCATCCTGATACTGGCACTGCCCTTTACAAGCTATGTGACCTTGACCAAGAACTTTGACCTCTCCTCTCTAAAGTTTAGTTTCTTCATTAGTAGAAGGGACATAAGAATGCATGCTCCATTCAGCTGGTGTCTGAATTAGTGATACATCCTTTTGTTGTTGTTGGTTGTGAGGCTTGAACTCAGTGCCTAGGCACTGTTCCTGAACCTCTTTGTGCTCATGCCTAGCATGCTACTACTTGATCCACAGCACTATTTCCAGTTTTGTTTTGTTTTTAGCGGTTAATTGCAGATAAGTCTCATGTGGACTTTTCTGTCCAGTCTGGCTTCCAACCACAATCCTCAGATCTCATCCTCCTGAGTAGCTAAGATTACATGTGTGAACCTTAGCAAGGGGCTGATATGTACTTCTTGATACAGGAAAATTTACAAAAGAATTGGAGTTGCTATGGTGACATCTGAAAGAATAGAAAAAGCTTTAAATGATGATATAAAATAACATCATCGTATGCTTTGGGTCTTGCTAAATTACTTTATAAAATACCTTAAGAGGAATAATTATTAAATCATATTAACAAACTATTTTATTAAAATGAATAATTATTAAATTTGAGAGAAAGATCACTTCTTTATTTTTTATTTTTATTGTCAAGGTGATGTACAGAGGGGCTACATACAGTTACATATGTAAGGTAGTGAATACATTTATTGTCAATCTTGTTAATTCCTCCCTCATTTTTCTCCCACCTTTCAGTCTCACCATTCCCCCCCCCCCGCCCAGTTATACAGTTGATTTACAGCATATTGTCTTGTAAGCATTGCTGTTGCATTGTTTCACCATTTACCCTTTGTCTCACCATTTTGATGTTCTTCTTCCTTTCCCTAATTCAGACAAACATATATACAATACCCAGGGTACCAGAATCAGATAGGATCACTTATTTCTAGTCACTTCATAAACACTAGTTAGTTCTCAGTCTACAGATAAGTATCTATTTTTTCTTCTCCGAAGTGTATGAAAACACCCATATTGATGTATTTTCAAAATAGGTATGTTCTTAAAAGTTTAGAATTGGATTATGGTCTGGTGCTTTATTTTGTAGATGATGAAGAACTTGAAAAGACTGAAGCCATTCATGTGGAGAGACTCATCACAGTGCTTTCTGCTTGCATTTGGGCATTTCTCTGTTCATGTTCCATCTGGAGGCCCCTATTCATTTGTTCTTCTTTCCTTCTTTTAACCATGTTATTGCATTTGAAACACAATCCAATACCAATGAGCTGTTTTTATTTCTTGAGATTTTTTTTTGAATACCCTTGTCAACTGAACAAATGTACCTGTCTTCCTCAGTCTAGGCTCCTGGCCAGACCATGGTGGAAAGCTTGGGCTCTGGGGAGACCTCAGCTCAGCGGTGCTGTTGGAATGTTATGGAATACCACAGTGGGCTGACACATGGGAAAGCCTGCTTGTGATTACTACAGAACTCTGGGGATCTGATGGGCTTGGGAAAATTTTTGTAGGGTTTTGCTAAAGTAAAAAAGAAAGGGAATCTGGTATATGTTAATTGACAAATTATTCCAGCAGAGCATCCAAAAATACACAATATAAATTGGCAAAGTCAAAAATGTCTGAAACATAGAACTTCTCTGAGATGCTTATGCCCATTGAGCTGAGTGACAGCATCTGCATTCAAGCCAGACTCAGGACAGCCCCATGTCACAGTCTCTGCTTCATCCCACCTGCTTGGGCTGCCCTGCATTTCTTACCTAGTCTCCTGAACTGGGTTTGGTCCAGATTATCTTGATTATTGTTTGCCTTGATTGATCTGCAGTTTCACCATCCTTCCCTTTATGAAGTTTTCAAGAAGTTTCTATTCTGTGGTTAGACATAGTGCAGAGTAAGAAGGGCTGACCCAGCAGGGGCCCTGGGTCACAGATGTCTCTAAGGGAGGAAATAGTCCACAACATCTTTGGAGTGAAATGTTTGCTTAGAGCAAGGAGAGGGGAGAACTAAAGTCTTGACAGTTAAAAGCCCCCCCCCCCCCGCTGCTTCTTCCCCCCCTCCCCCCATCTTGCCTCCAGTGAGGCATGCTACTGCTTTCTGCAAAGCTTAGCCTGGGATGCAGGCCAGATGTTCCCAGCTGTGGAAGTAGGCATACAGGGTGGGAAAATGCAGTAGGCCCATAAGAGTGACAACTACATACTCTTTCATTTTTGGCCGTCTTCTCCTCCCCCTCCTTCTTGCCAAATCTCAAGCCAAAAGCATAATAGACAATTGTCTTTGAACTTGAAGTATTATATTTTTTATTTTTCTTTCTCTTGGCCAATAATTGTAGGTGCCTACATTTGAGGAACTGTAGTTGTTTAAATCTTGATTTTATAATGTAGTTATTAGCACATGGCTTGGTGGTTTAGCTATAACCTGTTGACACTCAAGGTCAATGGCTTGGCTTCTTACTATAATACTCTGAGTCCCTGCAGTGGACCTAGTTAGACCATAAAAATGCTCTGTTCAGGTGCCAAGGAGTTAACTGTACCAGCACTGCCTACCTTCAATAATAGATGGATGAATAACCCAGATGGGACAATTTTGAGTGAGTATTTTTGTGGACTACTAGCAGGATTGAGTCATACAGGTCATCAGTAGTAGAGATCCCATGAACACACACCCATAGGAGAGACAGTGCTCTTCCTTCTTCCTTTCCCAATCTCCTTACCTCAACACTTATGTTAGTTCTGCCCACAAGAACAGCCCCTCCCCCTTTCTCTTCACCTGTCTAAAACCAGTAATCATCTGATGTCAATCACCTGGCTGTGAGTCAGCAAAGGATCCTCGGCTCCAGGTCACTTCCTCATCCACTGAGGTCACTTCCTGAACCACCCTGGTCACACCTCCCTTGGACAGTGGGAGGTTCCTCAGTCTCTGAGATCACTTCTGCACCTGCTGTGGTCCTGCCTTCCACCTTTCCCTAGATAATCCAGCTCAACATGAGTCCCCTCCTCTTTTTCTCTTCTCTTTTTCCTTCCTCTGTGTCTCTGTGCACCTCCATCTTATGCAGGCCCGCAGTTTGCTTTTCCCCCAACAAATTCTTTCCTGCCTGAACCAGGGAGCCTTACAACTTATTTCTTAGCCCCTCTCTGGGATCACTGCCCAAGAAGACAACTTGTACTAGGTTCTTGCTTTTGAATCAGCTCCTTTGGGGACTAAACATAACTGTTAGGGTGTGTTATTCAACAAAAGAATTGGGTAGATATTAAATATTGTGCTAGTGCTCAGTATTCAGAGAAGGAAAGGGCAATACTAGTTTGTAGAAGATAGTTGCTCAGTGCCTGCCCTCTGAACACTTGCATGTTTTTTAAAAAAGTAAAGACAAATGCACAAATAGAAGACATTAAATGGTAGAAAGTATAAATCCCATAAGTGAAGAGGAGAAAAATAGTGTGGAAGCTCTAAGAGGAAACATAGGTGTCACCAGAAAGTTAAGAGAGGAGGCATGCCAGAGTTTATCCTGAAGGTATGTGAGTTGTTTGGATAAGTAGATATGGCTGAAGAATGTTCCTCCAAGTAGAGCTGACCAGGTCAGAATACTACTTAGACCACAGCTGACAGGTTCTGGTCATGCTAGAATTTCCACTGTGGCCAGTTTACCTTTAGGGGGGCAGGCAGGGAGGTTGTATGGTAGGCTGCCCACCTGAACTAAGGAATTAAATTGTGTATGGGGAGACTTCCGGGAAGACGGTGGAGGAGCAGCAGAGCCCTAGCTGAGCTCCCTCCGACATCACAGTTTTCTCACCCCATAGAAACTTTTACTCCTAGAAAGACAGCCAGAGTAAGTTCTAACAGTACAGGGATTCTGGCCAGGAAGGAAAAATCGACTTTGCTCATCTGAAAACACAGATTTGAGCTCCGGGCGGCGTCCCGCCGCCGCGCCAGTGCTGGCGCTGGCACAGCGCCCGGCAGAGCAACCTGTACTCCGCGCGGCTAAAGCACACAGCGTAGACCAGGGAGAAATCCTCCAGACGGCGGCTGAGCACGGATGACCTGAAATCGCAGAGAAAGCGTGAGTACCCCACGAAAGATATTCTCACTTGCGCCCACAGAGCAGTTTCTGGAAGGCAGCCCTTCCCCCACCGCCAGAGCAAAGCACCATCTTTGCCACTGGCATAGGGTCAGACCAGATTGGAACTGAAGCGGGCCTGGGGAAAGCGAGGTCAAAGGAGCCATCTTTGAAAAGGGCAAGAGGGACTGACCAGTGAGAGCCAGCTCCGCCCAGGAGAATGCCCCCTGCCCTGGCGGGAGGCAAGTCCTGAGCCTCGGCTTAGCCAAAGGTGCCCCGTCCTGCCCACCGGAATTTCTAAATTTAAAGCGAAATCGGCCAGCAGCTACCGGTGGCACAGAAACACCAGACGAGGGAACAAACAGTTCCTGGGACAGCTAAACGGTCCCGTCTCAGAGGAAGCCCAATTCCCAGCCCAAAACGGAGCTGCATTCCATAGCCACCTCCTCCAAGGAGGCCGCCTCCCCCAGGCAAGCAACTCTCAGCTATGGAAAACAGCCTGGAGGCGCCCTGCCCTGCTGAGTCCACAGCCTATTCAAAGCCAGGCATCAAAGGCAGCGGCTCCACAGCAGACAGAGGAGCCACAGTTCCCGAGACTGCTCACGTCCCCATCTACAGAGCATGCCCAAGGCCTGCCTGCAAGCTGTGCGAGCCACAGAGACCCAGGATTGCACCAACAGGGGAGAAGGGTCAAAACAGATCCACCCCTTGCAAACTGAAATCAAGTCAAACCAGCCAATCAGGAAAATAGATTGCAGACCATTGCAAGGAAACCAGAGACTGGGGAAAGACCACCCAAACAAGGAGGACTCCATTTTTTTTTCTTTTCAAACATTTTTTAAAGTTTTTTAAAAAAAAATTTTTTTTAATTTTTTCACTTTGAAACGTCGTTGGTTTTTTGTTTGTTTGTTTTTTTTTCCATTTTTACCGGTTTGTTTTGTCAAGTTTTTTTTTTGTTTGTTTGTTTGGATTGTTCCTTTTCTGTTTTTTTTCCTTTTTATTTTCTTTTCATTTTTAAATAATTTTTCTCTGTTTTGTGCATCTATCTTCCAGTATTTTTACTTTATTTCTCTCTTTGTGTTCTCTGTCTTTAAAAATTACTTTCCTATGAATAACACCTCCACTCTTTTCTGCTAACTCTCCATTGTCTATCATTTTAACCTTGTTCTTTCTACTGATTCTACTCTTCTCCACATTTCCACGTCACTGAAACTAAACCAAAATCACCACCCCCTCCATACATTTTACTCTATTCTCTATACTACCTCCAACTTACCCTCCTGACTTATTGCCTAGACCTCCAGGTTCTATTGACTCCTGGTTATTGGATAGAGGGTATCCCAGCTTAATCCAAGTGAATCAAAGGGGTTCATGGAGAAAGCCAGTCCTAAAAGAACTTAATATAAAAACAAGAATTGTGTATAGGGTTGTAACAGTAAATAAGTAACAGGGCCCAGGATCAGTTGTTATATTGAATTGTATTCTTTAGGAACACCAAATCTAATTTTATACATAGGTATAAAAGGTATCTGTATATAATTGTGAACTTGTAAGATTTATACAACAGTGCTTGGTAAGGACTGCTTTGGGTCTTAAACGGTCCTCACAGGTGCTGGTAGACTGGAATTCCCAATCCAAATGGGCAGAAGGAACACAAGAAAGATGGCAAACAATGAAGTCTTATCCCTCACTCAAAACAAGCAGGAAGCAGAGCAGTCAATCAAAGACATAGAAGAGAACCCCCAAAATGCTCTACAAAGTCTACTGATAAACATGATAAATGAAAAGTTTGAATCTCTTCAGTCAATTATTCTAGAGCGTGAGGAAGCAAAGCAAAAATTAATGGAGAATTTCATGGCATCCACAAATAGAAAGATAAATGAACTTCAAGAGTCAAATGAAAAGATAGCTACCCAGCTTAAAGATTTGAGAGACAACAATCAAAACCAAAGTAGTGAAGTTAATGAAGTAAAGAAGTCCATACAAGACCTAAGAAATGACATAGAAATCATCAGGAAAGACCAGTCAGAAGGAAAAGAGATTCAAAATCAAGTAGCTAGCCTACAGTCCCGACTAACTGAAGCAGAGGATCGAATCTCAGGAGCTGAAGATTCCTTAGATTCTATGGAGAATGATCAAAAATCAATACAAATCCAGTCCAATCAACAAAACAGATCGCTACAGGAGATTCAAGACACGATCAGGAAGCCCAATTTAAGGATAATAAGTATTGAGGAAAACTTGGAGAAAGAGGTTAATGGGATAGGCAATCTATTTAACAGAATATTAGCTGAGAATTTCCCAAATATCCAGAAGGAAAAGCCTATACAGATACAAGAAGCATTTAGAACCCCAAACCGACCAGACCAGAATAGGACATCCCACCGACACATTGTGATCAAAACTGGATCAGTAGAGTACAAGGAAAGAATCCTTAAAGCTGTTAGGGAGAAGAAAACAATCACATATAAAGGAAAAGCAATCAGAATTACCCCAGACTTCTCAGCAGAGACCATGAAAGCAAGGAGAGCCTGGAATGAAGTATAACAAACACTAAATAAAAATAACTACCAACCAAGAATTCTGTACCCAGCCAAACTCTCATTCATAGCTGAAGGTCAAATAAAAGTCTTCCACAGTAAGGAAAAACTGAACCAATATATCTCCACCAAACAAGCTTTACACAAAATCCTCAAAGATGTACTATACAGGGAAAATAATCAAGATCCCAATGCAGACAGAGAAATGAACCCTAAATAGCAAACATCAGATCAAGAAATGGGAAGACACAGCTTTAAACAAGATAGTGATAATGAAAGGAACAAATGATCATCTCTCAATCCTAACTCTCAACATTAATGGACTTAATTCTCCAATAAAACGACATAGGCTCATAAGTTGGATCAAAAATCAAGATCCATCTTTCTGCTGCCTCCAAGAGACACATCTATCCAGCAAAAGTAAACATCTTCTAAAAGTGAAAGGCTGGAATCAAATCTATCAAGCAAATGGCCCCCATAAGCAGGCTGGAGTTGCAATACTAGTATCAGACAAAATTGACTTCAAATTAAAAAAGGTAAGAAGAGACAAAGAAGGCTACTACATTCTATTAAGGGATCTCTCCTACAGGAAGATATAACCATTCTAAATATCTACACACCAAATGCAGGAACACCCAACTTCATCAAACAAACTCTACTGACTCTAAAAACACTCATAGACCCAAACACATTGATAGTTGGGGACTTTAACACTCCACTATCATCTCTGGACAGATCAGCATGCCAAAAACTGAACAAAGAAACCACAGATCTTAATAATTGCATAGACCAACTAGACTTAACCGACATCTACAGAATATTCCACCCAGCAACAACAGAATACACATTCTTCTCAGCAGCACATGGAACATTCTCCAAAACAGATCACATCTTAGGGCACAAAGAAAATCTGTACATTTCAGAAGTATCAAAACCATTCCCTGCATTCTCTCAGACCACAATGGAATAAAATTAGAGCTCAACTCAAACAGCCACCACAGAAAATCCTACAATTCATGGAGACTAAACAACACACTGCTGAACCATCAGAAGGTCATTGAAGAAATTAAAACAGAAATTCAAATGTTTATGGACTTCAACCAAGTTGAGGACACAAAGTACCAGCTCCTTTGGGACACAGCAAAGGCAGTACTCAGAGGAAAATTTATATCTCTGAGTGCATACACCAACAAACTGGAGAAACAGCAACTCAATAATTTAAGGAAGCACCTTAATTTTCTGGAGAGAGAACAGCAAGCCAAACCCCAAGTCAATAGACGGAAGCAAATAATTAAAATCAAATCAGAATTAAATCAATTAGAGACCAAAAAAACCATCGAAAGAATCAACAAAACAAAGAGTTGGTTCTTTGAAAAAATCAACAAGATAGACAGACCCCTGGCAAACCTGACCAAAAAACGAAGGCAGCACACTCAAATAAACAAGATAAGAGATGAAACAGGTAACATCACCACAGAAATAACCAAAATTCAGAAAATAATAAGGGACTATTTTGCAAACCTTTATGCCAACAAATTCAAGAACTTGGAAGAAATGGATGATTTCCTAGAAAAAAATTCATATCCCCAAACTCAACCATGAAGATTTAAACCTTCTAAACAGACCCATATCCAGTGTTGAAATAGAAACAGCAATAAATGATCTCCCATCCAAGAAAAGCCCAGGTCCAGACGGATTCACTGCAGAATTCTACAAGGCCTTCAAAACAGAACTCACACCAATATTTCTCAAACTCTTCAATGAAATTGAAAGAGAACGTTCACTACCAGACTCATTCTATGAAGCCAGTATAACCCTCAACCCAAAACCAGGCAGAGACTCATCACAGAAAGAGGACTACAGACTGATCTCCCTGATGAACATAGACGCAAAAATTCTCAACAAAATTCTGGCCAATCGACTTCAACAGGTCATCAAAAAAATCATACACCACGATCAAACTGGATTCATCCCAGGCATACAAAGTTGGTTTAATATACGCAAGTCAATTAATGTAATCCACCACATCAACCGGAGCAAGGTAAAGAACCACATGGTTTTATCTCTGGATGCAGAAAAATTGTTCGATAAAATCCAGCACTCATTTATGCTAAAAGCCCTGGAAAAACTGGGATTCCAGGGAACATTCCTGAATATAATCAAGGCAGTTTATGACAAACCAACAGCAAGTATAACTCTAAATGGGGAAAAACTAAAGCCATTCCCTTTAAAATCAGGAACAAGGCAGGGATGTCCACTCTCTCCCCTTCTCTTCAACATAGTACTAGAATTCCTAGCCAGAGCAATTAGGCAAGAAGAAAATATAAAGGGGATCCAAATAGGAAAAGATGAAGTTAAACTTTCTCTCTTCGCAGATGACATGATCCTATACCTAAAGAATCCCATAGACTCTACCCCCAAGCTACTAGAGCTGATCCAAAACTTTGGCAAAGTTGCAGGATATAAAATAAACCTTCAAAAATCAACGGGCTTTCTCTATGCTAACAACCTGAAGACCGAGGCTGAAATCAGGAAAGCAACTCCTTTTGCAATAGCTCCCCAAAACATAAAATGCCTAGGAATAACCTTAACCAAAGAAGTGAAAGACCTCTTTGATGAGAACTTTAAAAGCTTGAAAAACGAAATTAAGTCAGAACTAAGGAAATGGAAAAACCTCCCATGCTCCGGGATTGGGAGGATTAATATAATCAAAATGGCAATATTGCCAAAGGCTATCTACAAATTCAATGCAATACCCATTAATATCCCATCGCCATTTTTTAATGAAATAGAGGAAGCAATCCAGAAATTCATATGGAACAATAAAAGACCTAGAATAGCAAAAACAATCCTAAGCAGAAAGAACAGTGCTGGAGGAATTACAATACCCAACTTCAAGCTGTATTATAAAGCAGTAGTAATAAAAACAGCTTGGTATTGGCACCGGAACAGGCCTGAAGACCAATGGAACAGAATTGAAGACCCAGAAATGAACCCACAGAACTACGCCTACTTAATCTTTGATAAAGGAGCTAAAACAATAGCTTGGAAGAAAGATAGCCTCTTTAACAAATGGTGCTGGCAAAACTGGTTCAACACATGCAACAAACTAAAACTAGATCCTTATATATCACCCTGCACCAAAATCAATTTCAAATGGATTAAAGACCTCGAAATCAAAACAGACACCCTGAAAACACTAAAGGAAGGAGTAGGAGAAACACTTGGGCTCCTTGGCTCAGGACGGAACTTCCTTAACAAAGACCCAGAAAGGCTACAAATCAAAGAAAGTTTGGACAAATGGGACTGCATCAAACTGCAGAGCTTCTGCATGGCAAAAGACATAGCTCGCAAGATAAACAGAAAGCCCACAGACTGGGAGAAGATCTTTACCGGACATTCAACAGACAAAGGCCTCATATCTAAAATATATGCAGAACTAAAAAAATCACCCTCTTCCAAAACAAAAACACAAAGAACCAATAGCCCCCTCATCAAGTGGGCTAAAGACTTACAAAGAGACTTCTCTGATGAGGAAATGAGAATGGCCAAGAGACATATGAAAAAATGCTCTACTCACTTGCCATAAAAGAAATGCAAATCAAAACAACATTGAGATTCCATCTCACCCCATTAAGAATGTCATATATCAAGAAAACTAACAATAACACTTGTTGGAGGGGATGTGGCCAAAAGGAAACCCTACTTCATTGTTGGTGGGAATGTAAACTGGTTCAGCCACTCTGGCAAGCAGTATGGAGATTCCTCAGAAGGCTAAATATAGAACTCCCCTATGACCCAGCAGCCCCACTTTTGGGTATCTATCCAAAAGACCACAAACAAAATCACAGTAATGCCACCAGCACAACAATGTTCATTGCAGCACAATTTGTCATAGCAAGAATCTGGAACCAACCCAGATGTCCCTCAGTAGATGAATGGATCAGGAAAATGTGGTACATATACACAATGGAATTTTATGCCTCTATCAGAAAGAATGACATTGTCCCCTTTGTAAGGAAATGGAAGGACTTGGAAAAAGTTATACTAAGTGAAGTGAGCCAGACCCAAAGAAACATGGACTCTATGGTCTCCCTTATTGGGAATAATTAGTACAGGTTTAGGCAAGTCATAGCAGAGCATCACAAGGCCCAATAGCTATACCATTATGATCACATAAGATGATGCTAAGTGAAATGAACTCCATGTTATGGAAACAATTGTTATATCACAGTTGTAACTACTTTCAATGTCCCATGTGTATCTGTAGCTTCTATTATTGATGATGTTCTTGTTTCACCTTCCTGTGGTTGTACCTACACGATCTCTGTAATCTTATCTGAGTATATTGGAAACCGTGTATACTGGTATTGGATGCAGGAAATTGAAAGGGAATACCAAAATTGAGAGACACAGGGTAAAAAAAAGTCAAACAACTACAAAAGCAATACTTGCAAAACTGTTTCGTGTAAGTGAACTGAACACCTCCGGGGGGGAGGGGAAGGGAAAGGGGGAGGAGAGAGGGGGATATGAGGGACAAGGTAACAAACAGTAAAAGAAATGTATCCAATGCCTAACATATGGAACTGTAACCTCTCTGTACATCAGTTTGACAATAAAAATTTGAAAAAAATAAAAATAAAAATAAATCTAAATAAATAAATTGTGTATGGGTATGCTAATATTGGGGCTGGGACTCAGGGACTCGAGCTCTTGATTTGGCATTTTTTTTTGCACAAAGCTGGTGTACTATCAGTTGGGTCGGACATTCAGTTGTAGCTTTCTGCTGATTAATTGGAAATGAGAGTCTAGATGATCTATCTGCCTTGGCTGGCTTCAAACTGCAGATCTCAGCCTCTTGAGTAGTTAGATTACAGGCATGAGCCACTGATGTCTGACTAGGAAATTAAATTTTGATGTCTAATTTGCCTTCCTAAGAAGTTTCTTGAATGTAAGAAGGAAATTAATAATTCTCAGAAAAGGAGAGAGGTAAGAGGCCCTGTCTTTTATTTTCAATGTTTGACCATGGGGCCTTGCTGACTTTGGACAAAGGCTGTTTTAGAAACAGTGAAGGACCTACCTTCTTGGGAGAGGCTATTCAAATACAAATACACAGGTCAGTCTCTTCCTTTCTCAGGTATTCTGCTCTAAGTCAGTATCCACCATCTATCTTCACCCTACAGGAGTGAATTCGTAGCTGGCCTCCGTGGTCAGGCCTATAATTCTGTCGATTCAAGAGGATGAGATATGAGAATTATGGCTCGAAATCAGCTTGGGCAGAAACATCTATGAGATTCTTATTTCCAATTAACCAACAAAAAGCCAGATATGAAACTGTAGCTCAAATGGTAGAATGCCAGACTTGAGTGAGAAAGCTAAAGGACAGCACCCAGGCTCTGAGTTTAAATCCCAATACAAGCACCAGAAAAAAAATCTATTTACCTACTCTGCAAGAAAGTTACATAACAGGAAGGCTTCAGATTACTGTTGAACTCGCTTCTTCCTCCAGTAAACCTGCTCCTTACTATCTCTTCTTGGTTCCTTTATTACAACTACCTCAAATTAAAAGTTGAGGTAGGGTCACTCCTTCTGCCACTTTGCTCCAACCCCCATTCTCATTCAACCAGGTTAAACTGTCTTTTTTAATTAACAGTCAGAGCTCAGTCTTGCACAAGGAGAGCATGCATGATAAATTAAAACAAGGGACCTTTGTTTAATGCACACAGTTCAGTATCACAGTCACCTTAATTATGCAATGATGTCACCGAAGGCCAAGGGGAAGTTCTAAAACTTAATCCCTGGGAGGCCCTGAGTGAGTAATGAGTAATGAGCATAGTGCCTGAGCGCCCTGCATCTCTGAAGGCCATGCTAGCTATGACAGGGCTGGGGGCAGGGGCAGTGGGAGGCAGCCTTTCTCCCCATGAGGAATGCAGGATGCTAGAGTGGACCAGAACACTGGTTTGGTTCAAATCTTGGCTCTGGCACTGAGGAAATTTTCCCAGTTTGTCCCAGGGACTTGGATAATGGTCTCCACCCCGTGAGATATAGAGGAACAGATGAGCTGCTATATGTTCATACTTTGGACAGTCTGTAGGCAAAATGAGCCTTTAGTGGCAAATTCCTTTGGGATTAGTGTTAAGCAAAAGAAGAGAGAACCTCTTTTGAGATTAAGAATATCTTTTGGGGGCTGGGAATATGGCCTAGTGGCAAAAGTGCTTGCCTCCTACACATGAAGCTTTCGGTTCGATTCCCCAGCACCACATATATGGAAAAAATGGCCAGAAGGGGCGCTGTGGCTCAGGTGGCAGAGTGCTAGCCTTGAGCGGGAAGAAGCCAGGGAAGGTGCTCAGACCCTGAGTCCAAGGCCCAGGACTGGCCACAAAAAAAAAAAAAAAAGAAAAAGAATATTTTTGGTAATTTACCAAAAGTGTAGTCAGGGCTTTCTGTCAGTAGCCATTTATATTCCTAGAACTTTGGTTTATATCCTATTCCAGACAAGTCACTTCAGCTTGGTGAGTTTGCATCTCCTTTCCTAAACAAGACCTAAGGTTGGACAAACTTGGCCAACAAAAGCCCAACATAGTGCCTTGGTTTATTTCAAACGTGGAATGGGAAACAAAATGTTTGTGGGGAAGAGGTGAAGCCCATGGTTTCTTCCCAGCCAGGTCAAAGTTTGGTCATAACTAGCTTCTAGAACCAGCCGTTTAAGTGCAGTGCTAATCAGCCTCCATCCCAGGAAGTGTTGTTTTCTGTTCACTTTGCTTCCTCTTGCCAGCACACTGGCTTCTAGGGCCGAATATCCATCTCATCTCTCTTTTTCTTCCTCAGCCCTCTCCTTACTCCTTCTGGGTGCCTCCTTGGCCCTCATAACCAAGCAGGATACACAGGTGGCCCAAACTCCACCTTTTACTGCATCCCTTCCTTTGCCCTCACCTGCTTTTGCCATGTCCTGTCACCCACTAGATGAGTTCCCAGTGGCCAGCCTTCCTCCTGCCTTCCCCTCAGCTCCTGTTTCTCAAGGGCAGAAGGCCCAGGGTGCTCCCTGGGGATACAGCTAGACCCAGGCTCTGCCTTTGATTTCTGGAAACAGAACTCTCACTGAGGCTTTCTGCAGGTGCACACACTCAGAATAACTCACACACACAGAACACACACACACACACACAGACTCACATACACTAACACAGAGACATAGTTATACATACAGGCTTTGTGCTCTTTCAAACACACACACACACTCATATTCTCACACCCACACTCTCATCTACTCATAAACATAGTCACATACTTCCACCCATATACTGATACTCCTATACAGACATTCATGCACATATACACTCACCTGTGCACATTCACACAGGCATATTCATACACATACTTTTACATATCCCATACCATCTCCAGAGGAGACAGGATTTTACAAGTATAGGCAGGCCAATGGACACCAGCAAAGGATGAGAGCCCTCCGCCTCTCATAAAAGTCTCTGGAGATGAATTGAAGGCAGATTTTTTTGAGCAGAAGAAAAGGGCTTGGCTTGGGAGCAGTTGTGAGCCAAGTCACAGTGATGACGAGGCAGTTTCATTGAATCCAGAGCCATCCCCAGTGGTGCCTGCTTGGGGGAAATATCTCTGCCATGAAGATGCGGCCACCCATGCGATCAGTTGTCTTCTTGTGGATCCACATCCTATTTATAGTCAGTCCTGTGAAACAAATGTTCTAGCCTTGCATCTGCATGCATTCTGGTTGTTGAGCTCATCTTTTTTTCTTTCTTTCAGCTTCAGTGTGCCACCCCAGAAGTTCCCATCTGAGTATTTCTGAGGTTGTGGAGAAGAAGCCACACCCAAATGCTACAAATCCCAAACAGGTGGTGGAAAGATAGTCAAGTCCACATATACTATGCAAACAATAGGCATGGCTTTGTCACCTCCTGGACACTGTTTTGTGTCTCTTATGTGCAGACTGGTGGAGATTTTCTTCCCACTGGGGATGGAGTGGATGGGATAAGACAGAACACGCCCTTGGCTGTGCCAGCTCTTACTCAAGAGCCACACGATTTATCATGTCAAATGGTGCAAATGTTTTGTTTTCTACCTTGCTTGGGGGCTTCCCATTCTGGCAGGGATTATGTGGATAGCAGAGCATGCTGTCTGCCTAGGAATGTGAGCAAACTGGCTGAGAACTTAGGCCTCAAGACCCAACAAGCTGTTGCAGTTTGAATATAGGGAGCCACCTCTCAATTCTCCTTTCCTTGGGAGCTTTGAGAGGCTGCAACTTCCCCTTTTTATAAATATGATTCTTCATGAGAACCACAGATTTTCCATTGAAAGGAATTTGCCCAGTCATCTTAGACATATCCTTAAGTTGTTAATGAATTTGTTTCTACAGCTAAGAACTCGGCAAGACACCCTCCACCTCTTTCTCCCTTTTTATTAAATATGCCCTATGCCTATCCACAGACTCCACTTCAGACTCCAATCCCTACCAGCCCCACTGTTTGCTCCAGTCCTCACTCTTCCTAAAGCTGTCCATTCCTCCCTTTTCTCTTCCCCTGGAAGTTCAGCACTCAGAGCCATTTTGCTAGTGAAGCCTGACTCACCAGTCTCGTTGAGTTGCCCTCCTATATAGTGTCTTGTGGCTGTGATAATAAATTATAATAAATAATAAATTATAATAAATGTGTTTTTAGTTGCTGAAAATAACAAATGTAGCCAGATACCCATGTCTCATACCTGTAATCTGAGGATCTCGGTTCAAAGCCAGCTGGGGCAGGAAAGTTTGTGAGACTCCTATCTCCAGATGTGGCACTGTAGCTCAAGTGGTAGAGTGCTAGCCTTGAGCTGAAGAGCTCAGGGACAGCACCCAAGCACAGAGTTCAAGCCCTACAACTGACAGAAAACAAATAACACAATGTGTTCTCTCACAGTTCCAGAGGCCAGAGCTCTGAAATCAAGGTGCCCAAAGAAGTAAGAATGGCCAATAGACACATGAAGAAATGTTCAATATCTCTGGCCATAAAGCCATACAAATAACAAAAAAAATGAGATTTCCCCCTCACCCCAGTTAGAATGTCCAATATCAAGAAAACTAACAATAACAAATGCTGGTGAGGATGTGGCCAAAAGGGAACACTACTACACAGTTGGTAGGAATGTAACATTGTTCAACCATTCTGGAAAACAGTATGGAGGCTCCTCAAAAGACTAAGCATAAAGCTCCCCTATGGCCTAGCAATTCCACTTCTGGGCATTTATCCAGTAGAAGACAAATAAGTCTACACTAGAGCCACCAGCACAACCATATTCATTGCAGGATTGTTTACCATAGCCAAGACATGAAATCAACCCAGATGCCCCTCAATGGACAAGTGGATCAAGAAAATCTGGTGTATATATACACAATGGAAATCTATATTTCCATCAGAAAGAATGATATTGCACCATTCATAAGGAAACAGAAAGATTTGGGAAAAAATACATTATGTGAAGCCAGAGCCAAAGAAACATAGGTTGCATCGTTTCCCTCATTAGTTTTAACTAGAATGTGTCTATGTATGTCTACAAGTCAATATACTGGATGGTGAAAGACAAAAAAAAATACACTTGGACATGATAAATTATACAGGACTCTAGACACTCACACAGTGAACCAAAGGATATTCTTAGGAGAGGATCACAAAGACTCATAGGTGCATATGATCATATAAAATTATATTTATCAAAATGAACTTCAAGAAATGGAAACAGAGACTAATTTTTCCTTTCCTTTGTTATGATTTTTTGTTTTCTGTACCTTTTGTCTTATTTTAAGTTTGTTTGGAGGGACAAAGAATGAACAAATGCAGCAGTGATACTCATTAGACACTGTTGGAAATCAACTATACAACTTGATGTGGCATGGGGGAGCTGAGAAAAAGTGAAAGAAGTGGTGACACTGTTCAAAGAAGAAATGTACTCATTTCCTGACTTATTTAGCTGTAACTCCTCTGTACCTCACTGTTACAATAACAATAAAAAAAAGAATGAAAGACAAAACAAGATGTTCTTTTGTGGTCTGTTCTGTTTGGAGTTCTAAAGGTTTCTGGTATCTAGATGGGCCTATCTTTTTGGATATTTAGGCAGTTCTCTGCTAGAATTCTGTTAAATATGTCTCCTATCCCTTTATTTGCTCTCTCTCTCCTCTCTCTCTCTCCTCTCTCTCTCTCTGTCTCTATCTTTCTCTCTCTCTCTCTCTCTCTCTCTCTCTCTCTCTCTCTCTCTCTCTCTCTCTCTCTCTCTCTCTCTTCTCCCAGTCCTGGGGCTTTAGCTCAGAGCCTGAGCACTGTCCTTGGCTTCTTTTTGCTCAAGACTAGCACTCTACCACTTGAGCTATAGCGCCACTTCCAGCTTTTTCTGTTTATGTGGTGCTGAGGAATCGAACCTAGGGCTTCATGCATGTTAGCCAAATACTCTACTACTAAGCCACATTCCCAGCCCCCTATTTGCCTTCTCTTATTCTTCCTCAGTACCTATGGGTCATTGTACACAGGTACTTTTAGTCCTGAAGATGATACTAGGGATTCACTAGAGCCTTTTGTGTAGAGGTTGAAAGGTCAAAGTGACAACCTCACTGTCAGAAAGCATGCTTTGAGGCTCCCGAGTTCCTTTGGATGTGCAAAATAGAACTTTCATGATCTACTGTTTTAGACCAATGTACTCTAATTATGGTATGTTCATGAATTACCTTAGAATTATGTTATGTCTTCATTTGTCTGGGCCAGAGACATGAGATTCTGGAATTTGGGTTTTATCTGGAGGTGGACAAGATCTCACTATCTAACCGGGACTGGTGTTGAATTTGTAATCCTCCTGCCTTACCCTCCCACATGCTGGGATTTCAAGTGTGTACCATCACACCTGAATGAAGCTCTGACTTTCTAGCAAAGTCTCAGATGCTGTGGCTGCAGCTGTGGGGTCACAGATCCCACTGTGGGTGGCAAAGAGTTTGAGGATAGTGGGTAACACAAGCGGCTGCTTCTCTACACTTAGTGTAAACTTCATTGGATCCTGGACTTGACTTTCTAGGAATATGCTAAAGGTAAGAAGATGTAAAGATACACTTGTTTACTAGGAGCTCCAATAAACACACTACTTTGTTCATTCAAGTTCACTAGGTTTAAGCAAAGGTACATTTTACAACTTGCATACCTGTGGATTTTCTTCTGAGCATCAGAGGAGTTAAAAGGGTCAGGGACATTAAGAGAAAACTCCCTTTTCATAGCTCTTCTAACAAGCTGAACCTGATCCAAACCTGTTTAATGAGCACTTATTTTATACAAATAAGCTCACAGGCGCGTCCTCGTCACTAATTAAACCAGAAAAGAAACATTTGTTCTAATTGGACTGCATAGCTCAAGAATTAATTGCGATTGTGACCCATTCCCCTAAAACACACACACACACACACACACACACACACACACACACACACACACACGGAATCTCACTGCATGTAGTTTTTTCTGCACTCCTCATCCCTCCCCCCCAATTTCTGGAAACCTTAGTCCAAGTTGAATTGGTAAATGATTTGCACACAAGGACACAACCTTCTAGGTGCAGCTTGCTGTGGAGTTTCACAAAGGCTCAGTTAATGGCAAAGATAACAACTCAATTTAGCATATTTTAATGTGCCCCCCCAAAGCAAGCTACCTCATAATCCTTTGCACTATGTCTATGGGGAGATCCCATGTGCTCCGTTATTTATCGATATCAAAAGAGTTGCTTTTGAATTCAGGAGATGGAGTGCCTGTGAATGACAGATCATCTCACTCACTTCTAGTCTCAAGCCACTTTTAGCCAAAGGTGCAGGAGGCTTTTACTGCACATCTGGTGTCCATGGGTGGCACTGATTTCTATCAGGTTCCTAAAGGATTACGTGATGGGGCTCAGCACAAGCAGCTTGTGTTCTGCCCTCCTCTGCTTTGGGTCTCTCTTTTGCATCTTATTGGCACAGATTCTTGACAAACACTGATTGTCTGACAGCCACCCTTTCAGCTCTTCTAGCCTCAGAGAGAACAAGCTGGCCCATTGCCCTATATATAAATAAGATGACTATAACTATGCCATTTTCGACTACACCTCCTGAGCCCTGGGGACCAGGAGCAGATAGATGTCTTTCAGAGGATCAGGCATGATAGGAACCTGTACACTTTGGGGCAGCGTAGGAACCTGTGCTCTCTTGCAACTGGGGAAGCCCTGCCCATTGGTACAGCTCTGTTCAATGAGCTATGCTTAGGTTGTTAATACTCTGCCAGGGGCAAAAGGAAACCAAATCACTGCCAAGAACTAGCTTGAGCTTGTGGTGCTGACACTTGGAAAAGTCTTGCTTTGACTTGCATGTGAAAAGTACATCTTTGGTTGAGTATCAGCGACAGAAAAAAAAGGATGCTTGAGAAGGCCTAATCAAAAAACATTGTCCTCTATGGGAACAGCCTACAATGTAGCAAAGTTGTATTCAGTAAGATTTCTTGCTTATAATTTATTTTTTTAACGATCAATAATTAGTTGTACAAAGAGGTTTCACTTTATCATGTTGGTTTGTGAGGACAATGCATCTTGATCAATGTCATCCCTTCCATTCTTGTCCCTCACCTCTTCTAACTACACTCATCCACTCAAGGTACCTGGTTTCATCCTTCACACATGAGTTGAAAGCTATGAGCAGTCAGATGTCTGACTTTGAGAGTTGAGCTTTTACTCTCAACAAATACTTTCCCATTGCTGTAAAGGATGGTAGCATTAGCAAAGAAAGCTCACTTTGCCAGAGTTACACAGCATCCAACCCCCAGAGCAGGTCATATTAATCAAGAAGGCTAAACAGATCTGAACTGCTGGGGATGGGGTTTTTCAAGGATTGAGAGAGATGCATGGGATGACATGCCCAACACTAACGTTGCCTCCCCCATCTCTAAAGCAGCATCTTCATGGCCAGTATTGTGCCAGAGCATGTAGGTAATAAGTAGGAAACAGAAGCAAAATTCCTCCCACAAGTAGAGAGTAAGCATAACAATGAGGACACTATGAAGAGACTATACACACTGCTTTCTACACTGCGAGCTCTATAAGGACAGACTCAGTCCTCTGTTCTCAGCACCTAATGTGGGATCCCATCCTAGGCACTCTAGAACATAGCTGTCAATTATAAATAACACCTGCCACAGAAATTTAGAAGGGGACAGGCAAACATGGGATTTAGGGAGAAAAGATCCAGGAGGATGAATTAAGCCTCAGTCAGAGCATGATTCTGAATAGATTCCTATCTCTGTAGGTGGTAACTTCAGTCCTCTCATGAGAGTCTTCCCAGATATAAGGTATTTCTCTCCCTTTGGTGTCTTGAGAGATCTGGGAGTGACAAGTAGAGAGTGTGAATAATAAAATACAGGAGATGTGCTTACCATGGACATAGCAACTCCCCTAGCCCCCTAGCAGGTAGAAAATTTAAAAACAATAGGAAATGTTAATCCCCACTACCTTAGTATTTTTATGAAAGTCATTGACTCCTAGTAAATAAGAAATTATTGGCAAATAGGCTTCTTTGACTTCTCATCTATCAAGGTATTCCTTCATTGGGTAAAACCCAAGTGTCCAGCTCCTTACCATGAAGATTTTTGACTATGGACCAGAGCCTGTAGGAAGACAGCAGGATTGGGGCCAGAAGGGAGATGCCAAGGGCAGAACAACTATTTTGTTTGTTCTTCACATTATGAGGTCTCTAATTTAATTTTTGCTGTCAGATTTAACTAGGGGTAATATACAATTCCAGAAATTTACCAAGTGAATGATGAACAGAGCACCTGTGCAGGCCTATAATCTCATGTATATGGGAGGGGGATTGTAGATGTATCATAGTTTGAGTTCAGCTGGGGCAAAAGAGGGAGACCTTATCTGAAAAATAAGCTAAAATCAAGATGCCTGAGGACATGAGACTCAAGTATTAGAGTGCATATCTAACAAAGGCAAAGTGGCCCTGAGTTCAATTACCACTACTGAAAGTAAATAAAATAATAAAATGAAATAAAATAATAAAAAGGAGGGTTTTTGAAATTTGTGTTTAGGTGGTTGTTTTTGTCTTAGCACTAGGAGGTACAAAATTTGGTAGTTCTGGACAAAATCTCTAAGGTCCTGAAAGGCCTAACCCATGATAACAATTCAGTGAGTTAGTTGACAAACCCGTGGCCAATACATATGGGTGTTGCTTCTCTGGAAATAAGACATCTGAATCAGAAATCAGTACTGAGTTGTGAACAGGTTCATCTAGGGAGAAGATAGGCTGAAACAGATAAAGACAAGTAGACTGACCTGCAGTAGACCTTCAGAGGAGGTGTTCTGTTCATGGTTAGCTCCTGGGAAGAAGGTAACTCCAGGTGCCAAAACTTCAAAATGCCATTTAGAGAAATGATCAGGTTTAGGGAGTTGATGTAATACAGTCCTAAGAGAGTGTGGAAACTCTGATGGTTTTCAGCACTGGTAAGAAGGTCTTTGGGGGTAAAGGTCTGGCTTGGAACTCAATCAAGCCCCATGATCTAAACAAACATCTCCTTGCCACACAAATGTCACTGGAGAGTGCAGCTGGCTTCAGCTGAGCATCTGCTAGTGAATCATTTATATGATATTAGCACTGTCACTGAGGCTATCTCTCCTGTATGCTGACATTCTTTTCCTTCGATGAAAAACAGAATCCCACAGTGGTGTTTATCCAGGCTAACTGGCTGAGTCAGCACAGTTAATGCCATCCTTGTAAAGACCTCACTGATCACCATCCCCAAGCTATCTTCTCTGAGGGACAGAAGCACATCAGGGCTAAATCCTCTGTGTACCAATGCCACTGATCCTGTGATGGGAAGATGGAAGGAGAGGTGTCCTCAAAGCCTCCTAGCAGGAAGATAAAGCAGAAGATTGTGCTTGGCTTTTAGGCAGAGCAGAGGAAGCTTGCTAGGAACTTGTTTTCTGTGTTCAAAAACACTCTACTAGGAACTCAGCTGTCAAAGGTGTCCAGGTTGCAGATATGTGGCAGAAGTGTCCACATACTGAACCAGAGACAAGTTCAGCAGAGGCTGGTGTGAAACTGGATTGTGTGGGCAATCATGTTGCTTTCTTCTGCCAATGGCAACTTGTGATTGCAACTGCATGTTGCATTAAAATATGCAAAATGGGGCTGGGTTTCTTGTACAAGAGAAATGACAAAATCAGAGTTAAGCCATTAATTTTCTAGATTGAGAAAACACTTATTTGAGCTTTCAAAAAGATTTTCCCCCAACTTTTTAAGGAGTGCCAATTTAAAGTATTTATTAAGTGCCCCAATTGGGTATGGCCAAAGCAGACTTTGTAATTCAAAATAGTTCACATATGTAAGTTGTTTCTGTAGTGTAGTGGTCATCACGTTCGCCTCACATATATGTACATATACATACTAATAAAACAATGTATGATAATGTCTATATTCTGCAAATTCAAAAATTGTAAGGAAAGAGTGTATGTGCGTGTGCCCACACATGCATGCATGCATGTGTCCTGGTCCTGGGGCTTGAATACAGAGTCTCACCCACTTGTTTAGTTTTATTCCTCAAGAATAGCACTTGAACACTTGAGCCACAACTCCACTTCTGGCTTATTGTTAGTTGGAGATAAGAGTTGCATGGTCTCCCTGATATGCAGGTGTTAGAGTTAAATAACAAAGGGACAGGACAAAGAATACAGGACCCAAGATACCAATTCACAGTGAGACCAAAAAGGTCAGTCATAGGAGAAAGGCACCAAAAAGTAAAACCCAAACACTACCTCATATGTACCTAAAATAATATCCAGACTGAAAAGAACTCCAAAGAAAGCAAAGTACCTCTTCTTAATTAGTCTTAAAGTATTTAGAGGACCCTATATTCTTTACTTCACATATGGTGTACACACATGCACATCTGAGGGAAGCTGGGAGGAGGGCACAGAATGAGTGGATAGCAGGTGGATAGCTGGTGAAAAAAAAATACAGTAGAGGGGGCCCAACAGCTGCAATGGACATTGATGAAAGCAAACTAAGCAATTCAAGGGTAGCTGGGGTGGGGTGTGGGGAGAAAAGAAATGAGAGAAAAAGAAGGAACAGAGTACACTAAACAAAAGGAAAGAAATGTACATATCACCTGACCTGGAAGGAATTGTTTTTATAGTTAAGATTCATAGAGTTCATAAGCATTGTAGACTAGAATGATTATGTCCATCATTGGGAAAGTTAAAGAAATGATGAAAGCAAGGGGGGCAGGTCTTAAGGAGAGGGAAGGCAGGAGAAAAATGAGGAAGGGGATATCAAGTATGACAAGAAATGTATTTAATACCTTAAATATGTAACTGTAACCCCTCTACACATCATCTTTACAATAAAAAGAGTTAACTAAAGTTTTCTACACAAGCTAGCTTGAAACCTTGATCCTTAGATCTCAGCCTTCTGAGTAGCTAGGATTTCAGGCATGAAGTGCTCTACTCAAAAAAAAAAGTCTTGAATGGAGAATTTGGGTAGATGGTTCTTGTTTTGGAACAATTGTTTCATAGCTATATACTCAACCATCTACTTTATAGACATTGTACTTTCTTATCTTTTCCTGTCTGTGTATCAAATTGCCTCCCAGGTAGTCCTCAAGGAAGGTTGAGAATGTGCTTCTACACTACTCTACCACTACAAGAACCCTGGAAACCTCTCATTTGGAGAAAATTACATTTGTTTGTTTTGTGAAGATGATAGATATTTGAATAATGCATATATTTGATTGAGTACTTGTAAGTACTAATCTGAAATATGTAATATAAACAAATATATAAAGTAAAGCTAGAGACAAGCAGGGCTGGATTGGGAGGGGTTCGGATTTGGGATTTTACTAGAGTATAACAGTAAAGATTTGCAACTAGTAATCATGATTCTGTGCTGAGAATGTGTGGAAGATCAGTAAACAAATGGAAAGAAAAATGTAGAAATAGTTGGAAGAGTCTACAGAAGAGATCCCAGTGGCCTAGAGAGGATAGTGACATGGGGAGAAGGTCAGGTCATTTGGAGATCCATTGTAGCATAACACATCTAAGAATGGAAGCAGAGGCAGGCAAAAAGGAGACTCTAGAGTAATTGTTGGGCCCTGGTGTCAGATATCCACCAGGTAGATAGATGGAGGTAACATGTTCTGAGATAAGGAAGGCCATGAGGAATAAGATACTGGATACAGGAGCTCTAGTAGCGCAATCGGTTAGCACGTGGTACTTATAAGATACTGGATAAAATTAAGAGCTCTGTCTTGCATATGTGTAAGACTCAAGGAGAGAGTGTAGACAGATTCATGATTCAAGCATGTACAAATCTACTGTTGTTAGAATTAGTGGAAGTCATAGACACACAACAATATTCAATATCCGGGAACAATTGAATCTCCTAGTATGATAGTCCAGAGTGAGAAGAGGGGCCAAGAATAAGCATTTTGAGCTGATATGTCCTCATGATACAGTCAGTGTGTAGCCAGCAGAAGAAATACATTTTCATATTTTAGCCTTGGCTCCATCATTGTCAAGCCTGGCTGGATAAGTGGTGGGCATAACATGTGTATGCTAGAAGTCTCAGGCCATAGTGAAAATGACCAAAAAAAGGGACAATTGTAGGTATTTGTCAACCTCCAGGTTAAATTAGAAGATCTAGAAACATGCCCTATTCAACCAGGCACCCCAGTTAACTCAAGTGAATACTTTTAATTCCAGCAGGATGGACTGTCTGTTCCTTCAAATCACCTGAAGTAGATGCTTCTCTAGTGAAGGAGAGAGAACCCACCCAATGGTGTTTTGTTAAGAGATGAAAGTGATAGAAAGTTCCCTGCTATGCACTAAATTGCATGGGTTACCTGTGGGGTCTTCTAGGGCCCGAGTTGTTCTCTCCTGTGGCTTATTCAACATAGGTGCTGTAAGGAAGTTACATAGCAAACTACTCCATGCTAACCTTGGTAGTGATTTATGGTAAGAAGGAAAACATTAAAAAAAAGTTTGCTTTCATGGAACATGCTTTATTTCATGATCTTCAGATCATGCAGCAATGTGCTCAGGATAATGGGGAATGGGGAACTTTGAATATGACCTCCTTGAGGAAGTGAAATTTGAACTGAGATCTCAACATCAAGAAGAAACCAGCATGTGAAGACTTGAGAATGAGTAAATAGCCAAACAAAGGCTCTGAGAAATTAAAACCTTAGAATATTAGGAGATGATGAAGACATAGACTCTAAAAGGAAAAACTTAAGGAAATCCATTGAGCTACAGCCTAAAGAGCAATGTGGAAGAAGCAGGAAGTAGGTGCAGAGAAGCAACCAATGCTAGGCCAGTGAGTACAGTTTAGATACCTATATTTTATGGCATTTAGCTTTTGTTTAAAGTATCTTTAAAAAGCCACTGGGTATAGGGTAAGCTGACTTATATTTTTAAAAGAATACATAATTCATAATGCATAATATGCACTGTAAAGAATATAGAGGGAAAACAATGAACAAAAGTAGATGCACCAAGAAAGAGGCATAATACAAGTGGAAGAAGGCAGTAGT